>NC_032012.1:11523557-11524762 GCF_001865875.1 Lupinus angustifolius
AAGCAGGTGCGATGGGCGGTGTGCACCAGACTTAACTTAACCATCAAGCAAACCATGAAGTCATCCATGACCTCACCTCAAGTAGCCCACCATAGGCTTTTCAGAAGTAGCTCACAATAGCTGGTTTCATAGCCCACAACTAGCTTTGATGAGTCAAGCACAAGGAGGTGACTAAGCTACTTGGTCAAGGGACCAAACCTATGCTGAAGGGTTTGGTCTGCTGCTTAGCAGTCCAGCCAAGCAGCTCAGCGGTCCAGCAAAGAGGCCTATAAATAACAGACCATTTCATTCGAGCAAAAAATATCCAAAACACTTGAAAAAAAGAAATCTCTCACTAGAAACCTTTCTCTGAAGTTCTCTCTTCATTTCTTAGTTTAGAGCTTTAATTTCAAGTTAGTTTGTAGTTTTAGTTTAGAATTCAAGAGAAGAAAAGGAGAAGGCAAATGAGATGCAAAAATTCAATTTTGTACTCTCATTTGGAAATCAAAAGCATCCAATCATTGGATGGATAGCTCATGCTCCTAATCATTCAAGTTGATGCTTTGGTTAATTTTATTTGTTTGAGAAGTACTTAATGCTCTTTTTAGATTGATCACCTAAAAAATGATTTCAAGTCAATAAAATTACTTGTTTCATGCTCCTAGTCTCTTTATGGACGTAATATTGTTTAGTAATAAATATAAGTGATTACACTAAAAGGAGGATTTTAGAACTTGGTTTTTGGAGTTAATCAATGTAAAACATAAGAACTTGTCTAAGTAGTTCAAACTCATAAGAAGTTAAGAAATCTTTTCCTTATTCAAACTGATCTTGTCTCCTCAAGAATTTGTGAATACTTAGTTTATTTTTCTTGTTAATTTATTTATGTGCAAATCAAACAACAAAACTATCAAAATATGTTTAACCCATTATTTGTGCATTGACATATTCATATGATTCATTTTATTAGGCAATTCCTTGTGGTTCGACATAACCCTATACTATACTACAATTGAATCTTGAAATAGGTGTAAATTGTAAAATAGTAAAGTGTTATCAATAAATTTATTTGTTGAAAACACATTTTAATATACAAAAGTGATGAAACTAACTTACTAACTTTTATTTATTGTTATTTACTTTCCGCATTTTATTCTTTAATACCAACCTTCCTTAAGGAAGAAGTTTGGTTTGTTAAATAAAATGAATCCGAAAGGGAGTAAATA
>NC_032012.1:11524862-11540228 GCF_001865875.1 Lupinus angustifolius
GAATGACTTATTTACATGATTATTAAAGAAGTAAGTTGTAACTGGAATATTCTTGAAGCCATTATACCAGCGTTGGAATTTATTTTAACAAAGTCGAGATGGTGAACAAAGAGTAAAATTGAGTTCTCTTACTTAATCAAACAAAAAGAACATAACGAAAATGAGAGTATAAATCTTTCAACAAATTGACACTGCTGTAAGGACGATTTGTTGAGAGGAAAAAACACCCAACAAAATACCGAAATACGCTTTCGTGACAAACCCTTTTTCTTTCAATGATAGATCTAGGAATTTCAATCTATCTCTCGTCATATTCGTCGAGCATCCACTATCAAGATAACAATGTTTCCCGTGTGCTCGTAGACATACCTGCAAAATAGATCACTTACCTTTTTCAGGTACCCAATTTATATTAGGTCCTTTACTGTTAGTAACTAGGGAGTTATCTCCCTTTTTCCTCCAGACATATACACCTCTAGGTATACCATAATTCATGATATAGCAAGATTAGGAAGTGTGGCCATGTGTTCCACAATAGAAACATGTAGGAACTTTCTTATTATAAAATTTCTTAATAGGTCGAGTTACATGTTTCCTATATCGTCTTCTCCTACGCATAGGGGGAATATATCCTAGTCCAGTATGGTCACCAACATTTCTAGTTTGACTAAGCATAGTGTCTAATTGATTTTGACTCTCTATGAGTTTTGTGAGTTTTTCCTTAAGCTTCAAATTCTCATTTTTCAAAGTCTCGCAAGACTCACAGACAATTGATTGACATAAATTATGATTAGAGCAATTGCATGTATTACAAGAAAATATTAGATCTAAATTTTCATTTTCAAGTTTTAGCTCATCTAATTCTTTCTGTAATAAAACTATTTTATGTTCCTTTAGAAGGATTACCCGCTTTCTATTAGAACTAATCCTTGCTAATTTTTTAATTCTTCATGCAATTCGACATAAGCGTTATATAAGTCCTCACAAGGAGGTGAATCATCAGAAGAGGAAGATGAGGTGTCAGAGTATACCTCATTGTTTACCTCCTTTGAATCTGAGTCGCAAGCTTCATTTGTTCTGGTCATTAGGCATAGCTTGGCAGTCTCCTCTTCATCTAACGTGCTTGATATTGTATCCTCCACTGGTACGTCCTAGACTATGTAGGCTTTCTTTGACTTGAAGTCCTGAGGAGTGCTCTTTTCCGAATCAACTTTCTTGAGGTAAGTAGGACATTCAAATCTCATGTGTCCTGGCTTAGCACATTCGTGGCAGGTGAAGCGCTCTTTGTTACATTTCCATTTTCTAGTTGACTCACACGCTTCTTTCGTCTGAAAACGTTTAAAGCCTCCTTTCTTTAAGAACTTCCCGAATTTTCGTACGAGAAACCTCAATGTTTCATCATTAATGTCTGAATCAGACTCAACATCTTCTTTCTCTTCCATAGGTTGAGACGTTGTTGTTTTAAGAGATATGCTTTTATTTTTGCGATCTGATTCCTCATGCATCATCAAGCATCCAAGTTCCATCTCGTGTTCTTGAAGCTTTCCAAATAATGTTGCCAAAGACATCAATTTAAGATCCTTGGAATCCATGATAGTTGTTACTTTAGGTTTCCATCTCCTGTCAAGACAACGCAAAACTTTCCTTTGGTAATTTTTTTATCTAGAGCAACTAAATAGTTTACTATGTTTGTGTCAAGCCAACATACGAAAAAGCTCATACTCATGTGTCAAGCCAGTCATCCTGACACACTTGACTTCTCTAGTGCCTTCGTGAGTTACTTTGTAAAGTGTCCCACATATCTTTGTCAGTTTGACACTGCGAAACCCGAAAGAATTCATCATATGATAGGACCGATGTGATGATTTTTTTAGCACGTAGGTTATATTGAACCTTTTTACGTTCATCATCGGACCATAGACTCTTAGGCTTTTCTTTCGGTTCATCGTCCACTAAATGCATTGGGATGAGAGGCCCGTTCACTACGAATTCCCAAATATCTGAATCAATGGCTTCAATGAATATCTTCATCCGGACTTTGTAGTAGTCGTATCCCTCGCTACTGAATACGGGAGGGCGGTTAATGGATGCGCCATCACCGCTAAAGAGCTTAGTGGAACCCATTTGTTTTCCCTTAAGGATCACGTGTATGCGGTTGAACTAGCACATCGTACTAGCTCTGATACCACTTGTTAGGTATCAGTGGACAAAACACACCTAGAAGGGGGGTTGAATAAGTGTTGCGGTTACCAATTACCGCTGTTTGCCCCGTAGCCCTATTCTCGAAAAAACCCTAGTTAATCGATTAACTCACAAAAAACAGCAAGTTGTAGAATGGCTTATTGCTCAGCCACTCACCGATAATCCGATACAGAAAAAACAAATATACTTGAACATAATTAAACTCAATATAGCTAAGTTACAACATCCAAATTATCAGCTAAAATTAGGCAATATTACAACTTGAAATTTAAAGAGATTAAAGATAGAAAAAGCCTGCAACAAGGAATTTTATCCTGGTTTGTTTGCGGGTCCACTTGAAAACTACATCCAAGCCTCCCCTTATGATCTCTAGAGATTTTCTTCACTAATATTGAAACGAATGTATTGTTACATGCACACTTCCAATACGCAAACTTAGATACTCCTTTCTTGAATCCAAGAACCCACTTTCTTGGTTAGACTCACCTAATCGCCTAAGAAAACCTTTCTTACGATCTAGCCCCAGCCAAGAAAACGTTCTAAACTCAAGACCTCGAAGCCTTGGTGAAGAGTCACTGAGTCTCTTAGGTGGTAAGACACCAAGAGACAACTTCCCTTATTACAACACAAAAACAATACAAAAAATAGAGTATTATCAAGCACAATGCAGCTCAAAATATCACAATTAAAACTCAGCTAAAAACCCTATACAAGACTCACAACTAATCATGGATATGTATGAGTTAATTGATGTGCGAAAATAGAGAATTTCTACCCTAGAATTCTTCTAAAGGAATGCAAGAACATAGAAAATGTTAACACATTAATCACATGCAATTAGATCACAATTAAACACTAAACATGATATTATCTCTCACTACCTGACAATGCATTCTCTCTGCCTAAATGAGACAAATGAGCACAAAAAATATGCAACTAGCAATTCTAAAAATGAATGATATGATGTATGTAGTGCAAGACATAAAAACACAGTTTATATAGAAAACCTTTCTGAGACTCAGTTAATCGATTAAGTGCCTTTTTAATCGATTAACAGGCTGTTGAGAATAACTGTTTTCCAGTTTTTAGTTATCTGTTAAAACTGAATTCACGTTATTCGATTAACACCTTCCTTAATCGATTAACTGGCATATTTTTCAGCTAAATGATTAAAGGGTAAACTACCTATATGTTATGCTTATCAACTATACATATTTTACCAATATATTATGCCTAAGATGCACAAATAACATGTATGATTAATGCATGAACATATAATAATCTAGATGACATGTCTCATGTAAAGGATTTGATCATTTTTAAGACTTGTGAGAATTGCACCTAGGTTTACCTAACCTAGACTCAATATGTATGACACATATCTAAGACTCTAAAAATGACTCTTGTAGGAAATAGTCTAGATATGAGATCCTTGAGTCCATGGCATGTTGATTTGTTGAGTCATCTTCAAGCTTTCACTAAAGCCTTGTCTTCATCAAAACATATGCAATCTAATAGTTCGACACTTTGACAGTTTGCACTTTCAAGAAGAGCCCATGGTAAAAGTGCCTCAGATCAACGATCTAAGCAACTAAGCTAGCACAGCCATACTAGCTTTGATACCGCTTGTTGGGTCCCACAGGGCTCTATCACTCACCTAGAGGGGTGATAAGTGCCAAACATACCTATATTTCACACACTTTTAAAACAATATTTTGTGGATAAAATATCACAATCTTGTATATTTGTGTTTGTATTTCTTTTTAATGTGTTTTGTAGGATTTAGAAATAAAAAGAAAAGAGAAAAAAGATTCATGATCCAAGAAGAAAAAGAAGTCAAATACAAGGTGCTCAAGCAGGCAGCTGAGCGTGGACCAAGCTACGCTCAGCTGACCTGGATACTAGCATGGCTCAGTCAAACCAACCTAGCACCGATTTCAAGTCATGAAAATTACTTGTCTCGAACACTTAACAAATAAACTAAGAAGTATTTGTACTACTTAGTTTATTTTCCAAGTTAAGCATGCTTTTCTTAAGATCTTATATTCATTACTACTTCAATATTATAGTAGCCAAGATGAGGGTGTGACAACCTAGTCTCTTTGTGGACGTAATATTGTTTAGTAAAAAATATAAGTATTTGTACCATTTTAGGACATACACTAAAAGGAGGATTTCAGACCTTGGTGTTTTAACTAAAACATAAGAACTTGTCTAAGTAGTTCAAATACATAAGAAGTTGAGAAATACTTTCATCATTCAAAATGATCTTGTCTCCTCAAGAATTTGTTAATACTTAGTTTATATTTCTTGTTTAATGTTTATATCAAAATCAAATAAAAACAACCAAAATATGTTCACTCAATATTTCTGCATTGACATATTCATATGATTCATTCTATTAGGAAATTCCTTGTGGTTCGACATAACCCTATACTATACTACAATTGAATTTTGAAAGAGGTGTAAATTGTAAAATAGTAAAGTGTTATCAGTAAATTTATTTGTTGAAACACCTTTTAATATACAAAAGTGATGAAACTAACTTTCTAACTTTTATTTATTATTATTTACATTTTGCAATTTATTTATTCTTTAATACAAACCTTCCTTAATGAAGAAGTTTGGTTTGTTAATAAAAGGAACCCGAAAGGGAGTAAATAAATAAAGGACACTTAACTTTATTATTCTTTTGTTCTTTATTTATTTATTTGTTTCTAACAACTAACTATTCATCACCTTTTCACATTAGAATACCATTAAACCGGTGTTGGAATTTATTCCAAAAAACCGATGTGGTATTCAAAGGTACTTAATAATTATGTAATCGGGGATTGCTTCGATACCATTGTATCGACGTTAGAATTTATTCTAACAAAGTCGAAATGGGGCAAAGAAGGAATAACTTATTCACATGATTATTAGAAGTAAGTTGTAAATGGAATATTCTTGAAACCATTATACCGGCGTTGGAATTTATTTCAACAAAGTCGAGATGGCGAACAAAGAATAAAACCGAGTCACTTACTTAACCAAATAAAGAAAACACGACGAAGAGAAGATTTTCCTTTCAGCAAATTGGCTCCGCTGACGGGGACAATTTGTTGAGGGGGAAAACCTCTCAAGAAAACTCTTTCAACAAATTGGCGTCGTTGCCGAGGAATTGCTTTAATAATAGAATTTTCATATTTATATGTCATTCATCAAATAATTGTTCATAAATTTATTTTTGTTTTTTGTACAAATTGTTTGAATTTGTACAAAGATGTAAATTATGTTTTATATACCTACTAATCTCTTTTCTCTTGGAATAGACAAAACGTTCCTTTTAATTTCATTTTTCAGAAATGGACCAGCATGTTGATTTACAACAAGAAATTGAGCAATTTATCAAAGAATTCCAACTCAAGCTCAATTCGGTCCATCAAAAACTTCGAGATCTACCTACACAAATTGAACAAACCAACAAAGCAAGTTTTTGGTGTAATGATTGTACAAACAACCAGAATGTCTATTCCTTCCAAACAACTCACACTTATCATGACGAACTGGAAAAAATTCTCAACCAGTTCATGGAAACTACTATCAACCATCAGCAGAACACAAGTGAAGCTCTCACTAAAATGGAAGAATAAATCAACAGCTTGACAAGAAATCATTTGGTCAAGTCAGAATTTTGTGAAAGTATTACGACTCAAAGTCGGAAGATAGTAGAAGGTGGAGTTAAAAAACCAAAAGAGAGATTAGAAGAAAAAAAATAAAAAAGAAGAAAACGAAGAAAAAGAGGAAACTAGTGGGGTAAGAAAAGAAGAAAAACAATACCCACTAGTACATAAAAAGATACCCTACCCGGTAGCTCCATTAAAAACCAAGAAAGAAGAACAGTTCGCAAGATTCATGGAGATATTTAAAACTCTGCAAATCAATATCCCATTTGCTGAAGCCTTGGAGCAAATGCCAATTTACTCAAGTTCATGAAAGAACCGTTGTCCAAAAAACGGAGTTATCAGGAAAAGGAAGTTGTTTCACTCAACGCCAACTATAGTGTTGTTCTTCAAGCAAATATTCCTCATAAATCAAAAGACCCAGGAAGTGTGACCATTCATGTCCCTATTGGAAATATATCCGTGGGCAAAGGACTTGTTGATCTTGGAGCCAATGTGAGTTTGATGCTGCTGTCAATGATGAAAAGAATTGGAGGATTACAATTAAAGCCTACAATAATGTCATTGCAACTAGCAGATAGATCAATCAAATATCCTGAAGGGGTTGCAAAGGATGTTTTGGTCAAAGTGGACAAATTGTTTATCCCAGTGGACTTTTCTGTCATTGACATTACCGAAGATACGGAGATCCCACCCATATTAGGGAGATCTTTTATGAGGACAGCAAAAATGGGGATTGAGATGGAAAATGGTAAATTACTAGTTCGAGTTGCAGATGATGAAATTGAGTTTGACATTTTCCATGCAATGCATCATCCGAAGGACAAAGGGCAATGTTTGCAATTAGATATTGTTGAAGAAATTTGCCCAGAACACCCTCAACCTGACAAATCTTTGGAGATGCAAGAAAACAAAGTGGGGGAAGAAATCATCAAACACTTTTTTGATGAATTATTTCTTCACCAAAATCCAAGTGGACCAGTAGAGAAAGAATCAGAATTGGAGTTGAAGGAATTACCATCTCATTTAAAGTATGCTTCTTAGATGGAGAGGCCAACAATCCAGTAATCATCAACACTAAGCTGTCCAATTTGGAGGAAGAAAAACTAATACAAATCTTGAAGAAGCATCAAGCAGCACTTCGATGGACATTAAATGATCTCAAAGGAATCAGTCCATCATATTGCATGCACAAAATTATGATGGAGGGTGATTATAAACCTTGTGCTCAACAGCAAAGGAAGCTTAATCTGGAAATGAGGGAAGTGGTGAGGAAAGAAATTGTGAAAATGTTAGAAGCTGGTATGATCTACCCCATTTCGGATAGTAAATGGGTAAGTCCATTTCAAGTGGTGCCAAAAAGAGGAGGGATGACGGTAATTCGAAATGAGAACAATGAACTGATTCCAACCAGAGTTGTTACTGGTTGGACAGTTTGTATCGACTACCGCAAACTTACTGTCGCCACAAGAAAGGATCATTTTCCCTTGCTCTTCATGGATCAAATGCTGGAAAGATTAGCCGGAATTTACATGTCCGTTTGGTGTTTACGCATATAGAAAAATGCCATTCGGACTATGTAATGCTCCTGCAACTTTTCAAAGATGCATGCTGGCTATCTTCACTGATTTTGTGGAGAAATGCATCGAGGTCTTCATGGATGATTTTTCTGTGTTCGAAGAATCCTTTGAAACTTGCTTGGCAAACTTGTAAACAATTTTGGAAAGATACGAACAAACTAACTTGGTTCTAAATTGGGAAAAATGTCACTTCATGGTCAGTGAAGGAATTATACTCGGGCACAAAATTTCAAACAAAGGATTAGAAGTTGATAAAGCTAAGATAGAAGTAATCGAAAACCTGCCTCCTCCAACAAATGTTATAAGAATTAAAAGCTTTCTCGGACATGCTGGATTCTATCGTAGGTTCATCAAAGACTTCTCAAAAACAACTAAGCCCTTGTGCAACTTACTCTTAAAAGATTCTGTTTTTAACTTTGATAATTCTTGTTTAGAAGCATTCAATCATTTAAAATTATGTTTGGTAGCTGCTCCTGTCAATACTACACCAAACTGGAAATCACCTTTTGAACTAACGTCTGATTCAAGTGATTATGCAGTTGGTGCAGTTCTGCGACAGAGAAAGGAACAGGTTTTTCATGCAATACATTATACTAGAAAAGTTCTAAACGAAGCACAAATCAATTATGCTACAATCGAAAAAGAACTGCTTGCAATAGTATTTGCATTGGAAAAATTTAGAAGTTGTTTGATTGGGGCAAAAACAATTATTTATACCGACCATGCCACAATCAAATATCTTCTAAAGAACCCGACTCCAAGCCACGGTTGATTAGATGGGTTTTGCTTTTGCTGGAATTTCACTTAAAAATTCGCGACAAGAGTGGCAAAGAAAACCAAGTGGTAGATCACTTGTCAAGATTGATAAATAAAGAAGTCGCGTTAAGAGAACAAGAATTAGCAGAAACATTTCCTGATGAAAAGCTATTTCAACTTCAAACAAGACCATGGTTTGCTGATATGGCCAACTATAAAGCCTCAGGTATAATTCCTCAACATTTTGATTATCAGCAAAATAAACTTTTTCTCAAAACAATAAATCAATACGTCTGGGATGAACCATACTTGTTCAAAGAAGGCACTAATAATATCATTAGACGATGTGTTGATGAGAACGAGGCCCGAAAAATATTATGGCACTGCCATAATTCAGCCTATGGGGGACATTACAATGGGAACAGAACCGCGACCAAAGTATTTTGATTCTTTTGGTCAACCATTTATAAAGATGCCCAAATGTATGTCCAAAAGTGTGATGCCTGCCAAAGGTCTAGGGGACTTGGGAAACAAAGTGAAATTCCTTTACAAAATATCATAGAAATAGAAATTTTTGATTGGCGGGGCATTGACTTTATGGGACCCTTCCCATCATCATTTTCAAATGAATATATCTTGGTGGTTGTAGACTATGTTTCCAGATGTGTGGAAGCATCATCAACACCCAAAGCCGATGCGAAAACTGTGTTAATTTTTTTGAAAAATAATATTTTTACTCGTTTTGGCACACCAAGAGTATTGATAAGTGATGGGGGATCTCATTTCATAAATTCCCAATTAACAAGAACCTTAGAATTTTATAATGTTAAACACAAGGTAGCATCACCTTATCACCCACAAACAAACGGCCAAGTGGAGGTATCAAATAGAGAGTTAAAAAGAATTTTGGAAAAAAATAGTCCCTGCTTCAAGAAAAGACTGGTCACAAAAATGGATGATACTCTCTAGGCCTATAGAACTCCATTTAAATCACCAATAGGCAAAACTCCATATCAACTTGTTTATGGCAAAGCTTATCATCTACCAGTTGAGTTGGAGGATGCAGATATTAAAAGACAGAATCAATTACATCAACTGGAAGAAATGAGGTTCCAAGCATACAAATCTTCAAGACTATATAAGGAAGAAACAAAGAAGTACCATGATTCCATAATTAGAAAGAAATTTTGTTATCAAGGACAAAAAGTACTTCTACTCAACCTAAGGCTCAAAATACTTCTAGGAAAATTCAGAACCAGATGGACAGGACCATTTGTCATCAAAGAAGTAAAAGAATATGCTGCAATTGAGTTGAAAGATCTCGAGACGAAAGCAACTTGGGTAGTAAATGGACAGAGATTAAAACCTTAATTGGGTGATGAGTCAGGCTCCATCATCAATGAGCAATTATTATTTAATGTATTATACTAGATAGAAAGTTAAAGACTTGGTTTTTGGAATTAATCAAAAGTATAACACCTACCTTGTTTAATGTTTTCAAAATCATTTGAGTTAGAAATAATTCCAAATTTCGAACCAATTTTCTCCTCAAGAATTGGTGAATATTAGTTTATGTTTCTTTGATAATTTTTATGCAACAACATAACATAAAACCACCAAAAAGTTGTTAATCATTATTTTTGCTATAATATGTCTATATGATTATCTTCTATTTATGCAATTCCCTTTGGTTCGACATAACGCTATACTTTACTACAATTGAATATTGAAAGAGATGCAAAAGTAAAATAGTAAAGTGTTAACTTCAAAAAGAAATTATTGATTAAAGATTGCTAAAAACATAAAGTTCAAACCAATTCATGGTTTGTAACTTTGTACATAGGAATAATATGCCAAAAGTGTAATTCAATCAATGGATTGTTACTTGACAATAAAAGAGTGTTGAATAATAAAGCTAGCCGCTAATATTTATTTTTTATCATTTAATTTCCGCAGCTAACATTTACTTTCTGTCATTTACATTTCCACAACTAAAATTTATTTTCCGTCATTTACTTTTCCGCAATTAACATTTACTTATTTCTTTATTCTTTTATTATTTATAACAACCCTTCGAAAGAAGTAGTACGGTTAATTGTTAACTTTATTCTTTTGTTCATTTTATTATTCTTTTGATACCAACCTTTCGTAAGAAATGATACAGTTAACTTAAAAAAATGAGACTGACCTTTATGGTATGGTTAAAAGGAACCCGAAAATGAAGTTAATATATAAAGTCACTTATTAAATAAGTTGTTCATCACTCATCACTGTAAATAAATAAAAATAAATTAAAAATTGGAATAAATCTCCTTTCAACAAATTGACCATTTGTTGGGGGGGGGGACCTCTAAATTGGCACTGTTGTTAGGGAATTAATTTTTAATAGAATTTTTTTATATAGTATATTATGTCATTAATAATTGTGCATAAATGTTTTTCTTCCTTTTTGTACAAATTTTGTAAATTAAATTATTTTCTTACTAATCTTTCTTTGGAAATAGTCAGATTTCATTTTTGGTGTTTTTATTTCAGTAAAATGGACCAACATCTTGACATCCAAACTGAAATAAACAATTTCATAAAGGAGTTTTAGCAGAAGTTCAACAAGGTGCACCAAAAGTTACAAGAATTGCCAAATCATTTGGAGAAAGCAAAGGAACAAAATTTTGGGTGGCACGGTTGTGCTAATCAAAAGACGGTCTATTTCATCAACAACCAACAAACATATCACCAATATCAAAACCAACTGGAGGAAATACTAGAGCAATTCATGCAGATCACCATCATGCATCAATAGATCATAGACGATGCTATCAAAAATATGGAGGATCAGATTAGACACGTAGCTGAACATCATTCATCTATTTTAGAACATTGCGAAAATATTACAACCAATAGTGGAAAAATGGTGGGAAGGGTAATTGAAAAGAAAAAGAAGAACAAAGGGAAGAATAAAAAAAATGAAAAAAATGTACATAAAAAAATAGATGTACCATAAACTAGTGGGATGCAAAAAGAAGAAAAACCATACCCGCTAGTTTAGAAAAAAAATACCTTGTCCCATAGATCCATCAAAAGCCAAAAAGGAGGAGTAGTTTGCTCGATTCGTGGATGTTTTCAAATCATTACAAATCAATATTCCATTTTCCGAAGCCTTGGAACAAATGCCAACATACTCAAAGTTCATGAAAGAACTACTCTCAAAGAAGAGGAACTATCTGGAGAAAGAAGTCCTTCAGCTTAATACAACTTGTAGTACAATCCTTCAAACCAACATTCCTCATAAACTGAAGCACCCAGGAAGTGTGACTATTCCAGTCATAATTGGAGCAGTTTTGATAGGCAAAACACTTGCCGATCTCAGGGGAAATGTTAGCCTAATGCCATATCAACGATGAGGAGAATTGGAGGGTTGCAACTAAAGCCAACAAGAATATCTCTACAAGTAGCTGACAGGTCCATCCAATATCCAGAAGGGGTTGTAGAAGATGTGTTGGTATGAGTTGATAAATTCTTGATTCTTTTGGATTTTGCTGTAATTGACATTTCTGAAGATGTGGAAATCCCACTCATTTAAGGAAGACCATTAATGAGGACAACAAAAATGGGGATCGATATGGAAAATGGAAAACTGATAGTTCGAGTAGAAAATGATGAAATTCAGTTTGACATTTTCAAGGTGATGCATCATCTAAGAGATAAGGGTCAATGTTCTCAAATCCATATCCTTGAAGTAATTTGATGAGAATAGCCTCCACCTGATGATTCTTGGGAGATGCAAGAACTCAATCTAGAGGAAGGAGAAAAACAAAAATTAATCAGAAGTCTTTCTGGTGATCAAATTTCTCTGCTAACAAAGCCTGAAAAAGATCAAGGTGGAGATGACAGAAAAGAACAAGAACTGGAATTGAAGCAGTTACCTTTGCATTTGAAATATGCATTCTTAGAAGGCAACACCAACAAACAAGTCATCATCAACAATTCGTTTTCCACCTTGGAAGAACAAAAACTGATACAACTATTAGAGAAACACCAACAAGCAATTTGTTGGACTCTTAAACCAGTGGCTCAACCACAAAGAAGGCTCAATCTGACAATGAAAGAAGTTGTTCGAAAAGAAGTGGTCAAAATTTTAGAAGTTGGAATGATTTACCCCATTTTGGACAGCAAGTGGGTAAGTCATGTTCAAGTGGTGCCGAAAAAGGAGGAATGACAGTAATCAGAAATGATAACAATGAACTCATTCCAACTAGAGTTGTTATTGGTTGGGGGGGTGCATTGATTATCGCAAACTCAGTGCAGCCACTACAAAATATCATTTCCTCTTGCCCTTTATTGACCAGATTCTTGAAATACTTTCAGGGAAAGCCTTCTACTATTTCCAAGATGGATATTCAGGATACAACCAAATTGTTGTGGATCCACAAGATCAAGAAAAGACAACATTTACATGTCCTTTTGGTGTCTATGCTTACAGAAAGATGCCACTCAGATTATGTAATGCACCAACAAATTTTCAAAGATGCATGCTGGCAATATTCATAGACTTAGTTGAGAAATGCATCGAGATCTTAATGGATGATTTCTCAGTATTTGGAGATTCTTTTGACTTATGCCTGAAGAATCTGGAAATAGTGTTAGAGAGATGTGGGAAGACCAACTTGGTGTTGAATTGGGAAAAATGCCACTACATGGTCACTAAAGGCATTGTTTTGGGGCACAATATTTCAGAAAAAGGGAAAAGAAGTTGATAAGGCAAAGGTTGAGGTCATAGAAAAGCTTCCACCACCAACAAAGGTTAAAGGCCTCAAAAGCTTTCTAGGATATGTTGGATTCTACCACTGCTTCATCAAGGACTTTTCCAAAACATCTAAGCATCTTTGCAATCTTCTCCTTAAAGATTATGTTTTTAATTTTGATAATTCATGTTTAGAAGCATTCGAAACATTGCAAAAATGCTTGGTAAATGCTACTATCAGAATTGCACCTAACTGGAATCTACCTTTTGAACTAATGCGTGATTTAGTGATTAGGAAGGGGTGCAGTCCCGAGACAAAGGAGAGAGAAGGTGTTCCATGAAATACATTATGCTAGAAAAGTTTTAAACGAAGCACATGTTAACTATGCTAGAACTAAAAAAAATTGCTAACTATTGTATTGTCGTTGAAATTTTTTAGCAGTTATTTGATTTGGGCCAAAATTATTGTTTTTATTGATCATGTCGCAATCAAATACCTTCAAGACAAACCCTGGTTTACTGATATAGCCAACTACAAAGCCTCAAGAATATTTCCTGATCATTTCAACTATCAGCAAAGGCGAAATTTTTTCAAGGAGGTCAATCATTATGTCTGGGACGAGCCATACATGTCCAAAGAAGGAACCGACAACATAATCAGAATATGTGTGGATTCAAAGGAGGTTCAGAAAATTTGATAGCATTGCCATAATTCAGCCTATGGAGGACATTACAATGGAGAAAGAACTGCTGCAAAAGTTCTCCAATATGGTTTTTTTTGGCCCACTATTTTTAAATATGCCAAAAAATTTGTTCAAAAATGTGATGTCTTCCAAAGATCTAGCGGAATTGGGAAAAGAAATGAAATGCCCATGCAAATTATTTGGGAATAGAAATTTTTGTTTGTTAGGGCATTGATTTCATGGGTCTTTTCCCATCATCATTTTCAAATGAATATATCTTGGTGGTTGTTGACTACGTTTCTAGATAGGTAAAAGCATTAGCAACACCAAAAGCGGATGGAAAAATAATAATATTTTTTAAAAAAAAGAATATTTTTACCCGCTTTGGAACACCAAGAGTTCTCATAAGTGATGGGGATATCATTTTGTAAATTCTCAATTACGCAAGGTCTTGGAATTTTACAATGTAAGACATAAGGTAGCATAACCTTATCACCCACAAATCAATGGGCAAGTTGAAGTAACCAATAGAGAATTGAAAAGAATTTTAGAAAAGACAGTCTCATCCTTAAGGAAAGACTGGTCACAATAGTTGGATGATACTTTATGGGCCTATAGAACTGCATTTAAATCACCACTAGGCCAGACTCCATACCAACTTCTTTATGACAGAGGTTGTCATTTACCAGTTGAATTTGAGCATAAAGCCTATTGGGCACTTAAGTTCTTAAATTTTGATTTAAATGATGCATGAACAAAAAGAAAGAATCAATTACTTCAATTAGAGGAATTAAGGTTCCAAGCCTATGAATCTTCAAGATTGTACAAAGAAAAGGCTAAAAAGCATCACAACTCCGAAATTCGAAGCAAAGATTTTTATGAAGATCAAAAGTTGATATTTTTCAATTCAAGATTGAAATTACTCCCATGAAAATTTAAAACAAGATGGTCAGGACTATTTGTGATAAAAATATGTTGAAAACTATGGAGCAATTGAATTGGATTGGGTGATGAATCAGACTCGATCACCGGAAATACATTAGAATAACCTCTACAAGCTGAAAAACAGGTGTCAAGCTATTGAAGTTAAACGAGTGCTTACTAGGAGGCAACCTAGTGATTGGTTAGTTATTTCCCTTCATGTTTTTTTAATTCTAGTTTGAATTTTGTTGTGTGTTTAATTGTTTGAAAAAATTTCTAGTTTAAGCTTTCATTAAGAAAAGTGAGATATAAACCTATAAAACGTTTTTGTGAAAAAAGTTACATATGCCATAACAAGAAAATTTTGTGCAAATGGAATTTTAAAAATTGTGTAACATGATTGTTGAAAACATTTTTCAAAAAAAAAGTGTAAAAACCCAAACCAAGTGAGGGAGTAAGCCAAACACGTGAGAATAAAAGTGAAATCACCATTTCTTTTGTCTAATTAAAATTGTTTGAGTCTTTAGTTCTCTTAATTGCATTAGATTGATAGGAAAGAATTGTTAGGTATCAGTGGCTAAAATACATCTAGAAGGGGGGGTTGAATAGGTGTAGCGGTCAAAGTATCCGCTTTTCGCAAACAACATATAATGCTGAAAAACCCCCAGTTTAATCGATTAACACAGAAAGAATAATCGATTAACTGTAACACTTTAATCGACTAAAACAGCTCAGATCGCACAAACAGATTCAGTTTCTTGTACGACAAGCAACTGAGATCGAAGCAAATATACAGAGCTAACAGATATATCAGAGTT
>NC_032012.1:11540328-11542970 GCF_001865875.1 Lupinus angustifolius
ATTTTGCAGCCCAGCTAATCGATTAAATCCTTAGTTAATCGATTAACGAGATACAAAATTGTAACTGATTCGGTTTTCCAAGTTTTCTGTTCCAACTGCTTTTCAAAAACTTATGTTAATCGATTAAAACTTACCTTAATTGATTAACTACATATTTCTATGTATGTTTTTAAATTGCAATACTCAAATACGTTATGCACTTAACTTATACATGTTCGACACTAAGTTTATGCCTAAGATGCACAGATAACATGTATATATATTATGCATGAACATATTATGAATGTCATATCTCAAAATAAAATGATTTAATGTATTATGTATATGAGACATGTATTGAGTTTACCTAAGCCTTAGATTCAACCTAAACTAATTACTAGTCTAAGTCTAATACCAATCTTGAGGCTTAAGCACGTTGATTTGTTGATGATCTTCAAGCTCTTATGAAACACAAATTGTCCTCATCAAAACATATAGTGGGCAAGCTTTCCAAAGTGCTCCTCTTGACATGCGCACTTTCAATCTCCCCCTTTTTGATGATGACAAACACTACACCATTTGTTTGATGAATTAGCTTGAAGAATGTATTGGCACTAATTGATAGTCTGAAGCGCGAATATTTCGGAAGCAGAATTAAAATCAACCTGCACAATCAAACAACAACAAAACAACCTTTCTCCCCCTTTTGACATTATCAAAAAGATAACACATGTCAAAATACACAGAGATATGTAGTGAAACATAAAACGAAGTTAATGAATTAATTTGGGATTTAACTATTAACCTGTCTTATAATCGGTGGCTTTAGCAAAATGCTCTTGTTTATATAATACAATAACCAATAGGTAATGTGAACGACATACAAGATTTACCCTATCAAATAGCAATAAGTAGAATAAGCAATGTAGTGCAATAACTAGATTAATTTATGCACCAGAAAATCTCATATGATCAAGAACTATCCAAATAACCAAATAAGCTATTTTGACATAATTAAAAACAAAATAAGCAAAGTTTAAAAAAAACATAACATAGAGAGTAAACATATCCAGCAACCAAACAAACCAGAAAATGTCAAACCAAGTCAGAAAAAGCACAAATAAGTCTCGAAACAATAACAACAACTGAATCCATAAAGTTGTATCACGGTTACAGAGACTCAAGAGGAAGAGGAAATAGAGAAAATGCCAAAAAAGTGTGAAACCGAAGTGCTGTCTGAGTTAATCATCACATTATTCTTAACAGCGTACATGAAACGCAAATCATTCACAGTGGGCTGTGCATGATTTGTGTTCGTCTGTACCAGAATATAAGCAATGATATAATGCAGCAGCCTGTTCTCAACAGATAATGACCCAGCCTTGGTCAATTGACCCTGAATGTACAAATGGGGTCCTCTAAGAAATGACTTATACACCTCAGTAGCATCAAAATTATCCTTAACCCATGAGCAGTCTGCTATACCATAACCCGAAGAGGATAACCCACCAACATTAATAAACAGGTCATCACTAATCTCAAATAGTTTTCCATAAATCATAGACCAATATATACCATCCTTATATCTGAAATTTGCATAAAACTCCCTAACTAGAGCAGGGTAGACTTGTCCCTTCAATTCCAGAAATTTAACGGCTCCCTGAGCCTCCATATCATGCGGGAAACTGAAATTTTGTTCCGCCTTCCAGGTTAGATCAACATACCTTAGATACGTGGGTTTTCGTCCTTGAAACTTAGCCAAGCGAGTCTCTTGCAGAATGAGCGATTAGAATGGGTCACCACAGTCCTGTTGGGTGCCCTGAGTGGAGGATGAGCCAAACTCCGGTCTTCTTCCACGGTTAGCAGGGGTTTTGAACCTTTTTGGGCGACTTTGTTCCATTGTTTTGCATAAACCGAGTTGATTTTGGACGAATCAGAGAGGAAATGAGGCAAACCTAACCTAGGGTTTTGATTTGGGGAAAACGGGATTGAAGTGAAATAGGATGAAATTGGAGATTTCTAGGAGATTAGAGAGGGTTAGGGGTGAGGTTTATTTAGATTAAGGCCCTCACCACAGTCCTGTTGGGTGCCCCGAGTGGAGGATGAGCCAAACTCCGGTCTTCTTCCACGGTTAGCAGAGGTTTTAAACCTTTTTGGGCGACTTTGTTCCATTGTTTTGCAGAAACTGAGTTGATTTTGGACGAATCAGAGAGGAAATGAGGCAAACCTAACCTAGGGTTTTGATTTGGGGAAAACGGGATTGAAGTGAAATAGGATGAAATTGGAGATTTCTAGGAGATTAGAGAGGGTTAGGGGTGAGGTTTATTTAGATTAAGGCACTTGGGTCAGTTGTATCACGGTTACAGAGACTCAAAAGGAAGAGGAAATAGAGAAAATGCCGAAAAAAGTGTGAAACCGAGGTGTTGTCTGCACTTAAACTGCTGGTTTTTATCGATTAACAGGTCTGGTTAATCGATTAAAATCATACGAAAAATGATTTTTCAAAACTGATGCCCAGGTAATCGATTAACATTAAAAATTAATCGATTAACTTTGATGTTTTAATCGATTAAACACGGTAATTTTTAGATCAAGCTGAACGGTTTCAACTTTTTAGGACTTATGCATGCATTCTTAACAGATTAATCTAAACATATGTAATC
>NC_032012.1:11543070-11543818 GCF_001865875.1 Lupinus angustifolius
ATTTCGTAAGGAACTACGGGTTACCACTCTCGTAGATATGTCACCTATTACTTTATCGATTGGGTGAGCTTTCTTTGTTTTCCAGACAGTTGGCATATCTGAATGCTGCTCAGATCTTGTCTGACCTTCTTCATTGGTTGCTTTCTCATTATCCATATTCTTTGAGTATGCTTCCTCTAAAGCACCTGCAACATCATAAAACACGACCTTTCTCTTTTCTTTCGGAGAAGATTCGTCAAATTGAACATGGATAGACTCTTCTACTTACATTAAATATTTATTAAACACTCTAAAGGCTTTGCTATTCATTGAGTACCCCAAAAATATTCCTTCATCGGTTATTGAATCAAATTTTCCTGAAGCCTGCTTTCCATTATTTAAGATAAAACAATTGCATCCGAAAGCGTGAAGATGGGATATGTTTGGTTTACGGCCTTTCAAAAGTTCATAAGGAGTTTTATTTATATTAGGCCTTAGAAGTACTCGATTTATAACATAGCATGCAGTATGCACTGCATCTGCCCAGAAATATTGGGAGATATTACTTTCATGAAGCATGGTTCTAGCTAATTCTTCTAGAACACGATTCTTTCTCTCAACAACTCCATTTTGTTGTGGAGTGCGAGGAGCAGAGAATTGATGTAAAATGCCATGCTTATCACAGAATTTATCGAACTGAAAGTTCTCAAATTCTCCCCCGTGATCACTACGTATATATACTATTTTCACGTTAAGTTGGTTTTGGATT
>NC_032012.1:11543918-11544289 GCF_001865875.1 Lupinus angustifolius
TCCCTTGTGTTCGAAGACATACCTGCAAAAAGATCACTTGCTTTTCTCAGGTACCCAATTGATATTGGGTCCTTTTTTGTTAGTAATCGGGGAGTTATCTCCCTTCTTTATCCACATATAAACGCCACTAGGTACACCGTATTTTCTGATGTAACATGAATATGAAGTGTGACTATATGCATTGTAGTAAAAACATATAGGTGTGTGCTTGTGATATTTATTTTTAGGATAAGCTACAGGTTTTCTATATGGTCTTTTGTTCCTAGTAGGGCGAGTATAACCTAGTCCTGTATGATCACCAACGTTTCTTGTTTGACTTAGCATAGTGTCTAATTGTTGTTGACTGTTTGTGGGACGTGTGAGTTTTTCTT
>NC_032012.1:11544389-11545114 GCF_001865875.1 Lupinus angustifolius
TTTTCTATCAACGTTTATCCTAACCAATTTTTTTAGTTCATCATGTAACTCGACATAAGCCTCATATAAAACATCATAAGGAGGTGAGTTATCAGAAATGGATGAGGTGTCAGAATATACCTCATATTTATCTTCCTGTGTGCTTGAATTGCCATCAGATATAACTTTGTTGACTCCTCCTCACTAGAGGTGCTTGATGTCGTTTCCTCCTCAGGTACATCCCATACGATGTAGGCTTTCTTAGACTTGAATTCCCTAGGAGTGCTCTTTTCTGAATCAGCCTTTTTCAGATAGGTTGCACACTGAAATCGCATGTCTCCTGCTTTTCCGCACTCATGGCAAGTGAAGCGATCTTTGGTGTTCTTGCCTTTCTTGGTTGATTCCTTCGCTTCTTTCTTCTGAAACTATTTGAATCCTCATTTTCGTTTTATGAATTTACTGAATTTTTGAACAAGGACACCCATTGTTTCATCATCCAGATCGGAGTCAGATTCATCATCATCTTTATCTTCTTTTGTTTTATAGGTCGTAGCCTTCAACGTGATTCTCTTCTTCTTCCAGTCTGAATCCTCATGCATCGTCAAGCGACCCAATTCCATCTCGTGCTCTTGAATCTTTCCAAACAATGTGGATAGAGGCATGGAGTCCAAATCTTTGGATTCCATAATTGCAGTTACTTTCGACTGACATTTCTTGTAAAGGCAACGTAAAACTTTATTAGTTAA
>NC_032012.1:11545214-11545623 GCF_001865875.1 Lupinus angustifolius
GCTCTGATACCACTTGTTAGGTATCAGTGGCTAAAATACACCTAGAAGGGGGGGTTGAATAGGTGTAGCGGTCAAAGAATCCGCTTTTCGCAAACAACATATAATGCTGAAAAACCCCTAGTTTAATCGATTAACACATAAAGAATAATCGATTAACTATAACACTTTAATCGATTAAAACAGCTCAGATCGCACAAACAGATTCTGTTTCTTGTACGACAATCAACTGAGATCGAAACAAATATACAGAGCTAACAGATATATAAGAGTTACAACAGTACAGTATAGAAACTGATTATTACAGTTAATACAACTATACAAAGTAATCGATTAAAGCAATAAAGAGAGTAGGGAAAGAAAAGCGTGCAACAAGGTTTTTATCCTGGTTCGTTTGCGGGTCCACTTGCAA
>NC_032012.1:11545723-11546237 GCF_001865875.1 Lupinus angustifolius
GTCTCATATAAAATGATAATGCATGAGTTCAAAACAGATTTTACAGAATATGAAATCTTTCCAAAAACATCAAGAAATGCATGAACATGTGAGATGAAATGATGAGAAACTAAACATGTAATGCCTCTCAATCCTAAAGCATAGAATTCTCTCTTCTCTAATCTCACAAATGCAATGTCATGTAGATGCAGCAATTAACACGAAAATATGCTCTAACTCTCTTAAAATCTAACATGCAAGAATGAGCTTGAATTCTGAAAACGCAGTTTATAAAGAAATCATTCCGCAGCCCAGTTAATCGATTAAATCCTTGGTTAATCGATTAACGAGATACAAAATTGTAACTGATTCAGTTTTCCAAGTTTTCTGTTCCAACTTCTTTTCAAAAACTTATGTTAATCAATTAAAACTTACCTTAATTGATTAAGTGCATATTTCTATGTATATCTTTAAATTACAATACTCAAATATGTTATGCACTTAACTTATACATGTTCAACACTAAGTTTATGCC
>NC_032012.1:11546337-11577536 GCF_001865875.1 Lupinus angustifolius
TTTCCAAAGTGCTCCTCTTGACATGCGCACTATCAGGAATGAAGGCATTTTTGTTCTTTAGTTGAACCACAAATGGCGAAAAAGTCTAACAAAAAATAGGATCATCCTTTGATAAGCCCCATTGAGTCAAACAAAGTGAATTAATTTTTTTCAAACAAACCCATGAACAAAATTAGAACACAATGTTCTAATTAAGAGCGCAAGAATTTTATTGAAGTGTTTGGAAAAGAGTATGTTGGGGGGAAATTGGTGGACTAGGCTTCTTGAAAAGGAAAAAAATGAAAATTTTACAATCTCTTTATATATACAACAAAAGTTGTCAAAAAAATAGAAAACCAAAAAGAGATTGAAAAATACAAAGTGAAAAATCCAAAAAAATTGGCAAGGTTCAAAAGTTAAGAGGTTTGAAAAAGAAATTATAGGAAAAAACAGTGAAGTGCTTCATTAAAACAAAATTGAAATTTTTTGCTCTACTGAATGAATTTGCATATCTACAAAAACCATGATTTTTTCAAGCCTAGCCTCATTACAACTGAAAAGAAGTCCTTAGTGATTCTTGATTGAAAATGCATTTTTAAGAGAATAGGTGAGACACAGAACAAGTTCGAATTACTATATTCAAATGGTTGAAAATTGAGTGAAACATTTACATCCCTTGAAAAGTTCTATCTTTGAACTTGTGTGCACAACAAACAATTCTTGATTGAAAATTATTTTCTTTGGTTTTGTACACATTTTTTGGTGGACATAAGCATAAAATTGATGTTTGAAGCATTATGTGTGAAATTCACAAATCTTGAAAAATCTCATTGGAAATTTTGAGCATGCTTAAGCAAAACTTGAAACCATGTCAATCAAATCTTCAAAATTAGCCAAAGCCAATTCGGATATGCTTTACCATTTGTTTGAGGACAAACAAAGTCTTAAGTTGGGGGAGCTGATAAGTGCCAAAAATACCTAATTTTCATACACTTTTCCTGGCACTTATCCTATGCAAATCATGCAAAACCAACATTAATTCAAAACTTTTTAGACAAATTGTCATGCTTTGATTGTATATTTTGTCCACCTCTTTTCCATGTCTTTGTGTAAAGATTTTAGGAGAAATCAAGAGAAGAAAAATTCAAAACTATAGTCAAGCAAGGAGGTGTCCACATAAGCCACATTTGATGCACACATGGCAAGCTAAGTGCTTAACCTAACATGGACCGAACACATGAAGTTGTTCACTAAGCAGCCTGGCATGGACAACATGGCCGCCCAGGTGAACTAACACCAACTTGGCTCGGTCAGAAACAAGCATGGCATGGTCAGACTCAAGCCTGGCACAAGCCAACCTGTAGAAGTAGGCAGCTCAGCGTGCACCTGAACCGCCAAGCCTGGAACCACACACCTAGCCAGGCGGGACAACCTACTCACCAGCCTAGCGGTCTAGAACCAGCAAGTGGTCAACTTGACTTGGCCACCAAGCAAAGATTACATCATGCATGACCTCACTTGACAAGGCCCTTGAGCACTTTTCAGAATAGCCGACAAGTAGCTTGGGTGAGTCAACAACAAGCAGTTGACTAAGCTGCTTGGACAAGGACCAAACCCATGGTGAAGGGTTTGGTCAGTGCGCCTGGCATGGACCAAGAGGGTCGGGCGGTGTCCTGGTTGCCTATAAATAGAGGCCCTCTTCTACATTCATTCCACATTCTAGTCTTCACTTCTTCTCTCCTCAAAAACTTCACTCTAGAATTCTCTCCTTTTGGAACCACGGTTCCAAAGTAGTTCTTAGGTAAAATCTTGTAATTTTCTCCTAGAATTCAAGAGGATAAAAGAGTTGGGAAATGTGATACAAAAGTTAATTTGTAATCTCATTTGGGTCGAAAAGCATCTTATCCTTGGACAGGTGACTCATGCTCCTACACATTAATTTGGATTATGATGTAATGTTATTTCTTTTCTTCATTTGTATCATCTTTTGATTTCAATATATTCAAGTTATTAGCTTTGGTTATTCTTTATTCTTTAAGAAGTTCTTAATGCAGTTTTAGCTTGATCACCTAAAACTTGATTAAAGAACCAAAAATGCTTCTTCTTAAGGTATTGAAAAGTGCACCAAAAAGTATAACCTACACCTTAGTTCATTTGCCTTATCAAAGCATCTATTTTAAGCAACTTGTGTTCAAGGCAAAATAAAATTAACGGAGCCTGAAGTAGGGTGTGACAACCTACTCCGACGAGTGGCAATTAATTATTATCTAGTGTATTACACAAGGTTTGAAATTCATCTTTTCCATACTACACTAGATAGAAAGTTTAAGACTTGGTGTTTGGAATTAATCAAAAGTATAACACATAACTTGTCTAATGTTTTCAAAATCATTTGAGTTAGAAATAGTTTCATATTGCAAACCAATTTTCTCCATAAGAATTTGTGAATATTAATTTATGTTTCTTTGATAATTTTTATACAAAAACATAACATAAAACCACCAAAAAGTTGTTAATCACTATTTTTTCTATAATATGCCTATATGATTATCTTCTATTAATGCAATTCCCTTTTCTTCGACATAACCATATACTACTGACAAGCGCCAAAAATGCCTAAATTCCATACACTTTTTATCATACTTATCCTCGGCAAAATTGAGAAAATCAACTTAATTCAACACTTTTTGGATAAAATATCACAATCTTGTGTATATGCTTTGTGTACTTTTTTAATTATATTTTGTAGGATTTAGGTGGAAAAGATAATAAATCGTTAATTACAAGAAAAATGCTCAAAATAGGCCAAAATGATCCACACATGACATGCTTAAGCTTGATGTGGCAAGCTATGTGCTTAGCCTTAAGCGTGATTCAACAAAATTTGGCCTATGTGGAAAGCAGGGAGTAAATATGAAGCTGCTCCCTACCTTAGCTTGGACTAAACCACGTTTAGTTGACCTGGACACCAACTTAGCACGGTCAGACTCAACCTAGCACCGTCAGAACACAAGCCTGGCACAAGCCAACCTGCTCAAGCAGGCAGCTTAGCGGAGCACCAGGACCGCCCAGCCTGGAACCACACACTTGAGGAGGTCTGCAAGCACCAACCCACCTCACCATCAGCACGGTCAAATCTGCTCAAGCAGGCAGCTTAGCGGTGTCACATAGAGCATGGCAGTGTGCATTCAGCAAGTTGGTCAAGGTGACTTAGCCACCAAGAAACAATGACTTCATGCCTGACCTCACTCTAAGTAGCATCCATAGGCTTTTCAGAGGTAGCTCACAATAGTTGGGTAAGTAGCTTACAATAGCTTGAGTGACTCAGCCCCAAGCAGGTGACGAAGCTACTTGGCCAAGTGACCAAACCCATGCTGGAGGGCTTGGTCAAGAGCTTGGCGGTGGAATTGAGCAGCTTGGCGGTGCTAGAAAAGTCCTATATATAGGAGGCACGTCAAGTCTTGATATATTGATTCAGGCACATTCAACTTCACACATACTCTCTCAAATACGAAATCCTCTCTTTGTCTACACTTTCTTCTTTGTAATTTCTTGGAGAATTTCTAGTCAAAATTAGTTTAGGAGATGGCAAATGTGATACAAAAACATAATTTTGTAATCTCATTTGTGTCCAAAAGCATGTCATCGTTGGATAAATGGCTCATGCTCCTATATATTGATTTGGATTATGGTGTAATTTCTTCTCTTTAATTGTATCATCTTTTGAATTCAATTCGTTCAAGTTATTACTTTTGGTTAAGTTTTGATTCTTTATGAAGTTCTTAATGCGTTTTTAGTTTGATCACATAAAACTTGATTCATCTCAAAGAGTTGACAAGTGAACTAAAAAGTATAACCTACACCTTAGTTCACTTGCCACATCAAGCATTTGTTTTAAGCAACTTCTGTTGAAGGCTAAATAATGTTAATGGAGCCTGAAGTACGGTGTGACAACCTACTCCGATGAGTGGCAAACAATTATTATCTAGTGTATTACACAAGGTTTGAAAATCATCTTTTCCATACTACACTAAATGGAAAGTTTAAGACTTGGTGTTTGGAATTAATCAAAAGTATAACACATAACTCATCTAATGTTTTCAAAGTCATTTGAGTTAGAAATAGTTTCTTATTTCAAACCAATGTTCTCCTCAAGAATTTGTGAATATTAATTTATGTTTCTTTGTTAATTTTTATACAACAACATAACATAACATAAAACCACCCCAAAGTTGTTAATCATTATTTTTTCTATAATATGCCTATATAATTATCTTCTATTAATGAAATTCCCTTTTGTTCCACATAACCATATACTATTGATACGTTCTAAAAATGCCTAAATTTCATACACTTTTTATCACACTTATCCTTGACAAAATTGAGAAAATCAACTTAATTCAACACTTTTTGGATAAAATATCACAATCTTGTATATATGCTTTGTGTAGTTTTTTTATTATATTTTGTAGGATTTAGGTGGAAAAGAGAATAAATCATTAAGTGCAAGCAAAATGCTCAAAATAGGCGAAAATGATCCACACATGACATGCTTAAGCTTGACGTGGCAAGCTATGTGCTTAGCCTTAAGCGTGATTCAACAAAATTTGGCCTATGTGGAAAGCATGGAGTCACTATGAAGTTGCTCACTACCTTAGCTTGGACCAAACCACGCTTAGCTGACCTGGACACCAACTTTGCACGGTCAGACTCAACCTAGCACGGTCAGAACAGAAGCCTATCACAAGCGAACTTGCTCAAGCAGGCAGCTTAACGGAGCACTATGACCACCCAACCTGAAACCACACACCTGACGAGATCTGCAAGCACCATGCCACCTCACCATCAGCATGGTCAGATCTGCTCAAGCAGGTAGCTTAGCGGTGGCACATAGGAGCATGGCGGTGTGCACTCACCAAGTTGGTCAAGGTGACTTAGCCACCATGCAACCATGACTTCATGCATGACCTCACTCTAAGTAGAATCCATAGGCTTTTCAGATGTAGCTCACAAGAGCTGGGCAAGTAGCTCACAATAGCTTGGGTGACTCAGCCCCAAGCAGGTGACGAAGCTACTTGGCCAAGTGACCAAACCCATGCTGAAGGGTTTGGTCAGCAGCTTGGCGGTGGAATTGAGCAGCTTGGCGGTG
Source organism: Lupinus angustifolius (assembly GCF_001865875.1). Taxonomy (NCBI): domain Eukaryota; kingdom Viridiplantae; phylum Streptophyta; class Magnoliopsida; order Fabales; family Fabaceae; genus Lupinus; species Lupinus angustifolius. The sequence continues at coordinate 11,551,466 of NC_032012.1, forward strand.
GCAGAAAAGTCCTATAAAGAGGAGGCACTTCAAGTCTTCATATATTGATTCATGCACATTCAACTTCACACATACTCTCTCAAATCCGAAATCCTCTCTTCTTCTACACTTTCTTCTTTGCAATTTCTTGGAGAATTTATGTCCAAATTAGTTTAGGAGATGGAAAATGTGATACAAAAACATGATTTTGTAATCTCATTTGTGTCCAAAAGCATCTCATCGTTGGATAAATGGCTCATGTTCCTATATATTGATTTGGATTATGATGTAATTTCTTCTCTTTAATTGTATCATCTTTTGAATTCAATTATTTTCAAGTTATTACTTTTGGTTAAGCTTTGATTCTTTATGAAGTTCTTAATGCGGTTTTGGCTTGATCACCTAAAACTTGATTCAAAGATCCAAAAATGATTCTTCTCAAAGAGTTGACAAGTGAACTAAAACGTATAATCTACACCTTAGTTCACTTGCCACATTAAGCATCTATTTTAAGCAACTTAAGTTCAAGGCTAAATGATGTTATTGGAGCCTGAAGTAGGGTGTGACAACCTACTCCGAAAAGTGGCACTTAACTATTGTTTAATGTATTACATAAGGTTTGAAAATCATCTTATCTTTATAGGACACTAGATGAAGGATTTAGAAATGATGTGTGGAATCACCCAAAAGTATAACTTGTAATGTTTTCAAAATCAATTGAGTCTAGAAATAATTCCATATTTCAAACCAATTCTCTTTTCAAGAATTTGTGCATATTAGTTGTTTATGTTTATTTGTTTACTTGTTAAAATTTCATAAACAAAATCAAACCAAAAAAATATGTTCAAACTTTATTAGTGATATAACATTTTTATAATAATGTTCTATTAGGAAATTCATTGTGGTTCGACGTAACCCTATACTATACTACAATTGAACCTTGAAAGAGATGCAAATGTAAAATAGTAAAGTGTTAACTTCTAAATTTATTTGTTGACAAATAAAGAAACCTTGAATAAAAGTGCAATTTAATTCATAAATTGTATCTTTGTGAAAAAGAAAAATACACAGTCCTAATGAGTGATCTAACTAACATTTATTTTCTGTCATTTAAATTCTACAACTAACATTTATTTATTGTTTTATTTATTTATTTATTCTTTACCAACCTTCCATAAGGAAGTAGTTCGATTAATAAAGGAAAACGAAAATAAATATCACTAATTATCACTTGCGTTAATTTGCTAAATTCATAACATTATATCGGCGTTGGAATTAATCCAACAAAGTCGAGATGGTATGAAATTGTTAATTATTCAATAAAGCTAAGATTTTTATTAAAGGAACATTCTTGAAACCATTATACTGACGTTCGAATTTATTCCAACACAGCCGAGATGGCGAGCAAAGAATCGACCTGTCCTTAAATAAATAAATCAGAAAGTTGCCTCAATAACCAGTAAGAAAAACTCTTTTAACAACTATACTATAATAGAATCTTGAAAGAGATGCAAGTGTAAAGTAGTAAAGTGTTAACCAATTCATGGTTTGTAACTTTGTACATAGGAATAATAAGCAAAAAGTGCAATTCAATCAATCGATTGTTACTTGACAATAAAAGAGTGATGAATAATAAATCTAACCGCTAACATTTACTTTCTGTCATTTATTTTCCACAACTAACATTTATTTATTGCTTTATTTTTTTATTCTTTATCTCAAACCTTCGAAAGAAGAGGTACGATTAACTTCTAACTTTATTCGTTTGTTCATTTTATTATTCTTTTGATACCAAACTTTCATAAGAAATGGTATGATTAACTTAATGAAATAAGACCGACCTTTATGGTATGGCTAAAAGGAACCCGGAAATGGAGTAAATAAATAAAGTCACTAATTAAATAAGTTGTTCATCACTCATCACTCTAAATAATTAAAAATAACTTGCAAATTGGAGTAAATCTCCTTTCAACAAATGGGTCATTTGTTGAGGGGGAAAACCTCTAATTTTCACTTCAACACAACGCACATTTAAGAAATCGCTGTTACTATGTCATTTTCAATAGCGCTTCTTTAACCCTACATTGTGGAATAAATGTATATGAACATCACTTCCTATAAATTACGCTGTTAAATAGAACTCATTCAAGTTAGTGCTTACATCATTAATGTGCAATGTTAAAGTTGTATCCACCTACCCAAATTGACAGCCATTGCTCTAATGTGCAGTGTTGATGTTCTTTCGCCTCATTTTTAACAGCGTCATTCAGGAAAGCACTATTGAATGACCATTGTTAATTATGATATCTGGCATAGTGAAAGTAGGCTCTAACTACTTCCATAATCATAGCCTCTAAAGATATGTGGTTAATGGACTTCATTATGCCACATTAACTAGACCTAATCATGCCTTTAGTGTGAATAAAGTGTGTCCGCTTATGAGTCGACATTCACAACAACACCGAAGTATAGTAAAGAGAATCCTAGGATATCTACATAGGTCATCAACCATTAGTCTTCATGTTGAACCTGCTACACCCTCTACCCTTTTGTCTCTCTTAGCTTGCTTTGGTTCAGATTGGGTGGTTGATCCAGATGACATAAAATATACTTCCAAGGCTTGTGTATATGTCGGATCAAACATTGTTATATGATGGTCCACGAAACAACTATTGGGTACTAGTAAGGTAAAATACACCTAGAGAGGGGTGAATAGGTGTAGTGGATCACTAATCCCGCTTTTCCGATTTATACGATGAATACAAAGATGCTGCAGTTAAATGATTATCAACAGGGTTAATCGATTAATGACAATTGATTTAATCGATTATAGTTAGCTCGTTAATCGATTATACTTATTGATGATTCTTTTAAAAACAAACTTTTCTTGTGATGAAAACAATGATTGCTTCTGATCTTTACTATCCTAAATTGATTCGTCATTATTCACAGTTTATCAGCAGTAAGCACTAATCACATAATGCAATTAAATATAGAAAGCAGGAACTTCGTTTGCGGGTCCACTTGCAAATTACTTCCAGGCCTCCCGGTTGATCGAAGAGTTTTTTCTTCACTATTAGAAATGTATGTTCAATTATAATCACACTTCCAATAACCCTATTAAGAACTTCCTTCTTGAATCCGTTGAGCCTACACGCTCGGTTGGACCACTATCTACGCCTACTAAGATATCACACTATTCACGAAACTGGCCCCAGCCGAAACTATCGCTCATTTCAAGACTTATTTCCTTGTGAAGACGTCCAATTCTCTACTTGTGGTGATACCGACACACCACGAGAATTATCCTTGAATAATAGAAAATTCACCGAGTTACTTTGCACATCAAAATATGCGGATACAGACTCTGAATTCAGCACTACAACCCTTGACAGAATTCTCACAAACAGCCATAACACTAAGTTTGAAGATTATGCAAGGTTTTTCAATTGAATGAAAATTTTCAGCACATTGGAAAAGATTTTCTCTCTTGTAAAAGAATGCAAGAAAAACTTCTCAAAGATCAGCAAGATAGCCATGAAAATTAAGCTCTAAGAATCTTGAGTTCTTCTTTTTCTCTCTGAATTGAAACTTCGAAATCTATTTTCTAAAAACTGATTGTTCTGATTAAAATAACAGCTTCTGTTCATAACTGATTGTAACTGATATTAATCGATTATATTGTATGTTAATTGATTAACTTGTTTCTTGAAAACAGTTTTTCAGTTATGGCTTAATCAATTATTAACCTTATTAATTGATTAATAAGCTAGAAATTATGGGAGGTTAGCTATTGTACCTCCTTTTAATTGATTACACCTTTCCCTAATCGATTAACGGATTTGAACAAGATTTAATCGATCATCAATTGAGTTAATCGATTAATATGTGTGAAAATAGTTTTTCCTAAATGTATGGTAAATTCTCTATATGTTGAAAGAGCATGAAACTCATGATTTTTGAAATGATTGATTCCTTTATGCACAAAACCATGTATGCCTAATGCAAATGCATGAATCTTACTTATCATATATATATATATATATTTAGATGTGATGCCTCAAACTATATGATTTTGATTTTAGACTTTATGTGAGACTTCCATCTTGGGTTTACCTAACCTAAACTCAATATCAGACAAGCATCTTAGGACTCTAGAATATAAAAGCAATCCTAAGTTCTACGACGTTGACCTTGAGTTTTTGGTATGTTGTTTGTTGTGATGCCCAAGTCTTCAAGCTTCCATTCAACTCTTTGTCTTCATCAAAACGAAGTAGGTCAATCATGATGGCATCCTTTGACTATTTTCCATTTCAATCTTCCCCTTTTTGATGATGACAAACTCTAAAGCAGATCCTCTGTTTGATGGCTTGAAGCTGGACAAAATGTGTTTGCAATGGTTGAATCAAAATGCGTTGAACCCCTCAACCATGTAAGAGGTGACACAAGGGTAGCACTTCGTGATTATATGTGGAAGCTTACTGCAACCTACAAAATAGCTCAAACAACATTGTCTCCCCCTTTTGGCATGATAAAAAATCTATGATAAAGTATGATATTAATAGCCAAAGGTAAGGAAAGATATACACAAAATTCACTAGTCTTAATCGATTAAGTAATCAAGGATAATCGATTAAGAAATCTAAAAACAATTGAACAAGTGCACAGTGTTTATCATTAATCGATTATTTTCATGGAGTTAATCGATTATTCATAATAAAGACATATTATGACAGAAATTAGTTGTTAGATATATCTATATGTGTAAGTTTGACATGAATTGCATAGAATATTAATGGTTTTGGTTAGATCACATACAGAGCATATTAACCATTCAATAGTAGAGATACACAGCTATATAAAATCAAAGTCTCACGCAATAATTGAAACATAATCCAAGTTAATAACATAGTTTTACGAGACATTACAAAATGAGTTCATCAAGGGCATAAGTAGTTCAAAAGAAAACAACAAAATATAGCCAACATCAAAATACAATCCCCAAAACAAACACACATACCCTAGACTCTAGAAAATCCTATCTAAGCTATTCTTGAGGTGGTGGTGGTTGTGATGAGCCATGTGTGGGACGCACAATGAAGATGATGTGTTCAAGGTATTTGTATAACCTCTATTGTTGATGCTAGAATTTAGCTGCCATGGAGTTTCTCATAGACTGAAAATGACCATCACTACGTGCATTGAGGCGTTGTTCCATAGCATCCAAGTGAGCAAGCCCAAAAGATGGTTCCAGAGGATCAACATATGCCTCGGTTTGTGGTTGCTTGGGGTTTGGATCACTATGAATCACAACATTGGCTTCATTTGGTAAGTCTTCATTCACTTTGGCATTGTGATCCTCTTGATATTTCCATACTTGTAAATGCACATCTTGTGAATAAGATTGTCACCTACAAGGTGCTCTAGGGAATTTTTAGTCATTGTGTCCACATCTGACGTGTCAATTTCGTAGTAGTCAATGACACGGGAGATGAAAATCCCATAGGCAAGCAACCTTGATGAAGATGAAACTATGTCATTCATAACTTTCAAGATTTCTGAATGCCAATTTATAGCATTGCTTTCCATTATGGCCAACATGAGCTTGAGATCATGGATTGTAGGTTGAGCATGGTTTGTATTTCTCTGAACTAAAATATACACAATTGGGTAATGTAAGAGCCGGTTTTCAACAGATAATGACCTAGCATTGGTCAATTGTCCTTGTACAAACAAGTGAGGCCCTCTTAGTCTTGATTTATATATCTCAATATCATCAAATGAGTCCCACAACTCATTATAACAACCCCCTTACAGTGGTCCACCACTAGTTAGATCTCCAACTTGCAGAAAATATTCTTCATCGAATTCTATCATTTTACCCATAACCATTGAAGAGAAAACCTCATCCTTATACCTAAAGTTTCTATAAAATTCCCGAATGAGTGAAGGATAGATTTTACCTCTTAGTTCCTTGGTTCTCCAATCCATGTGGGAAATGAAAACCTTGTTCGGCCAGTCACTCCATATCCGCATACCAGATGTATGTTTGTTTTCTACCATGGAACTTGGCCAACCGAGCAACTTGGAGAATGGGAGAGTAATAGGGGTCACCATGATTCTTTCTTCCACCTTGAGCAGAAGAGGAGACTTTTTCCCATCCTCTGGCACATTTGGAACTATGCTTCACTCTAATATTACGTGTTCCACTCATACTTTCAGGTATAAACATTGCTTTAATCGATTTTCTGAATTGGGGTTTAGGGTTCCTATAGAGAGAAATGGTTAAAGATTTGGATTTTATAGATATTGAGAGTTGTAGGAAGATGGAATTGTGAAATAGTATGCGAATTAGCTATTGAATTGGTTAGGGACACTCAATTTTGAGAATTGATTCAGAAGGGGGGAAGGAAAGAGGGTTTAGGGTTCTACGTGGAAATGACCCAAAATGTCACTTGAAATTGATATACTACTGCTGTTAATCGATTATCTGTTGTAGTTAATCGACTAACCAACTTAAAATTTTCAAACTTTTAGAATTTTGAGCCAAGGTAATCGTTTAAGATGTGTGTTAATCGATTAAAAAGCAAGATGAAAATTTATTTTGGTTACTTGAACTCAAATTAATCAATTAAGACACAAAACAATCGATTATTAGTAGAACTAACACAGATTTTAGTGCATTTTATAGAGTTCTAGAGTAAGCAAGAGTGTTATTGTAAGACACAAAACTGAAGGATTTTGACACACTAAGGAAGCATAGAAACATTTAAGAAGATAGTTTAAGCAAAGAATCATGCATTCATAACATATATCATTTATAAGCATATATTCAAGATCAACCAAAGGCACAAAATTTCCCTAAAGCAAGTTAGTTTAGATATTTTTCATCAAGTATGTCATTTTCTCTGCACAACACAAAGAATATATCACGTGAAGGGATTTGGTGAAAATATATGCCAATTGCTTCGAGGTTTCAACAAATTGAAGTATGCAATCATCTTTTTGTACATGATCTCTTAAAAATTGATGTCTAATCTCTATATGCTTAGTTCTAGAATGCATAATGGAGTTCTTTGATAGATTTATGGCACTAGTATTATCGCATTTTATTGGATTACAAACAAAGCATAATATCTGAGTGCAACACACGCCGACAGCAATATATTCCGCTTTGGTGATAGACAAAGCAACGCATGCTTGCTACTTACTATGCCATGATACTTGGGAGTTGCCCAACAGATGGCAAGTCCCGCTAGTAGTTTTCCGCTCCAACTTGCATCCTGCAAAGTTAGAATCAGAATATCTTATTAGGGATAACAAAGCATCCCTAGGATACCATTAACCCATAGTTGATGTTCATTTAAGATACTTCATAACACGTTTTACAGCACTAAAGTGAGATTCCTTAGGAGATGCTTGTTATCTTACGCACATGCATATACTAAACATTATATCACGGCGACTAGTAGTTAGATACAATAATGAACCAATTATCTCACGATATTTTGTTACCTCTATTGCTTTACCTTTTTCATCATTGTCGTGATAGTAAGATTATTCCATGGGTGTTGTTGCTTCTTTACACTTATCCATCTCAAACTTTTGTAGTAGCTCCTTGCAATATTTTGTGTCGTGAATGAATATCTCGTTACTCATCTGCTTTGTTTGTAATCATAGAAAGAATGTCAACTCTCCCATCTTTGACATTTCAAACTCCCCTTTCATTAGATGATAAAACTCTTTACAAAGTAAATTGTTAGTAGCACCAATTATTATATCATCCACATAAATCTTTACTAACAAGACATTACTTTTCGATTTTAATATAAAGAGAGTTGTATCAACTTTGCCCCTTTCAAATCCATTTTCTAGTAGAAAATACTCAATCAATCATACCAAGCTATAGGAGCCTGTTTTAAACCATATAGCGCCTTTTTGAGTATGTATACAGGATTAGGGAATTTATGATATTCAAAGTCAGGCAATTGATTTACATATACGTCTTCCTGAATATAGTCATTCAAGAAAGCACTCTTTAAAACCATTTGAAAAAGCTTTAAGTTCATTATCGATGTAAAGGCTAATAACATTTGGATATCCTCCAACATCGCAACAGGGGCGTAGGTTTCATCATAGTCGATGCCTTCTTCTTGATTATACCCTTTTTCTACTAGACGTGCCTAATTTCCTATAATCAAACAATATTCGTCCAATTTATTTTTAAAGACCCATTTAGTGCCTATTATAGGATGATGTTTAGGTTTAGGGATCAAGTCCTATCTGTTATTGCGCCCAAACTGGTTTAGCTCTTCTTGCATAGCTATTCCCAAGTGTTCATCCTCTATGGCCTCATTTATGGTCTTAGGCTCAACTTGAGACACGAAAGCTACAAAATTACAAAAGTTTCACAAAGATTTACGTGTTACTACTCTTGTTGAGATATCACCTATGACCTTGTCGAGTAGATGATCTTTCTTTGTCTTCCAAACCAATGGCATATTTTGATGATCTAATTTCTTTCCTAATCCTCTTGATCCTCCTTCTATTTTTCCATGTCTTTGTGTATGCATTTTCCAGGGCACCTGGAACATCATCACACAAATCCTTCCTCTTCTCTTTCGGAGAAGATTCATCAAATTTTACATGGACGGACTCTTCAACATGCATCGTATACTTATTAAAGACTCGATATGCTTTACTATGAACAGAGTACCCCAAAAATATTGCCTCGTCGGCTTTAGATAGTATCATACTTTCTTAGAGGTAATTGGTTTACATAGTTATTGTTATTGTTATTTCCTTTCCTTTATGAAGTTACTTATTATGTCTTATTATTATCTAATTGTTTTTATCTCATTTTCTATTTTTTCACGTGTATACAAAGATATGCCAAAAGTGAAGCGTTTTCAGAATTCATTAAAATCAACACCTCAATCACAATGTGTTGCATCTCAAATAGAAGATCCAACTCATTATTCACCAACAATAAATCAAACAAATCCTTCACCATCAGTTCAAGCCCCTTCACAAGTGACACATGACATTGCACCACCAGTGCATTCCTTACAAGCTCCTGATGTGTCAGCTCCGGAAGTCCTAGAAGAAGTTGAAACATTGACAGATCATGTTGGACGTGAGTGTACACATTATTGGGTTTTCAAGACAATAGGTACAAGTGTTATGTTTACTTAGCATTTATAATAATAATAGGCCTATTATTTATGCATCATGTTTACTTCGTATTTATTGTAGTGGGGTTAGTGGTTGTTTAAAGCTCCAAAGGCTTTCAAATTAGTAACATTTACACATAGAATAGAATCTAGCTACTTGGTTTATTCTCAATATTTGTAGCATATATGTATTGCAATAAAAAAACATGAACTAATTGGTCCATAACAGAGGATGGGACCAAAGAAAGTGAAAGATATAATATATTTACATTCATATAGGTGTTCATTTTCAAGAATTAACAATCTAACATCTCACTTGATATTCTATTTTATTGTTATTGACTCACGAAGAGTTGTCAAGCAGATTAAGGTCAAAGTTAGAGAAGTGAATAACTTACCAATCGGGCTATGCATCATTGTGATTTTTGATGAGCAAGGTGAAGCCTATGGTGATGCGCAAGGCCTTCTTGCTGGATTTTTAGGAACTTTGGCATCTGATTGCAAGTTGTTTCCAATAGATTATGATAAGTGGTATGGGGGACGTAGTGGTATACCTTCTACTTATTTTACAGAGTGCTTTGATACAATCAAAAAGATATAATAGTTATACATGTGTAAATTTTTATCTCTAATATTATTTATGTTTATATGTAAAATTGAAATTGAAAACTTAATGTCACTTTTTGGAAGCCTTGTTTTTGTTTTAGGACTAGTGAACGCATTTCAAGACGATATTGCAAACTTAGTCTTGGGAGAAAATGGTGTGCAAGTAGGCAAAGATTATGGGATGAGTTCTCTAATCCAGCCAAGACTAGAGATGAAATCATAAGAAATTTTCCAATTGGCATAGACAAATATCAATCGAACCGTTTTGTTCACTATCGTCTGAGACCATCAACTATGGTATATAAATTGCCATTACTTTGGTTATTTGAATTTTTATATAGCTATTCATTTGATTACTGTGTGAATATGTAATTGTTTTTTCATAGGAACTTTGTAGGAAAAACAAAGAAAGTCGAAAGAAGCAAGTAATTCCACATACTTGTGGTTCTAAGCCAAATTCAAGAAGAAGGCGTGAGATGGTAGTGACATTATGATGTTACTTTTTATTTATTTAGACTTTTCACTTATTACTTTTTATTTATTTAGAAAGTCTCAATTTTGAATTAAGTTTTCTATATTTTAAATGGTGAATAGGAAGCCACCAGGCCGTGGAAACTTATATGTTGCCACTCATAAAAGGAGGGATTGAACATTTGTAAATGAAGCGTCAAGGAATGTAGCGGTAAGTTCAATCTAATTAAGTAATCTTGTTTGCATGCATTGAATTTTAATCTTCAATTTTTTACAATTGATAACATTTTGGCATGCATGTACGAATAAGTTCAAGAGGCTTTGACTCAAACTAACGTTGATGAATCTGAAGCTTCTCCCCATGATTCAGTTGGTAGAGTGATGGGACTAGATCATTCTGGGAGAATGCTAACCATGAGTATGGAGCAGTTCCTATGAATACATATAGGAATACTAGACTTCGAGTTTCTGATTTGAGTCATTCTTCATCATTTGTTGTTGCATCTTCATCTTCTAACGATTGGCGAGAGAGATGCAACAAATTGGAATCAACATTTAAGTCATACATCATAACAAAAGAAGGAGGGATCCCTGAAGAATTGGCTAACTTCTTTACACATGTATGTGCAATTATCATTTTTATATTCAGTATTTTGTTTGTTTGTTTGATTTTCCTGATTTGAATATAATGAAATTTATTATAAAAATAGGAGATGATATGTTGTTGCATTAGATTTCAAGAATCATAATCCAAACATTCTTCTTGAATTCAACTTGTTTATTCATATGCCTCCCTGATCCAATGTATTCATTGGTATAAGGTCGAACCTCAAAGAATATGCTATTGTTGAAAGCTCATAATTGGATAATCAACTTTCTCATACTTTTTGGTTTAGTTTTGAATCTCCTAAGAAGCTCTATAAACTATTGTTCAATAATTTTTTTCTTAGGTTGCTTTACCCAGTATTGTTTCTATTATTTGATTTTCTATCTAACATATAGCCCCTATACTTACACACAATAAAACAGAAAAAACTTCACTCTCTCCTTGAACAGAAGAAAGCTCATATTGCAGATATAATATCTTGTCTTTGTTAACGTTATTGCATCTACAGAAATGTATTACTCAAGTGTGCATAATCATAGGACATGCAATATTATATGAACCAAATGTATATAATGATGCGGTAATTATCAATGCTCTTTTATTGTTCCAACTAAATATTTTCATTTTATTATTTCAGGAAAATGATGATGCAAATATGCATGATACACCTTTAGGTGCAAGAGGATCATCTAGAGCCAGCAACATTTAGGATTTATGTTATGTATTTTGTTTTTAAAGTGTCATATGAGACTACTTTTAGTTTTGTTTAGATTTAATGGTGTATTCGGATTTACAATTAATGATGGACTATAACTCTTTCAACTATGTTATGCTTCCTTGATTATTTGCAATGAAATTTTATTATTGTTAAGAACATTTGTATTTAGTAGTTTATATTTAAATAATAATTATAAATTAATGAGATTAAAGTTGTGAAGATTATGAAATTCAATTGTGAAAATTATGAAATTAAACATTACAAAGACCTCCTCAAATAGTGGAGGTTTTTAACCTCCATAAATCACTTTTTCTCGCTGGAGGGCTAAGGGAAATTTTATGAACTGATGTTTGGAATTAACCGAAAGTATAACACATAACTTGTAATGTTTTCAAAAATCATTTGAGTTTATAAATAATTCCATATTTCAAACCAATTTTCTCTTCCTGGATTTGTAAATAGTAAGTTCTTAACTTTTTCATGTTTCTTAGTTCATAAAAACACCAAAACAACTTTATTTGTTACTTTCTTACTTTTGATAAAGGATACAAAGTATGAGTACATTTCTATTAGACAATTCCTTGTGGTTCGATATAACCCTATACTATACTATAATTAAAGAGATACAAATATAAAATAGTAAAGTGTTATCAAATAAATTTTATTTACTGACAAAGAAAGAAATATTGAATCAATATGCAATTTAATTCATAAGTTGTATCTTTGTGAAAAGGAAAAATGCACAGTCATAATGAGTGATCTAACTAGTAACTTTTATTTTCAGTCATTTACTTTCCGCAACTAACATTTACTTTCTGTCATTTATATTTCCACAAACTAACATTTACTTTCGATCATTTAAATTCTGCAACTAACAATTTATTGCTTTTTTATTTATTCTTTACCAACCTTCAACAAGGAAGTAGTTTGGTTAATAAAAGGAAATGGAAATAAATATCACTCATTATCATTTGTGTTAATTTGCTAAATTCATACCAGTAAACCGGAGTTGGAATTTATTCCACAAACTCGAGATGATATGAAATATTTAATAATTCAATAAAGTCAAGTTTTTGATCAAATGGAATATTCTTGAAACCATTATGTCAGCATTGAGAATTCTTCCCAACAAAGCCAAGATGGCGAACAAAGAATAAACCTGTAACTAAATAAATCGATCTAATACAGTCTTGGCTCACCAAGTATCAATAAAAATCTTTTCTTTAGTTCCTCATGTAACTCAACAAAAGCACTATATAATTCATCATAAGTAGGAGACTCATCAGAGCACGAAGAGTTGTCAGAAAAGTGTACCTCACTCGTGTCATCTGGATCTCTTAAGCTACCAATTTCTTGAGCATTTTCCATCAAGGACAGTTTAGCAGTCTCCTCTTCATCGGATGTGCTAGTTGTTGTTTCGTCCTCTGGTACATCCCAAACTATATAGGCCTTCTTGGATTTAAATTCTCGGGGTTTGCTCTTTTCATTTTCAACCTTCTTGAGGTGACTTGGGCATTGATATTTCACATGGCCCGGTTTGCCACACACATGGCAAATTAGGTGACCTTTGGGAGCTTTGCCTCTTCTGGTTGAATCAATCACCTCTATCTTTTGAAAACGCTTGAACCCTCCTTTCTTCTTGAGAAATTTGCCAAATTTTCTAACTAGAAGAGTTCAGGTTTCATCATCCAGCCCAGACTCGGAATCTTCATCATCTCTATCTTCTTGTTGTTGTGACGATGTAGCTTTTAGAGAGATTCCATTTTTCTTTATGTCTGAATCTTCATGCATTCTTATGCGCCCCAACTCCATCTCATGCTCTTGGAGTTTGCTGAAGAGAGTTGCTAGAGGCATTGTGTCTAAGTCCTTTGATTCCATTGTTGTTGTTACCTTGGGCTACCATTTCCTATCAAGACAACGCAACACTTTGTTGGTAAGTTCACCAATAGCAAAACTCTTATCTAAAGCAATTAAATGATGAACAATATGAGTGAATCTTTTCTGCATTTCATTTATTGATTCATTTGGAAACATATGAAACAGCTCATATTCATGTGTTAACGCATTCAATCTTGTGCGCTAAACCTCACTTGTGCCTTAGTGGGTTACTTTCAATGTATCCTGCATTTCTTTTGCATTTAGGCACTGTGAAAACCTAAAGAATTCATCGTATGATAATGTAGAGGTTATTATTTTCTTTGCCTTGAGATTATGCTGGACTTTACATTTCTCTTTGTTAGTCCACAATCCTTTTGGGTTTTCTTTGGGCTCACCATCCACCAAGTGTAGTGGAGTAAAAGGCCCATTGACAAGGGAGTCCCAAATCTCCGTGTCCATTGCCTCAATGAAGATTCTGATGCCCACCTTCTAGTAGGTGTACCCCTCGCCACTGAAAATCGGAGGGCGGTTGATGCATGCGCCATCACCGCCGAAAGGGTTAGTGGAACCCACAGTGATAATCCCTAGGATCAACGAATTAAGTGACCAAGCTAGCACCTTCGTACTAGCTCTGATACCACTTATTGGATACCAGTAAGGTAAAATACACCTAGAGGGGGTGAATAGGTGTACCTGATCACTAATCATGTTTTTCTGATTTATGCGCAGAATACAAAGTTGTTGCAATTAATCAATTATCAACAGGGTTAATCGATTAATGACAGTTGATTTAATCGATTATAGTTAGCTCGTTAATTGGTTATACTGATTGATGATTCTTTGAAAAACAAACTTTTCTTGCAATGAAAATAATGATGGTTTCTGATCTTTAATATCCTAAATTGATTTGTGATTATTCACAGATTAACAACAGTAAGCACTAATCACATAATGCAATTAAACACAGAAAGCAAGTAAAGACAGAATCATAAAGAGATAGGGAAAGAGAAAAGTGCTCAAGGGTTTTTTTCTTGGTTTGTTTGCGGGTCCACTTGCAAACTACATCCAGGTCTCCCAGTTGATCTGGGAGATTTTTCTTCACTATCAGAAATGTATGTTCAATTACAATTACACTTCCAATAACTCTAGCAAGAACTTCCTTCCTGAATCCGTTGAGCCTACATTCTTGGTTTGACCACTTTCTACGCCTACTAGGATACCACACTGTTCGTTAAATTGGCCCCAGCCAAAACTATCGCTCGATTCAAGACTTCCTACATTGTGAAGACACCCAATTCTCTACTTGTGGTGATACCAACACACCACGATAGTTATCCTTGAATAACAGAAAATTCACCGTGTTACTTTGCACACCAAATTGTGTAGATATAGACTCTGAATTTGGCACTACAACCATTGACAGAATTCTCACAAACAACCCTAACACTAATTGTGAATATTATGCAAGGTTTTTCAATTGAATGAAAATTTTCAACACATTGGAAAATATTTTCTCTCTCTTTTCTCTCTTGTAAAAGAATGCAAGAAAAACTTCTCAAAGATCAACAAGATAGCCTTGAAATTTAAGCTCTAGGAATCTTGAGTTTTTCTTTCTCTCTCTGAATTGAAACTTCGAAATCTATTTTCTAAAAACTGATTGTTCTGATTAAAATAACAGCTTCTGTTCATAACTGATTGTAACTGATATTAATCGATTATATTGTATGTTAATTGATTAACTTGTTTCTTGAAAACAGTTTTTCAGTTATGGCTTAATCAATTATTAACCTTATTAATTGATTAATAAGCTAGAAATTATGGGAGGTTAGCTATTGTACCTCCTTTTAATTGATTACACCTTTCCCTAATCGATTAACGGATTTGAACAAGATTTAATCGATCATCAATTGAGTTAATCGATTAATATGTGTGAAAATAGTTTTTCCTAAATGTATGGTAAATTCTCTATATGTTGAAAGAGCATGAAACTCATGATTTTTGAAATGATTGATTCCTTTATGCACAAAACCATGTATGCCTAATGCAAATGCATGAATCTTACTTATTATTTATATATATATTTAGATGTGATGCCTCAACCTATATAATTTTGATTTTAGACTTTATGTGAGACTTCTATCTTGGGCTTACCTAACCTAAACTCAATACTAGGAAAGCATCTTAAGACTCTAGAATATAAAAGCAATCCTAAGTTCTACGACGTTGACCTTGATTTTTCGGTATGTTGTTTGTTGTGATACCCAAGTCTTCAAACTTCTATTTAACTCTTTGTCTTCATCAAAACTAAATAGGTCAATCATGATGACATCCTTTGACTATTTGTCATTTCAACAACAAACCATCTATAGATCCAAAACTGAAGCTTAATATAGAAGCCTTGCATTGATTTCTCAAGTAATAATTAGGGTATAATCATTGGTTTTAGAACTTCAATTTTCTCATCAAACATCATTGGTTTTGTGTGATAAACTTTAGCTTGTTGTTATGGCTCACATCTAGTCCTATACAATATGACCAAGCACATTAAACTTGATTTATTCTTTGTCAAAGATAGAATTCAGTCCTGGGTTAGACAATAGATGTTTCTCACAAACCCTTTAGCTACTTCTAAGTTCAACTCTCTCATAAAATTTCTTAGAGTTTTTTATATCAATATTAACATTTACTCCATGGGGATAGGAGGTGTATTAGAGAATAGAAGAATAAACGATGTATAGTTTTAAGGAGTGTACTAGAGAACAAAAGAATTAAGGATGTACATTTTGAAGGGGTGTATTCGAGATTAGGGTTTACTTAACTTTTGTAATTATACAGTTAGTTATTAAAACTAACTAATAGCTTTCAAGAAAAGCTAAGTCACCTACTAAATTGAGAATTGAGATGTGCTTCTCTCTGTTGTAAGTAGCTTGCATTTCTTTCAGTAAGATTGAAGAAGAGTGATAAGCTTGATTGAAAAGTGGCATTTACCACTTACCACTCCCGTCTTTACCTTTACTTCTCTTTTATTCTTTCATGTCGTCACTTCTTCCAAATATTGGTTATGGTTATTAATATGAATGGACCTTGGTAAATGTCATTATATATATAGTTGTTTTTTATGTAATTTGCGTTCATACTTCATATACAGCTAGCTAACAACAATTTCAAATTACTTCCATCTTCAACATTTCTTTTGATCACTTACATCAAATTCAAAATTACATTCATCGTCCGTTCTTTTCTTCAAATTACTTTCAAGATAAAAGATTCCTAATAAAAACACTCACGCTAAATACTTCATAAAAGATTCTTTTGATCCGGGATCCCCTGTATTTTTAATATGTAGATAACTTCCATAACCGATTCCTAAATACTCACACTAAATTCTCCCGTTTTCTTAAAAATGTGGCACATAATTTATTTAACAAAAACATATTTATTTTTTTTGTCGGTAGTGCAACAAGTGGGTGGCAAAGGCATGGCCCTTATACTGGCTTGAAATCATATTCAATTAACGATACCTCGTCTCCTTTCAGCTCGGCAGGCCGGTTGGTAGTGTAGGTCCTGCTGACGTAAGTCTTCGTCAAATGTCGGAGCTTGGTTTGTCCTTGAGTATCTAGTCCGCTCAATTTGGGGCCATTTGACCGGGTGGAAAAGTTTCCCCTAATCTATTAGTATGGTCAGAAGTCGAGCATGCTAGTAGACTTAAGCGTTACTGAATTTGAGCTAGGCAAGGTTGTGGGCGATCCTTGTGACTTGGTGCGATGGCGTGATCCATGCATGCTGAAAGCGAATGTCCGTTGATTTCTTATTAGGGTTGGCATTCTAGAGTTCACCCTGATCATTATGGTTATATATGCCCTTGGACATGTGGCTAGTCGGTAGTGACCTTGGCTGTCGTGCTAGTCCGAGAAGAAGATGGGATGTGATGATGAATTCATCTTCAAGGGCGGTCCTGCTTCAAAGGAGAAGATGAATTCGTCCACAAGTCATTCTTCTTGCGTAGTGGTATCTCAAGGTTGTTTCTTAGATGAATTTGCAGCAGCTTGGGCACTGACAAGTTGCACCTCCCGAGTAGTGTTATCTAACATCTACATGTGGTTGTCGAGTGGGTTTCTCTAGCAAAGGAGGGTCGTCTACCACCAAAATGTCCATCTGGACCGCCTATGTCTGAATCGTGGAAGGTTGGCCAACCGTTGTGGTCACACAGATGGTCGGGACTTAGAACTATCATCCTTCTTTATCAGGCATTGGTGTGGATGAGTTGGAATGAATTATGTTGTAGCTTCAGTCCGAGGAAGTCTGACTAGGCTTGCACTCGCTTCTTTGAGGTCTTCATAGGCGTGCATGGGCTATTGTCAGCCTAAAACTTCTAAATGTCGCCTCTGATATAAGCTTGTAAGACTTGTAACGGATTTGCCTAGTAGTAGATTGTTCGGTTTGAAATTTCTCTTCTATTATAACTTGTAAGACTTGTAATAGTTGCTTGATTAATAAAATGACTTTCTTCCAAATTTGCTTACCATTATTCTGTATCTTCAGTTTTATTTGTTCCTTTTTAATTTCCTCTTCTGCTTAGTTTGGTTCAACTAGCCCGAGGAGATGTTGCTCGTCTTTGTCGTATCGGGTTGATGATTTAATGGAGGTCAAGCATCTAATGGGAAGTATGTCCCTGGAGTGTGCCCGACCATGAATACTGAGCGAGTGAAGCATGGTCCTCACATTGAGGGATAAATGGGAATGAGCCAAAGTGGGTTGTTATTCGAGCCCCGAGGTATAATTGGAATCATTGGCCAAGGGCAACATGGTCCGCGCCTTGGGGGATGTGTGTTGAACAATAGTGACGGGGGATGTAGTTGATGCCTCTGTGGGACAACATTGACCACTAACCCTAGGGAATGTGACGCGCGCTTTTTGGGGAACTCAAGTTAGCTTTCACCAAAAGGAATGCGTAACTATCGCCCTGAATTCTGGCCTGCGTTTGTTGAATGGAGTTTTATAACCGGGAGGCAAAAGGGGGTTGAGCAATGTCTTGTATTCATATATGCTTCAAAATACATTAGTAGTGTGACCACAAAAGGGATCGACATAATAATTTAAACAAAATACTCGGGGATTCCACACACTGTCCTCCTAAGGGGCTCAATCTTGAGCCATGTTATGGAGAGAACTTTCCTTCCTCAGCATGGCTTCCCAATTCTTTCAACTAAATGCCTTGTCGCTTCATGGAGGGTGGTTTTTGTTTTGGGGCCGAGCTGGCTATGAGGCTCACCTGATAGCAACTCTAAGCCATGCGTTAGTCAGCTTTACCTATGGAGACCCTTAGGTCTAAGGAGAGGAACTTCATGCATAGGTGGGGTCGAGACCACTATTTCGAGGCAGTTAAGAGTCGGGCGATCGAGGATGGCATTATAAGTCAACTTATGATTGATGACCAAGAACTTGGTCTAGATCGTTCTCGACAATAGCTGATCTCTAACAGTCACTCAGACTTCGATGTAACCCCTTGGTGTGATTCGTTCACTAGTGAAACCGATCAGCAGGCCGTCATAGGGCATGAGGACTCGGTAGTGCAGTTCCATCTTATCAAAGTGGTCTTGGAACATAACATTTGTTGAACTTCCTTGATCTACAAACAGTTAGATGACCTTGTTGTTGTTCAATTTCGTTGTGATCACTAGAAGGTCGTCATGACCTCTGATAACACCATCATAATCGCGGTCATCAAAAGAGAGTGGTGGGGCCACTCTCCTATCTTACTCTTGTTGAGTACCTCTATGGCCACATAAATGATTTCCCTTATGTACTTCTTTTGACCCGACCTGGACGTGCCCCCAGCCACGAATCCTCCTGAAATAGTGTTGATGTTGACTAGGCTTCTCTATCTTCGATTGAATAGTCAGTTCTAGTCAACCCGACCATGGTGTGGGAGACGTCCATTATGTGGCCTATAATGCGAACATCTCTTTGGGGGAGAGGGTTAGTGAATGGGAGAGTATTATCTTCATTGTTCTAATCATGCGATGACGAGTTGAAGGTGCCCTAACTGGATCAGGTTTTTATGGTGTCTTGCAGATGGGTGCAGTCATCCGTTATGTGCCCAAAGGTGCTATGGATCTCGCAAAACATCAATATGTCTTGCGGCTGGATCTTATTGCTCTTGTTTGGCTTTGGGAGTGGGATTAGGTGGGCAAACATCACTTCTTATAGGATTTTGGAACAGTTGGTGTTGAGGAGGGGGGGGTATAGTGATGTGAACCTCTAGGATAGTTGGCTTTTCTGTACAATTGTTCCTACCTGAAAGTCAATTAGTCTTGCAGAATGTAACTTGTATATATGGATGTCCACATTTTTGTGTATGATTATGGGTATGGATATGGAATGGAATGTGTATATCATTATGGGATGAAGTGTGTATGGTTTTGTGTATGTTTGGATAAGAGAAATGAAAAAGGAATGAAGGATGATGGTGCAGAAACACAAGTGTTTGATACGTCGGTGAGGTTCGCCACAAGAATGGATTCTTGATGAGAACAATTGGTAAGGCGCCACACCAAGCTGGTGATAAGCCTTTGAACGCCACAGGAACAAGTTCTTGATAAGTTCTATAATCTTGGCTTGGCCAAGGGTCAGGAGTCACGACCCAACTAAGGGAAATCAATTCCAAAATAAATTCAAACTTATTATTCATGAATGAAAAAGTTGATACAAATAGATTGTGGCTAGCCAATTGGCTTTCACGAAATTAGGTAAAAAAAATGCATAAGAAAAACTAACTTAACATGTAATGACTAGATTCAATGAATCTCCTAACATGGCACTTAAGCCACATGACTTGTATTTGGATTTGAAAGTGCACACGTCCAAAAAGATCTCCTTAAGGAAAGGAAGACTTGATTACACGGCTAGCTACAATCTCTCCACGTTGGTGGTTAGAGTTTGAATCTAATTTGGACTCCTCCATAGGCTTCACATGGCTAGAAGTTTAAATTTAAGTCCTTGAACTACCCAATGGATTTGGTGCACTCGGCCAGAGCCACACGCCTAACACCTCACTCGGCCAAGTCGCATGTGCCTAGAACCTCACTCGGCCAAGTCCCATGCGCCTAGCCAAGTCTTCACACGCCCAGCATGTTTTGCTATTTTCACTTGGTCATTAAGTGCCATTTTACAAGAAATTACATGAAATGTTCCCAACTCAATTTACATGCTTTATTTACATCATAATAAAATACTAAAATGCCTTAAATTACCCATGAGAAAATAATTCTTACTTTATTGAAAATAACTCAAAGATGTCATAATTTTCCTCCAAGATCGTGGATCCCAGGTAGTTCTCCTTGATGGATGATGTGATTTGTTCTCTTAAGTCCCTCATGATTTAAAGATGAACTGGAATTCTTAAAGGTTCCATCTTGTTGCCCTAGTCATAGGGCCTCCTAGACTTCATAGGATTGGTTGATCAATGTTGGCCCCCATTTGGCGCACATCATATAGGTTGTGTACTTTGGCTGTTTATGGAGTTGTGGCATATCGTACTTGTGGCGATCATGTCGAGAGTGTTCTTCGAAGCAAGGTTTTCTAGTTTTTCGAGAGGGGTTATCTGTGTAGTGGCTGGCCACAGGTTGGGCATTGGAGTCTCTTCAAGGTTGATGAATTTTTGAGCTATGGAGTAGACATCCTCCATGGTGTGAACCGTGTCCTTGGAAAGCTCCATCTTAAAGATATCGGTTAGTAGGCCCATCACTAGCAAGTGCACTGCCACATCAGGAGTTAGTATAACCTCACTATTAAAGTGATCTAAATACACATGGATGGATTCATGTGGCTCTTTCTAGATACCATTCAGGGTATAGGATGACCTAGGTTGTTTCTGGCTAGCTGTTAGGCGGACACTAAACTTCTCCGCCAGAATCCATTGATCAATGTTGTCTAGGACCAAGCGGGTAAACCATTGCAAGGCGGTGTGCTTTAGTGTGAGCGGGAAGGCTCGACACATGATGAGATCAGTGACACCATGGGAAAGCATAGATGCCTCAATGGCGTCTAGGTGATCATGGGGGTCAGTCGTCCCCTCGTACTAATCGATATTGGTGGGGAAGGTGAGTTGCTTCGGCAATGGATAGGACATGATGGTCGTTGTGAAGGGATGTTTGGCTATGTAGGAGTTTCCCCCGATGTGAGTAGTTTCTGACTGGAAGGCTGGTAGTCCATAGGTTGGTCGGCATTCATCGGCAAACTCAATGTCCAACCGTGGTGGTTTATAGCTTGACTCCACCGTGGATTCGCAGAGTTCCTCCAGCCTTCGTGCTTGTTGTTGGATCATTTGTTCTTGTCTCACTATAATTCGAGGGAGTTGTTGGTTTGTTGGGAGTGGTGGTTCTACATCGGTGTCATGAGCTCTGCTAGCTTGGTTAGAAGGTCAAATGCGGGTTTGAGGGTTATTTGAGGAATTGTTTTTTAGAGGAGGCATATTGACATATGCCGCTTCGATTTGACTAAGAGGGTGTGCTTGGTTCCTCGTGGTTACCATGGTGTGAGTCCCTACAGACGACGCCAATGTTCTCCTACTCGGTGATAGAAGGGTGAGCTACGCTTAGGTCTGGAAAGGGGTCTTCAATTTGGGATGAGGTGGTCTCAGGCTGGAAGTCGCCAGGTCGAAGTGCCTGGTGGTATGCTTCCTAGGCTGCTCTTCTATGATGGGTCAGTATATGGATTCATCTTGATCGAGACTGAACCTTTCGGGGGAGGTAACTGAAAAGGTGCTCTAACGATCAAGTTAGTAAATGACAATGGAGGGGGATCAACAACTTAGAGTATGAGTGAATATAAGGCACAAGAGTAAGGTTAGCGAGTGGGTCGTATATCATATTCCCATATGTATGTATATCTTATCTGTGAGGGGAAGAGCCTCTATTATAGTAGAGGTGGATGGAAGGTTCTTTGAGGGATGTTGTTGTTGTGGTCGACTATTTAAGTTTGTTGGTCTGTTCTTAGTAGAGCAGGGGTTGTTATATATGTATCGGGTGACATGGTCATGTTGTACTCTAAGCATAGTTAACTTATAGCCTGTTGTAGGTTGTGATAGCCGCAATCTAAGCTTGTATTTGCCATAGAGCGTGAAGTTAAGTGAGAGGTGCAAACATCATGTAATAAACACTAGCAGCGTGACAGTGGGTGGCAGAAGTGTGACCCATATACTGGTTTGAAGTCGTATTTGGTTGATGATCCATCTTCTCCTATTAGCTCGACATGTCGGTTGGTATGGTAGGTCCTGGTGACGTAAATCTTCATCATGCGACTGAGCTTGGCCGATGCTCGAGTAATCCAGTCTGGTCAACGGGGTGTTGTTTGATTGGGGTGGAACAATATCCTTATAACCTTATTTAAAAAAGTAAGATTTAAATAATATTATTATCTTATTTAGTCATATTTAAATTTATTCAATTTAATCATTAAAAATAAAAATAATATGGGCCCTTTAAATAATTGTTCTGGACTAAATATAATTGAATCTGATCGTGATTCAGCAAAAAGTCATATTTTTAGGAACAAAACATATAAATTTAATGTAAAGACTTATTATGTTTCTTTATAGTTTTGATATACTAATTAGTTTAGTCCTTGATGTCTAGTAAAAACTCTGTCCCCATTGTAAAATTTAGAAAAAAGTAAAATTTTATTAGAATTAAAATGCGATATTTTTAATATAGTCAGTTCGTCTTCACTCATATTATTAAAGCCAATAAACAATAATTTTAACGTGTCATTCATGAAAAGAAAGAAAAAACATTGGGTCCATCCACAAGGAAATGTAATGCTTGAATTAATGAATTATTGGGTCCATCTTTTTAAATTAACGATCTGACCAATACCAAAGGCAGTTGGAGCATGCGCAATCAACTTTATATACACACACCACTTTCTTAATCAAAATAACTTGAGATAGAGGCATATCTTCAGAAACTAAGTGTCAAAATGGAAGAAGGGAAGGGAAGAGTATGTGTCACCGGAGGTGGAGGGTTTATTGCTTCAATGATTATAAAGAGATTACTCCTAGAAGGTTACTCGGTTAATACGACTGTTAGACCAGGTAAGATATTCCATTTTTTTACTAGAACAATGGTGGATAGGTTTAAAAAAACATTGGATAATACACGGCTTGGAGTTTGATCACTATTTAAATATATTTCAACAATCACAAAGATTATGTGCCATTGTAAAGATTACCGAAACCACGATATTGGCGTTGCACTACAATTCAAAACATTGTTCTATTCTTTTAACAAAGCAGTAGTCCACGATTCTGAAATTGCAATATTACTGACAATTATGTTATCGTATTAGTTAGGCTTCTTACGTCGTTGTTTAATGTTAACTATTGTGCTGTTTGGGCATTAGGTAAAAGTAAGAAAGATGTAAGCTTCCTGACAAATTTACCTGGTGCATCCCGAAAGTTACAAGTTTTCAATGCGGATCTCAATAATCCAGAAAGTTTTATTCCAGCAATTGAAGGATGCGTTGGGGTCTTCCATACTGCTACTCCATATGATTTGCAAAAAGATGAAGATGAGCACACATTAACCAAAAGAGCCATTGGTGGAGCCTTAGGGATTTTACAGGCTTCAATTAGTTCAAAGACTGTGAAGCGAGTTGTTTACACTGCCAGTGGCGCTGCTATTATCAACAGTGGTAAAGAAGTTGAAGATTTAGATGAGAGTTATTGGAGTGATATAGATTTTATGTATAAGACGAAGCCATTTGCTTGGACTATTGCAATTTCTCAGACACTGACAGAAAAAGCAGTTCTTGAATTTGCAGCACAACATGAGAATGAGTTGGATGTTGTTACTCTTATTCTTCCTTATGTTATTGGACCTTTCATTTGTTCTAAGCTTCCAGAATCAGTCGAGTCTGCGTTTGCTTGGTTATTTGGTATGTTTTACAATATGCATGTTACTCTATTATTATGAACTTGTAATGAAAAATAAAGTTTGACTTCAACAAAATTTTACCACACCTTGTTAACTTGCATTGACTTTCAACTTTCAACGTTTAAAAAAATGACCCCATATAAATGAAGTTACGTAATTGGTAAAGTGTTTCTTTAAAATCTATTACTTTTTGCTCATTTGATAATTTCAATAAGTCAAGCTTAAATGATGACTAACTATAGATATTAGATATTCTCTCTAATTCCTTGTAAGATATTTTTAATGAAAATAAATTAATGTTGCAGGTAAATATCAGTTTGGTGTTTTCCTTCGTTTTCCTCTAACACATGTGGATGATGTGGCAAGAGCACAAATTTTTTTACTTGAGCATCCAAACCCTAAAGGAAGGTTTAATTGCTCACTAAGTGGTACTGTGACTTTCGAAGAGATAGGTGATATTCTTATGGCAAAATACCCGGAATTTCAAATCCCAACACGAGAGTGAGTTCTATTATCCTTTCCTTGAAAAAAGTATTAGTAACTAAGTATGAATGCACCTTGATCTAATTGTGACTAATATTTAATTAATTTTTAATCCTATAGGTCGCTAAAGGAAATCAAAGGTTGGACAATACCAAGTATAAACTCAAAGAAACTCAGGGATGCTGGATTCAAGTTTAACTATGGGACTAAGGAAATAATCGAGGAAACAATTCAATGCTGCAAGGAAAATGGTTATCTGTAATTTGTGTTAAACATGAAATTAATAAAACAATAAAGAGCCTAAGGAGTTGATTGGTTGGGAAGAATTGTGATATGTTCTCGATTCATTACTGTCCGGAAAATAGTTATATATGTTGATATCCTCTTTTCCTGTGTGATATCCTCTTTACCTGTGTCCAATGGGAATAATACAAATAAATGAAATAAAATTATTATTGATGTTTTTTAGAAAGAAAATATGAAAAATCATGTTAAAGAATTAGGATTAATCTGCTCAGAAAGAAAATTTTAGTTTGAGAGTCGGTTACGAATGAGAAATATGTTAGACACATCATATCGTCCGTTATAAAAACGGTACCTAGATCAATTGTGTGCGTGTTTGTTCAAAATATTAATTTTACTTTCATATTATTACATCTCTACTATATATAAAGCCAAAACATGGTGTAACCACCACCATGACATAATTTCTATATTCCTATTTTGTCCTTCAAAATTTTAATTTAAAAAAACCATATAATCCTATATAATAACCTCAAATATATTAATCTATACTATATATAAAGCCAAAACATGGTGTAACCACCACCATGGCATAATTTTTATATTCCTATTTTGTCCTTCAAAATTTTAATTTAAAAAAACCATATAATCCTATATAATACCTCAAATATATTAACTATAAGTTGCATATCTTCTATACTATATATAAAGCCAAAACATGGTGTAATCACCACCATGACATAATTTCTATATTCTTATTTTGTCCTTCAAAATTTTAATTTAAAAAAACCATATAATCCTATATAACCACCTCAAATATATTAACTATAAGTTGCATATCTATATCTATACTATATATAAAGCCAAAACATGGTGTAACCACCACCATGGCATAATTTATATATTCCTATTTTGCCTTCAAATTTTTAATTTAAAAAAATCATATAATCCTATATAACCACCTCAAATAAATTAACTA
>NC_032012.1:11577636-11577871 GCF_001865875.1 Lupinus angustifolius
GGTAGTGCCAGTCAACACGCTAGTTACTTAATAAAGGAAAAACCTAACCTAACTTTCATGAATTATTTTGGGTTTTCCTATTTCATATTTTATAACTTCTAATTTTATTGTATAAGTTATACTTTCATCTTTATATATACGTATACTACTAAACATTTATTTCATATTTTATAACTACTAATTTTATTTTATAACTTCTAATTTCATCTTTATATATACTTATATTAATAAACAT
>NC_032012.1:11577971-11593034 GCF_001865875.1 Lupinus angustifolius
ACTTCTTAAAGAAAGGATGCATATACAATTGTGCTCATCAAGAATAGAGTTTTGATATCTTCACTTAATATTATTTTCTAGCATGTTTACAGGCACTACCGGGTCTGTCAACCCGATTTCATATCGTTTATAATGTGTATTCTACATATAAAAGTGATTTTTTATCTAATTAATTAAAATTTATTGAGTAAATCTATTGCATTGGTCACGATGTATATCCATTAAATTAAAAAATAGGAATGCATGAAATATATTGCATTGGTCACAATGTATGCAATTGAGTAAAGAATGTGAATATGAGTATGTGAATATTTGACATTAAAAACATTCAGACTACATGTTACAAACAATATGAAAGTAGGTTGACAGACACAGTAGTACCTGTCAACACGCTAGAAAATAAAATTAAGTGAAGATATCAAGACTCTATTCTTGATGAACACAATTGTATATGCATCCATTCTTTAAGATTGAACAATTACCTCAAACGAATATATATTCAAGTGCAAATTACAATATATATAATACAACTTAATATGTAGAAGAATACATATTACAAACAATAGGAAAGCGGGTTGACAGGCACGGTAGTGCCTGTCAACACGTTAGTAAAGATAAAATTAGAAGTTATAAAATAAAATTAGAAGTTATAAAATACGAAATAAATGTTTGAAAGACAAAAAAATTCTATTTTTTGTGCCTTATAGGGAAGTGATCTACTCCTACATATCTATAGATGGAATACAAAAATCAATGTTACATAGTTCATATGGAAAATGGTTGATTGTTTAATATATTTTTATTTATATATAAAATTAATAAGATAAAATAGTGCGACAAGACATTCTATCCACCTTGTATTATTATTATGACAAAAGAAGTAGCGCGATAATGCACTCGACCTATAGTAAAATTAATTTACCTTATTTTTAAAATTATTAAAAAACATATAACAAGATAAAATAGTGCAACAATGCACAATGACTATAGTAGAGTTACTTCACATTGCATTTATTGTTATAACAACATAAATTAGTGCGACAAGGCACTCGACATATAGTAGAACTACTGTACATTATATTGCTTTTAGAATTATTTAAGAAATATAACAAGATAAAGTAGCGCGAAAGGCATAATGTTTATAGTGAAGTTACCTCACCTTGCTTTTGAATTATTACCACAACATAAAGTAGTACGACAAAACATTTGTCCTATAGTGAAACTACTTTACATTGCTTTTATAATTATTTAAAAAATATAACAAGGTAAAGTAGCACTACATGGTACAAGGTCTATATATAGTGGAGCTACCTCATATTGTTTTAAAAAATAAGATAGAGTAGCGTGACAAGCACAAGGCTTATAGTGGACCTACCTCACCTTGATTTGAATTATTACAACATAAAGTAACGCGACAAAACACTCGGCTTATAATGGAAATACTTTACATTACTTTTAGAATTAATTATACTGACACCCCTGAGTTTTAGTGAAATTACACAAACCATCCCTCAATTTTTTACACCTACACAAGCCTCCCCTAATTTTTATACTTTCATTACACTGATCACTCTTGCATGAGAAATAAGTGTCATCTTTTAAACAAAAAATGTGATAAATGCAATTAAGTTAAACAAATCATGGTATATTGTGAGGAAACATCCAAATAATATACAAATCAATGTATCTTTATTATTTTTTGTTACAAAATGCATCAACGATTCTAAACAGATATTGTTTAAATCGCTTTTATACTATATCGTAACGAACCAAAAATAATAAAGAGGTATCGACTCATATATTATTTGGACTTGTCTCCATAATATACCACGTTTTGTTCAACTTAATTGCATTTATAACATTTTTTGTTCAAAAATCACATTTATTTCTCATGCAAGGGTGGTCAGTGTAATGAAAGTATAAAAATTAGGGGGGTTTGTGTAGGTGTAGAAAAGTGAGGAGTGGTTTGTGTAATTCGCTAAAACTCAGGGGGTGTCAGTGTAATTTACTCTTACTTTTAAAATTATTTAAAACATATAACAAGATAAAGTAGCGCGACAAGACACAAGACCTACAGTGGAGCTACCTCACCTTGTTTTTGAATTATTATAATAAGATGAAGTAGCGCAACAAGACATCCAACCTATAGTGAAATTACTTTATATTGTTTTTAGAATTACTTCGAATATATAACAAGATAAAGTAGCGCGACAAAATACAAAATCTATAGTGACACTACTTCCCCTTGCTTTTGAATTATTATAACAACATAAAGTAGCACAACAAGGCTCGGCCTATAGTGGAACTATTTTACCTTACTTTTAAAATTATTTAAAAAATTAATAACAATATAAAGTAGCATGACAAGACATTTGGCCTAGACGGGAGCTACCTTACCTTGTATGTAAATGATTTTTTATTATTATAAAGTAAATAAAAAATAAAAAAGCAAAGATTAATGAAAATAAAAAATAACAAAAAATAAAAAAAGAAAGCAAGAAAAAAAAAGGAAAAAATTTAAAATAAAAACCAACCAACAATATACAGATGCCATATACAAGCAACAAATAGGGAAGTATTAAACCCAAATAGGAATAATGCTAAACCTTGTACCAAACTGAGATATAATTGGACATACTCAACACCAAACAGAGACATGCATAGTCTTAAAACTAAACAAGAATAATACTATAAACATTGACAATAAAATAAAAAAGAAGAAAAAACTCATGCATAGGATGAGTGTGATCCCCAACTCTCGCCCTTGTATGTTTGATATGGAAGAATCATGAGCACCATAGCTTTGTTGTATAGAACTGTAGGGAAGATGTCATCCCCCATGTTGATGAAGACAAAGTCTGTTTTGGATTATTGGAGACAACTATTGTATCCCTGCTGTTATTGCTAGACACACTAGGACAATATTGTCCCCCACATGGCACAACGATAGGAATCTGGATTGCTCCAAATAACATCCATTTTCCATGCTCTTTTTTTTACTACCCTCTCTCCTTCTTTTTTTATTCTTCTCATATTGTGCTCATTCCTCTTCCTTTCTAAGTTAACAACATAAAGAAGGTAGATTAAGGGTTCCAACCCTAATATGAGTGGGCTTTAAGGGGTCAACTCCCTTTTCATCCTTTTTTTTCTTTTGTCCTTCATTGTTAAAAAATTTACTTACCCTGTTAAAATTGAGTGTTTATAATTGCCCTTCTTTACTTGTTTCTTACTAGATAATAAGAGTAACAAATGTTATTCTTGTTATCATTATGAGGAAGGAATAAATATAAAAAATACCAATTTTTAACTAAGTCTTGAGAAATAAATAACACAAGATGAAGAAGTTTTGGACCTATTCGACTAGCGAAGGCTCGTGGTCAATGTCATAAAAGAGATCACGAATGTCAAAGGTAATGGTTGATACCATGATAAATGAGACTACTAGGGATCAAATGCAATATAATGAGACCACTGGGTCAAATGCACATAACGAGACCATTAGGGGCATGTGTGCAAGGAAGACCACATGAACACACGGATAATGAGGAACTCTAGATCAACAAACGAAAAAAACCACTATGAGTCAAAGGCATATCACGAGACCACTTGGGGGCCTACGTGCAAGGAAGACCACAAGCAACTCATGGATAATGAGAAACTCTTGGTAAAAAAATTAATAAATGAGACCACCGGGAGTCAAAGACACATCATGATACTAGTGGAGGTATGAGTGCAAGGAGGACCACATGAATGCACAGATGATGAGGAATTCTAGGTCAAAAAAATGAAAAATGAGACCATTAGGGTCTATGGAAAATCATGAGACTAGTGGAGGCCTAGGTGCAAGGAGGCCCACGAGAATGAACAAATAATGAGGAACTCTAGGTCAAAAAAACATGAGATGAATACGTCAAAAGTACATCACGAGACCACTAGGGTCATGGGTGAAAGAAGGGCTATGAGAACACGCGAATAATGAGGAACTCTAGGTCAAAAATAAAAATGAGACCACTCGAGGTTCAAAGGCACATCACGAGACCACAATAGAGCCTCAATGCAAGGATATCCACAAGAACGCATGGATAATGTGGAACTATGGGTCAAAATGAAAAATGAGACCATTAGGGTGAAGGCACATCATAAGACCACTAAGGGGCCAACTAAGGGCAAGGAGGACTACATGAATGCATGGATAATGAGGAACTGCGAGTCCAAAATTAAAAATGAGAACACTAGGGGTCAAAGGTACTTCACGAGACCATTGGGGGACTTTGTCCAAAGAGAACCATGGGAATAGATAGATAATGGGAAACTCTAGGTCAAAAAAAAATGAGACTATTAGGGTCAATGCCACATCACGAGACCACTAGGGGTTTATGTACAAGGAGAACCACGATAACACATAGATAATGAGGAACACGATGTCAAAAATGAAAAATGATATCACTAGGGGTCAAGGCACATCACGAGGCCACTATGGGGCCTGGGAGCAAGGATGACCACAGGAACACAAGGATAATGAGGAACTCTAAGTCAAAAAGAAAATGAGACCACTAGGTTCAAAGGCATATCACGAGATCACTAGGAGCCTGGGTGTAAATAGGATCATTGGAATGCACAGATAAGGAGGAAATTAGGGTAAGAAAAGAAAAATGAGATTATTGGGGGTCAATGGCACATCACAAGACCACTAGGGACCTACGTGCAAGGAGGACAACGTGAATGTACAGATAATGAGGAACTTTGGATCAAAATAAAAAATGTGACTACTAGGGGTCAATGGCACATCACAAGACCATTGAGTGCATGTGTGCAAGGAGGACCATAGGAATGCACGAATAATGAGGAACTTTTATTCAAAAAAATAAAAATGAGACCATTAGGGTCAAAGGCACATCACGTGACCATTAAGGAACCTGAGTGCAAGGAGAACCACATGATCATAC
Source organism: Lupinus angustifolius (assembly GCF_001865875.1). Classification (NCBI taxonomy): domain Eukaryota; kingdom Viridiplantae; phylum Streptophyta; class Magnoliopsida; order Fabales; family Fabaceae; genus Lupinus; species Lupinus angustifolius. The sequence goes on from NC_032012.1 coordinate 11,582,918, forward strand.
GGATAATGAGGAATTATGGGTCAAAAAAGAGTCAAAGACACATCACGACACTACTATGGGGTCTGGATGCAAGGAGGACCGTAGGACCGCACGAATAATAAGGAATCTAGGTCAAAAATTAAAAAAAAAAAAAAAAGACCACTAGAGGGTTAAAGCATTAATATTGCATGCATAGGATGATTCCATTGCAAATATAGTATTAGTCTGCCTTGATCTTCTATAAGGTAATTGCTCATCTATCAATTGATCTTCTAAGACAATTGGATAACTTGACTATCGCGACTGCCTTGTTTGGTACTCCCAAGAACTTCATATTTCATCTCACAATACTCAAAACTTCTACAATTCCAACTTGGTTTTAAGACATTTGAAGGATTCTGACATACCCTAATGGTAGTAGACTTTCAAGAAAATTGTCTTTTCATTGCCCTAACTTTTGCTTATATCACCGTTTTGGGTTTTCAACCTAACATGCTTTTGTTCATACCCTAATTTTTGCTTAGGTCGTCCTTTTGGGTTTTTAACGTAACGGGTTTCTCATTAATACCCTAACTTTTGCTTAGGTCGCCCTTTTATATTTTCAACCTAAAGGGTTTATTTATTCATGCCCTAATATTTGTTTAGGCTGCCATTTTAGGGTTTCAACCAAACGAGATTTTCTTTTATTATAAGTTTCTCTCTTTTTAGGCATAAAACCTCTTAACGTGTCTTTGTTCAATGTCTAGGTATAACATATTCATCCATATCTTGCAAGATTAAAGCCCCTCTTGAGAATGCATTCTTGACAATGTAGAGACCTTTATAGTCTGGGGCCCATTTTTCATGCGCTGATTTCTAATTTGGGAGGATATTTTTATGTACTAAGTATCTTACTTCTAATTTTTTGGGACAAAACTTCTTATCAAAAGCTCTCGCCACCTTGCCCTGATATAATTGGTTACGATAAATGGCTGCTAACCTTCTCTCTTCAAACTTGTTCAATTGCTCATACCTGGCTTTAACCTATTTTGACTCTTACAGCTTGGTTTTATCAAGACTATTAACGAGGTAATCTCCACTTCTATGGGTGGAACAACTTCCATCTTGTACACCAGTGAGAATGGGGTTACCCCAATACTTGATCATATGTTGGTGTGATACGTATGCAAAGCATATGATAACGTTTTGTGACAATCCTTGTAAATTTCTATAATCTCGGCCACTATATTTTTTATATTCTAATTCTTCGCTTCAACTGTGATGTTCACCTTAGGCTTGTAAAGGGTTGAATTGTGGTGTTTGATCTTGAAAGCATCACACAAAGTTTGCACTTCACCATGGTTGAGATTACTACTGTTATTTATGGCTATCCTTTCTGGGATTCCACATTTGCAAATTATTTCTCTCCGCGGGAATTTGATGACTAGTTTATGAGTAATACTGACGTGCAAAGGAGCTTCCTATGTTTTTGGATCAACATTTATGCTTTCACTACTTAGAAGGAATCCAAACATGTTTTTAGAATAGGCCTCAAACGTGCACTTGGCAAGATTCAATCTTATCTTACATTTTTCGAGCCTTTCGAACATCTTCCTCAAGATCGCAACATGACTATCACCTTATCTAGATTTAGCAATTATATCATCAACATATTCCACTACCTCCTTACACGTCATGGTCATAAAATAATGGTATCTATAGAATGTTTGTAAGTTGCCCCTACGTTCTTCAATCTGAAGGACATGACTCCATAACAAAAAAAACTCTGCCAAGGGTGATAAAAATGGTATTTATTTTGTCAGCATTCTTCATTGGAATTCGATGGTATCCAACATGTCCATCCATGAAAAAGAATCAATAGATTCTGGTCGTACTATCAACTAAAATATCAACATGATTGATGGGAAAATCATATTTTAGACTTGCTTTGTTAAATCTCCATAGTGTACACGCGTTCTCAATTTTCCTCCTTTCTTGAGTATTAATACCACATTAGTCACATATTATGTATGTCCAAACACTTCTATGAAACCTAACTCCAATTATTTCATTACCTCTTTATATACTCGTTGGCCCTCTTCTTCATCACCGAACTCAATGAGATCATGAACAGATGATTCAAAAGAATCAGTTTATAAAATTTCAAGTATCTTATAAATGGACAAAATCTCAATAAAAATTTGGTACCTGTAATGATTTGTGAAAAGTCGGGACAAAAAATGGAACACAAAATATGGATATTCACATTGATATAGATGAAATAAGTAAGTGAGTATGAAGATGATAAAAATGGAGTGAAATGGGGAACATTGGATAGTCATACAAATTCACTAAGATGTTGTCTTAAGTAACATAAATATAAGTCCAAAGAAAATTCAAAGTGTATGAACTACAACATAATCAAATAATTATTTTAATGCAACTACATCAATCACTAATTTAGACTACCAATTCTTTAAAGGTCCATTGTCTTCATTAGGACATATTGTTCATGATCATATTGTCTTCCTCCAAGGTATTAATAGCGAGGCAAAGATAAGGATCAGTGAATTCGTCTGACATAACCTTCTCCTCTTCCCCTCATCTATCTCAATATGTGTTTTGTTAGCTTACATTCTAGCTCAAGCTCTAGTTTTGAAAATGTGAGTTTCATTAATGCTAACCGTTTCCTAGGGTTAGCATCCCTCTAGATTGTGTTGCAGTTGATGACAATCATAGAGAAAACAAGCAAGTTCTACGATATGATTGCATATGTTCTCTTGAGTATTCATGATCCCTTTTTTATAATGGTACATGATGTGCATGAGACATGAAACATTGTTCTCAAATGCAAGAGATGCATAGATAAAATAAAGTGTTTTTTTCCACATTTTTTGTATGGGGACATGACATGCATATAAATGTAATAGAATGAATGATTGTATGAACTTATTTTTTTATATATGGATGCATGACATATATGTAACAAATGACTGCATGTATGAAATGAGAATTTTTTTTGATTTTTTTTATTGTTGCATGACATACATGTAACAAAGTAAATGCATGTATGAAATGATTTTTTTTCTCATTTTTGCGGGTGCATGACATGCAAGTAGCAAAACGAATACTTGTATGTAATGTTTTTTTTTTCTTTATTAATATGGGTGCATCACATGCATGAAGATGTTAGTATGAAATACTTCTTTTTATAGACCTTCCATCATAACATAAGGACACCTAAGTGATGTGGTATCCTTACATCACTCAAGCCCATGTGATGGCGAGTCATTAAACTTACGGGATGCAAGTTTTCCCAACTTACGGGATGCAAGTCATTAAACTAAAACATTTTTTACCTATGGAAATGGCTAGAAACCATTGCCAAATGAAGAAAAACCATTCTTTGTCATAGGCAACAACTTTGTAACCGTGGTAGTCTAAGACATTTCTTTTTGTTTAAGTCACAGTTTTTTGACTTTTGGCAACACCTTTTTAAAACCGTTGTCATTAGTCATTTAAATAAGCAACAATTTTCCTTCATCGTTAACAACAATGATTAAAAACCATTGCCTATAAGAAATGGTGAAAATTGTTGTTGTTGGTCTTTTAGCACAACTTCAAGACCATGGCCATTGTGGGACTTTAAACCACGACTATAATCTATATATGCAACAATTTAAAATCGTTGCCTTTGCTCATATAACATAAACAACAATTTTCCTATGTCATTAACAACAACTGTCAAATTAATTTGTCATTATATTACACAAAATTATTTTATCATACATTTTTTTAAGGCAAACTTCACATTCAATATATATATATATATAAAAGAGTCATACAATTATATATCTATTTGTCATAAAAATATTGCAAAAAACATATAGTTATGTATTCATTACTATTTAACAAAGTATAATTAGAATTTAAAATAGAAAATGTTGATATATGTCAATCATCAAGACCGATCTATATATTCATCCTCCTCTACTATATACAGCAAGTTGTCTTCTAACTGATTTTGCTGCAACAATTTAAATTAAAAAAATTAAGCTCAAAACCTTTTTGTTCATTTCCTACACAAGTTTGAGAACCAATCAAAATGAAAGGATGAACAATTCTGAAAATAAGAAAACATGATTCAGAATCAACAGAAACAAAAGCAAAAGGATTTAAGAGTCTTATAGTAGCCAATCAAAGGCTCAAACAGTAAATAAAGAAAGATTAAAAAATGTAGTAAACTACTTATAATATTAGCCTTTCATCATAGAAACAATGGACCTTAAGATGATATAAAATGTAGGCTCATGTGTGTAGAATTGGATTAGCTAGAATTTCACAATAATACAAACTTTTATGTCTTATTACAAAGATCAACAGCATGGTATAACAAAATGCTAAAGTAGAGCAAGTTGAGGTCAATAATTCAATGACACAAAAGTAATGATATATTCAAAATACATATGAATAATGAAGAAGACTTACATGAGCTTCTAGTATATATGAGTTTGGTTTCTGCTATCTTGTTTTCCACCAAACTTATTTTGCATCCAGCCAGGAACTGCAAATGATAAAGAGGGTAAAGTATTTCCTGGTGTGAGGAGATAACTTCTCTCCTTACACCAGTTAGACAATGACACATGACTACTTTTTATCTATTTTTAAAGAGAATAATGTATCTCCTCATATCAGGAGATAACTTATCTCCTCCAGCCAGTAAAAATGTGACATGTGTGCTATTTTGTTTATTTTTAAAAATATTTTTATAGAAAATGATGAAACATGACACATGTCATGATTTCACTGGCAGGAGGAGATAACTTATCTCCTTATACCAGGAGATACTCCATTCCCATTTTTAAAATAAATAAGAAAATAAAAAGTAAAATAATGCAAGTGTCTATTAATTAGTGGGTGTAAGGAGATAATTTCTCTCCTCACACCATGACATACTTTAAACCCAATGATAAAACACCTTGTCATATACTACAACAACAATTATATAACACTAACCCATTGAAAAACTAGGAGGAAAAATGCTATATACTTACAAAAGTAATAAAAGGAGAAAAAATAAATTTATACATCATTAAGGTAACTGGAATTTATAAATCATTAAAGTAACTGGAATTTATACATCATTAAGGTAACTGGAATTAACACATGAATTTATGCATGATAAGATAGAACCTCACTCAATTTCTTCATTCATACCCACACTTATTGCATACAAAGTACAAAGGTTGATATTAATGGATCAAAATTAACAGAAGATGAAGAAAGGCCTAAAGTTACTTAAAAGTTCATGAGTATTAATCAAACTACAAAACAAACAAAAGTTACTTAAAAGCTAACCTTAACTGATTCATCTTGGATACTTATAAGCTAATCTTTCAAAATTCCAGCTGGAATAGTTACTGCTCTAGTTCTACAAATTAATAAGAATGTTGCAAGATTCAATGACCAATCACAAAAGTCATTTGAAAAAATATCCACAAGTTAAACTACATATGTGGGTTATACACATTTAGTAAGGGATGCAAGTCCCACAAATTTAATTGGCATTATGTTAAGTACAAGTCAAAATCAGCGTAAACATCCCATAGGAAAAAATGTCATTGATTTTTCATTCCCACAGGTATAAGGAGAACTACATTTGAGCTTTCGTAGAACAAGCTTGAAGAAGAACTTGAGTTAAACCAGTCTCAGCTTTAAATTGTGGAAAATAAATAAGTGGCGGTGAGTTAGAAAGTGTGGTGGTATAAACTTGTCCTATTGCTGGCTTGGTTTCCCAATAGTATGAGGATAGGATTGACATTTGTTGAGGGAATCAACCTAGCCACTCTTCGTTTTGGACGTAGTGATTTTGCTACTGAGCTTAAAATGCTAACTTTGTTTGATAAATATATAGAAAACTGCTCGAAACTCATAAAATGACTTTTAGAATGCATGAATATAAAACTTCAAAGATTAGCAACTCCATTTCTCCGAGTAAAGCTTATCTTTATAGGAAAAAAACTTCAAAAGAGATTTTCACTTCAGTGCCTAATAATACCAAAATAAATTAGTGGATGATACATACTATTAACTAAAATGGTAACAACTTAGAATTAGCTATATAAAAGATGAAAGTGTTTTATTAAGAGTTTAATTGTTATATTTCATAATTACTTTTTCTTTATAGTTTATACAACACATTATTTTCAAGACACTTACAATTAGGACATCATTTTAATTTCCATTCCTTATTTTGCTACAACTTTAACTTCATTCTTGACATTGCAGTATGCAGAAGAAGAAAACATTAAACATTAATGAAACTCAACAAGACTCATAGGCTCAAAAAAACTATTGACATTGCAGTATGATATTAAAAGGAACTGTTCTAGGCTTTCACTGGCAACATACCACAAAGCTTATTAACTAGTGTGTTGGTAGAAAGTTGTGTTGTTGTTGGCTTGGTTTTCCTGTAGTACTCATAAGCATTGGGAGGAGGAAGAACTACAAATTGGCAAGATTCTCTTAAACCAGACCATACAAAATAATAAACACAGATTTCCACAATCAAGTGCAATGAGTTAATTCTAAGCCATGGATACAAAAGATGAAATGTAAGAATTAGCAATTGTGCTTAACATTGTCACTGAAACCAGAATTTCATTATATAGCTTCAAAATAAATCAAACTTTAATCATTAAAGAAAAGTGATATCCTTCTGAATAATATGAATAGTAAATTTGATAGCATGATATTAGAATTCATCAAAATTACATAGGTGAATCATGTAAAGCTAAGCATGAAAAACAGAATTGAAGACATTACGTTTGGAAAATGAGTGACCATGAACTAACTGAAAGGGGAAGTAAGATAATATCATTTTGACTCTACTACATGATAATCATGTATAGTTATTTTGATTGCATGATATTCAACTTTATTTTAACAGATCTGACTTCTCAAATGGGGATACTCACAAGCACTATAGTCTTATACAACTCTCTTATGCAATTTGCACAAAACATCAACGGTCCTTTATTCATACTTATCTTAAATAGCAAATTAAGCTTTTTTTTTGTTTTATGTTTTTCATGAAAAAAACATTTGGATACCTTGCTGATTAGATTTGTGCGGTTTCCAATGAGTGAACCTAACCGAAAGGCATATTAAAAATTTGGATACCTTGCTGATTAGATTTCTGCTGATTATCAAATTGAGCAATGGATATTCCTTTGGAATCTCCGTTGAGTTTATCGACTTCATTAGATATTCCTGAACCGTTTTCATTCCATTATCTATTTCTTTCACCATTTCTTTGTTATCCGCGGTTGAGCCGTTAACCAACATTGCCTTCACCTCCAGAACCTGTCGTTCTGACACAATAACCTCTTATGGAGATTTCATCATTATCATGGGCGGAGGAGGCGAGAATGGAAATGATGATAGCATTGAGGATGAGGTATTGGTATGGAGGCTTGAAGAGTAGCAGGTTCCAAAAACAAGTGTGACCGTGTGAGGAATGTAGAAGCATCTCGAGAGGTGCTGGACAAAGGCTCTAATGGCCAGGTGAATGTTGAAGAGAGGTATGGGAGGAGAATGCCAGGGTTAGAGGAATAAGCCTATAAGTTAAGAAAAGAGATAAAGTTGAAGTTAAACAAAATAATAAAAGTAATAAAAAGTAAGGGACAATGATTTTAATAAATGACACTTGATAAGAACTTGATGATGACCACAATCAAGTTAGGGTTTAAGATAAAAACTCTCAACTAAAACAATTTAGATTTAAATAAAAAAATAAACTTAACTTTATTAATGATGAAAAGAAAACATAAATAGGCAATTTGGCCACCCTAGGCTACCATGAAAAATTGACTAAGTCTAAACCTAGATTATATTTGAATTTGAAATTGAAAATTCTAATTAATCATGTAAGTAATTTAGGGTTCAGCCGAAATGCTTGTTGGATGAATTTGACTTGGTCTTGAAGTGCTTGCTTTGCTTTGGCCAAATTGATGTAGTTGAGGTGGTTCAAGATGATTTGGTCTTGCCTTGAAGATTTGATTTTGAATTATTTTCTCCATTATCTTCACGACAATGGATGAATAAAAAGGTTTTATCAATTTTAAGCTGATACAAAATTCCTTGCAAAATAAATGTTGGCCGAAACATGAATATGATTTCCTTTGCCTAGAAAACATTTGGTGCCTATATCTTCATGGTATCTTGACCTTGATTCTAGCCGTGAGCTTGAATTCAAATTTGAATGAAGTGGTTGGCCTCTTATCTTTGTTGGATCTGAATTGATGTGATGAGATTTTCCTATGGAAATTCACACGCCAACTTGGTTGGAAAAGTCCTTGAATTGTGGAGCTCAAATTGTGAGTGGAATTCCTTTAATTTTCAATTATCTCTAGGCTAGTTGGATTGAGAAAAATATGATCTTGCATTATCTCCAAGCCCTCTTCACGCCAACTTGATGGTTTACATCATCCCCTCCCTCTTGGAGTGAATTCGTCCTCGAATTTGCTTCATTCTTACCCACTTTTCTAACCTTGCCATGATCTTGCAAAGAATGGCTAAATGTAGAAAAACATTTCAGCCTTGGGGGGAGATAAAACCTCAATTTTAGGCTCGGTTAACTCCTTCTTTTTAGCCTCATTTTCTTTTTTCTCTTCCTCCAGTTTTGCTCTTAGCCTCTTTCGGTCCTGACTGACCCATTTTGGAGTAAGAGGGGCTTGCACAACCTTGTTACCTTGATGCATGAAAATGATCTTGTTAGTGAAACCATCATGGCTAGTCCTTTTGTTAAATTGCTATGGTCTTCCTAACAAGATGTGGTTGACTTCCATATGAGCCACATCAACAAGACCTGATCCTCATTCTTCCCTATAGAGAAGGGAACCATCACTTGCCTGTCCACCACCATTTCCCCTATCTCATTTAGTCATTAGAGTCGGAAAGGAGTGGATGTGGCTTAGTCTCAAGGATTAGTGTTAACACTAACCTTTGACTAACCACATTGATGTAGCAACCTCCAACATTGATCAAGGTGTACGCCTTCCCTTGGACCAAGCACCTTGAGTGAAATAGGTTGAATCTTTGGCCTTCGTCATTGATAAGTGCCAAAAATACATAAATTTCATACACTTTTATGGCACTTATCTTAAGCATAATTGAGAAAAACCAACTTAAAATAATACTTTTTGGATAAAATATCACAATCTTGTATATTTGTGATTGTATTTCTTTTCTATGTGTTTTGTAGGATTTAGAAAGAAAAAGAAAAGAGAATAAAGACTCATGGTCCAAGAAGAAAAAGAAGTCAAACTCAAGGTGCTCAAGCAGGCAGCTGAGCGTGGACCAAGCCACGCTGAGCTGACCTAGACACTAGCTTGACCTGGACACCAGCCAGACCTGGACACCAGCCTGACCTGGACACCAACCTGGCAAAGACCAAGCCGCTCAAGCAAGCAGCTGAGCGGACCTGCTTGACCGCTCAGCCTAGCACAAGACAAAACCTGACACGGTCAGAACTCAAGCTTGGCATGGTCAGACACAAGCCTGGCACACGCCCAAGCTGCTCAAGCAGCAGCTCAGCGGTGACACATGTGTGCTCAGCGGTGAACACGCCACCTACCCAAGTCAGCAAGCACCAAGCCACGTCTCAGTCAGCACAGTCAAAGCTGCTCAACATGAAGCTTAGCAGTGCCACAGGTGTGCTTAGCGGTGTGCACCCAGACTTGACTTAGCCATCAATAAAAACATGAAGTCACCAATGACATCACTTCAAGTAGCCCACCATAGGCTTTTCAGAGTAGCTCACCATAGCTGGTCCCATAGCTCACAACTAGCTTTGATGAGTCAAGCTTAAGGAGCTGACAAAGCTGCTTGACCAAGTGACCAAACCCATGCGGAAGGGTTTCGTCAGCTACTGAGCGGTGCAAACAAGCAGCTCAACGGCTCCAGGGAAAGTTTTATAAATAGGAGGCATTTCATTCGAACAAAAAAAGGAGAGATCATACATCATATTGCCTTGAAATTCTTCTTCCCTGGAAACACAATTCTCTCTTCTTGTTCTTAGTTCATAGAAGTTATTTTGAAGTAAGTTTTATAGTTTTTAGTTTATAATTCAAGAGGAGAAAGGAGAAGGCAAATGAGA
>NC_032012.1:11593134-11607234 GCF_001865875.1 Lupinus angustifolius
AATTCTTAATGCTCTTTTTAGATTGATCACCTAAAATTGATTTCAAGTCATAAAATTACTTGTCTCAAACACTTAACAAATAAACTAAGAAGTAGTTGTACAACTTAGTTTATTTTCCAAGTTAAGCATGTTTTTCTTAAGATCTTATATTCATTACTACTTCAATATTAGAGTAGCCAAGATTAGGATATGACAACCTGGTCTCTTTGTGGACGTACTATTATTTAGTAATAAATATAAGTAATCATCATTCTACCATTTTAGGACATACACTAAAAGGAGGATTTTAGACCTTGATGTTTGGAGTTAATCAAAGTAAAACATAAGAACTTGTCTAAGTAGTTCAAATTCATAAGAAGTTGAGAAATATTTTCCTCATTCATAATGATCATGTCTCCTCAAGAATTTGTTAATATTTAGTTTATGTTTCTTGTTAATTGTTTATATGCAATTCAATTCAACAAAACCAAAATATATTTAACTCATTGTTTGTGCATTGACATATTCATATGATTCATTCTATTAGGCAATTTATTATGGTTCGACATAACCCTATACTATACTACAATTGAATCTTGAAAGATGTGTAAATTGTAAAATAGTAAAGTGTTATCAATAAATTTATTTGTTGAAACACATTTTAATATACAAAAGTGACGAAAAAGCTAACTTACTAACTTTTATTTATTGTTATTCACATTCCACCATTTATTTATTCTTTAATACCAACCTTCCTTAAGGAAGAAGTTTGGTTTGTTAAGAAAAGGAACCCGAAAGGGAGTAAATAAATAAAGGTCACTTAAATTTATTATTCTTTTGTTCTTTATTTATCTATTAGTTTCTAACAACTAACTATTCATCACTCTTTTACATTAGAATACCATTAAATCGGTGTTGGAATTTATTCCACAAAACCGAGATGATATTCAAAGGTACTTAATAATTATGTAACAGAGGATTGCTTCAATACCATTGTACCGGGTTAGAATTTATTCCAACAAAGCCGAGATGGGCCAAAGAAGGAATAACTTATTCACATGATTATTAGAAGTAAGTTGTAACTGGAATATTCTTGAAACCATTATACCAGCGTTGGAATTTATTTCTACAAAGTCGAGATGGCGAATAAAGAATAAAACCGAGTTCACTTACTTAATCAAATAAAAAGGAAACACACAAAGAAGAGGAATTCTACTGTCAACAAATTGACACTACTGCCACGACTATTTGTTGAGAGGGGAAAGCCTCCTCGAAAAAACCTTTCAACAACTACAAAGCTCGCCTACTAGGATACCTCACCATTCGCGACTCTAGCCCCAGCCTAAGTATCACTTAGAACTAAGACCTCTTGCTTCTCTCAAAGAAACGTACCGAACTGCAGCTAGGGTTTTCCCAAACCTATTCTCTTTCATTGGTGATACAACACACCAAGAGAATGTGTTATTCCCTAAGTCTAACAATAATTCTTCAAGTTACATATGCACCTCAATCTTTCTAAAAGATCTCACAAATACAGAAATACAATGCGTGAGATGCAAGTTTCTTTTTCACATATTTGACAATGAAAGTTCAACGGGTATCTTGTAAAGATTCACCCTTTTCTTTTGTCAAAAGAATACTTAGAAAATCTTTCTAAAAGATATGAAAGTCTGAGCTCTAGATTTTCTCAATAATTTATAAACTCTCAGTTTTCAAAAAATGTGTTCTAACCCTCTGAACTTTTCTCAAAGTTAAGTTATGAACCGATATGGAAAAACTTGGGTTAATATATTATTTTGTTTTTAACTGCCGTTAATCGATTATGTTGAGCCTTAATCGATTAACAGGTTTCTTCAAAATAACATAAAACAGAAACAGTTATAAGCTTAATCACCTTAATCGATTAACTCACCATTTAATCGGTTAGCGTGTTCAACCCAAGGGTTAATTGATTAACGCAACTGTTAATTGATTAACAGTTTTCTAAAACACATTTCAAAAGATGAATGAACCTCCTACATGATTTATAACCTAATGATGCATGTCTTTGAATGCAGCATGATTTAAATATACTTTTTAAATTCATTCAAAATATATGATCATGTATGTATGTATGTGCATGTAAATCATGTATGTATGCATGTAAGTCTCATTTTAGATATGATTGATTTTAGCTTGTGAGACTTTCATTGAGGTTCATCCTAGCCTAGACTCTTACTAATCAAGCAACTTAGGATCTAATAAAGATATAAATAATACTTAACCCCTAGATCTTCTTTTGCATGCTTTGCCTTGTATAATCTTGAGTCTTGACTTTAGTTGATACTTTGTTGTTTGTTGATTTGTTCATCTTCTCAAGCTTGTCCTTCAACATTTATGCATGTTGTCAATCATTTGCCTTTTTCAGTCTTTTGTCTTCATCAACCTTTGTGTGTCCTCTGTCTTCATCAAAACATTATGTGACGCATGCTTGCCTCTTCAATATCGCATTCATGCACGCTTACATCTTCAATTTCTTCTCTTTAATTTATTAGCTTTTGAATTCAATACATTCAAGTTATTATTTTTGGTTAAGTTTTGATTCTTTATGAAGTTCTTAATACGGTTTTAGCTTGATCACCTAAAACTTGATTTAAAGATCCAAAAATCCTTCTTCTCAAAGAGTTGACAAGTGAACTAAAAAGTATAACATACACCTTAGTTCACTTGCCACATCAAACATTTATTTTATGCAACTTATGTTCAAGGCTAAATAAAGTTAATGGAGCCTGAAGTAGGGTGTGACAACCTACTCCGACGAGTGACACTTAACTATTATTTAGTGCATTACATAAGGATTTAAAATCATCTTATCATTATAGGACACTAGATGAAGGATTTAGAAAGGATGTGTGGAATCAACCGAAAGTATAACACATAACTTGTAATGTTTCCAAAATCAATTGAATCTAGAACTAATTCCATATTTCCAACAAATTTTCTCCTCTAGAATTTGTGCATATTTGTTGTTTATGTTTCTTTATTTACTTGTTAAAAAATCATAGACAAAATCAAATCAAAAAGATGTTTAAACTTTATTAGTAATATAACATGTTTATAATAATGATCTATTAGGAAATTCCTTGTTGTTCGACATAACCCTATACGATACTACAATTGAATCTTGAAAGATATGCAAATGTAAAATAGTAATGTGTTAACTTATAGATTTTATTTGTTGACTAGAGAAAGAAACCTTGAATCAAAGTGCAATTTAACTCATAAATTGTATCTTTGTGAAAAGGAAAATTACACAATTATAATGAGTGATCTAAATACTAACTTTTACTTTCTGTCATTTATTTTCCACAACTAACATTTATTTTCTGTCATTTAAATTCTCCCACTAACATTTATTTATTGCTTTATTTATTTATTCTTTACCAACCTTCCATAAGGAAGTAGTTCGGTTAATAAAGGAAAACGAAAATAAATATCACCCATTACCACTTGTATTAAATTTCTAAATTCATACCATTATACCGACATTGGAATTAATCCAACAAAGCCGAGATGGTATGAAATTGTTAATAATTGAATGAAACTAAGTTTTTGATTAAAGGAACATTCTTGAAACCATTATACTGATGTTGGAATTTATGTCAACAAAGCCGAGATGGCGAGCAAAGAATCGACCTGTCATTAATAAATAAATCAGAAACTTGCCTTACCAAGTAAGAAAACTCTTTCAAGAAATTGGCGCGCATTGGAACTTCATGTGCCCAACTTTTCCTCATTCAAAGCAAGTATAACGTTCTTTGGGAGCCTTGCCTCTACCGGTTGAGTCTTTTTCTTTCTTTCGTTAAAACCTCTTTATCCCTCCTTTTCTTTTCAAGAACTTATTCAATTTTTTGACTAAGAGGGTTAAGGAATCATCATATATATCAGAGTCAGAATCTTTGTCGCATTTCTCCTCTTGAGTTTGTTATGTTAAAGCTAAGAGAAATTTCTTTCTTGCGCTTGTCTGATTCCTAGTGCAAAGTCAAATGCCCTAGCTCCATCTCATGTTCTTGGAGCTTTCCGAAAAAGGTTACTAAAGGCATCGAATCGAGATCCTTGGAATCCATGATGGCGGTTACCTTTGGCTGCCAGTTCGTGTCAAGACATCTCAACACTTTATTAGTTAGTTCATCTTTAGCAAATGATTAATCCAATGTAACTAAATGATTTATGAATTGAGTAAAGAGCTTTTGCATATTGCTAATATATTCATTTGGAAACATTCTAAACAACCCATATTCATGCGTCAAAGCAATTAACTACGCGCATTTCACTTTGCTTGTGTCTTCGTGGGTAACTTGTAAAGTGTCCCATATTTCCTTGGCACTATAACATTGAGAAACCCTAAAGAACTTGTTGTAAGATAATGTTGAAGTGATAATATTTTTTGCTTTTAAATTGTGTTGAACCTTTCTTTTCTCATCATCACTACAAAGGCTTTTTGGTTTTTCTTTGGTCTCTCCTTCCACTAAATGGAGTGGAATGTAGGGTCCATTAACTACTACCTCTGAAATACTTGTGTCAATGGCCTCAATAGAGATTCTTAATCGAACCTTCTAGAAGGCATACCCTTGCCACTATGAACTGGAGGATGGTTGATGGATGCACCACCACCGCTGAAAGGGTTGGTAGAACCCATCGTGATATCCTTTGGATCAACGAAATAAGCGGCCAAGCTAGCATTTTTGTGCTAGCTCTTATACCACTTGTTGGGTACGATCAGAGTATAAACACACCTAGAGGGGAGGAGTGAATAAGTGTCGCACTATAAAGTTACCACTTCTACTGGTTAATTTAACTTTCTGGTTTGGGAGATTTTTCTTCGCTAGAAACTTTATTTGTAAAATACAAACAAGCTTCCAATTTGACACTTCTACAAGCACTCCTTTCTTGAACTCTAAGCCAAGCAATACAGTTTGACCTTTTCTCGCTTCTTTCGGATACCCCACCTACTCATGATTATGTCCTAGCCGATTCTTGCTTCTTTTCAAGACCCTTGTATAAGAGGTGAATAACACTAATTAATCCTAACTACAACTAGGGTGGTTTTTCTCTCAAATGGCTAACAAAAACATTTAGTTGTGATGCACTCACTAAGTACAATTTAATCACTCTAATAATCAGCTACAAAAACCTCACGCAAGAATCTCACAAAGATGCACGGAAATTGGTGAAAGACTATGAGGGTTTTTGTGTATGAAAATGTAAAACACTTTTTGAAAAACAGTGTGAATCAAGTTCACTTTTCTCTTTGAAAATCACTCAAGATCTTAACACTTTTTCACTTGAAAATTAATGTAGAGAATTTTTGTATGATATGAGTATGATGTAAAATTTTGAATGCCTAATAATTAGTCATGGGTTGAAATACATCCTTATAAATAAAACTAATTTTAATTGTCCTTAATGGATTATCGATTCACTTAATCAATTAACATATTTGAAAATAGTTTCAATTCTATTGGACATATAGCATTAATCGGTTACTGAAATATTTAATCGATTATCTAAGTTCATAAAACTTAATCAATAGTTTTGGAACTTTACTTAATCGATTAACTTCTTGCTTAATCGATTAATAGAGTGAAAAGTGATTTTCTGATGCAAGGTAAAACCTTCTATGAGATGTATGCATATGGAAAGTATGATATCAAAAAAAGTGATATTTTTATCCAATGAAATCAATGCATACTACCTTTCATGAATGGATGAAGGACTCTCTTATTTTATGTTTTACTTAATTTTAGCTTTGTGAGATTCTCATCCATGGTTTACCTAACCTAGACTCGAACTAAGCAATCATCTTAGAATTCTAAAAAGATGTAAAAGAATTTCCTAATTCTAGATGACCTTGAGTCTTCGACTTGTTGTTTGTTGAGTTGAATCAATCTTCAAGCTTTCCTAAAATCTTTGTCTTCATCAAAACTACGTAGAAGACCAGAAATGCCAACTTTGACACCTCTTGCAATATCAGGAACTTCTACTCTTGAAGATTGCATCATATGCTCATCAAGTGAGGAATTAACTCATATCTCACATGTGCTCAATTAGAATTATTACTAGCTGTAGGAATTCATTTGGATGGGGGGTCATATGCTCTCGAAATTCATTCTTCAACCTTGGAACCTTTAACTTGGAGCTAAGACAAGAATTCACCATTTGTTCAAGTCTTAACAATGGCATCAATAAGGAAAGGAATCTTAGGCCAACTAACTCATCAAGCTGTGGAATTTCAAGCCTCAACAAGAATCCTATGTCTTCTTCATAATGTTCTTAATACCTTGAATTCTCTTCTTGAATGTAATAAAGTAGCCAATAACACATGTTAACTGAAT
This sequence comes from Lupinus angustifolius, assembly GCF_001865875.1. Lineage (NCBI taxonomy): Eukaryota > Viridiplantae > Streptophyta > Magnoliopsida > Fabales > Fabaceae > Lupinus > Lupinus angustifolius. Next base: position 11,599,488 of record NC_032012.1, read on the forward strand.
TTAGGCATTTGTAGGAATAGTTTAAGAGTGAAATGGTATCCTATGTTGGATCACCATGAATTAGGATTTTAATGTCTTGTCTTGTCTTTTTCGTGGGAGCCAAGTTGGCTTGCCAATATATGTATGTGTGTTTCTCATGAAATAAACAAGTTAAGATAAGTTAATTGATACAAGGTCTATGTCGTGGATATAATTCTTTTGGTGGAGTATGGTAATTTTTTTGAACTAGGATTGTCGGAGTAGACATTGGTTGTACCAGTTGAGGCTTTTCAATGAAACTCCAAGATTTAGTTTGACTGAGTATTGAGGATGATGATTGTTGGCAAACGTTAGTGTAGAGGTTCCATATATCGAAAGAATTCCTAGCAATAGATGGCTAGACGGCATGTTCCATTAAATGTTGGTACCATAAGTTGCATTGCAAAAAATTTGAGGTCTAGACTCTTGGTAACATCGTCAATGATACTCAAAAGATTTATGTTGCATGAGATCATAATCTTATATGGAGGAGTTGTTAAAGAGAATGAGGCATTAAGCAAGATGGAGTCATATATTCGCTAAGATGGAGATGCATGTAGAGATTTATAAGATGTTGAGATACTCATCTATTTCAATCAAGATGGAGATTGTTGGGGATGATTGAAATATGTTATTATATAAAGTCCCATATTGCCTAGCATTAGAATAGATTAGAGTATCAATGTTATATTATGTGCATGAAATAGAAGCACCAAATAGAAACACCCCATGGGCACTTGGTCCTATGAGTGTGCTAGAACTTGTAATTCTTATTCTCTAATAATATATTGGTAGTCGCTCAATGCTCCCGGAGACATAGGCACATTGGTCAAACTCTATTATCAAATTCTCTTGTTTCTTCTCTCCTATTTATTCTATGCACTTTATTTGATTGCTTGTGGTCAATGCTATACAACAGTCGCTTTTGCTGTACCAACATATAACATATGTGATACCTAAAAGCAAATGTGAATACGTTTCACTTAAGACAATAAATAGCAAGACATTACACCTTAATTTCACTTAGATTTAATGTTATTATGTATTTTATCTTTTATAGGCTGGAGGTGAATGGGGTAGAATCCGAGACATGCATACAACAACTCATATCATTGATTAAGCATTTTAAAAATTATTTAAATAGAAAATCAATTATAGATAATTCATAATTTATTACGAAATGTTCAAAACAGATAGTCAATTACGATTGATAGTTGATTGAATACCTGGAAACATAAAGTGAAAAATAATTATTCTTTAAAGGCTTGTAATTTTACAAAACAACCAAAATTAATTCAATCAGCATCGTTTCCAATTTCATCATTGATTTTCGTTTTTCAAATCCTCCAAGAGTCATATTCTATGAACCAAGAGAGAAACTCATACACTTCATCATCTCAATTCTACAATCATATTTTGCATAACCATGTCAATTAAATATTGCTTGAGTGAAGATTTTGTCTCGTAGTATTATATCTCAGCACATCAATATGCATAATCTACAACACTAAGAGTTTATGCTTTTTAAGAAAAGTGATATGTAAGAAGTTTTGTATCTTATCAAAAAGATATTAGATGATAGAAGAATCAAAGTGGTTTTTTCTCTAAGATTTATGGGCCATTAGTGAGTTAGAGGTTAAGCATATAGATTAATAGTGAATCAGGAAGAATACTTGTACTCAACATTTGAACCGACTGAGTGGAAAATCATGGGATAAGAAAGGGGGATTGGAAGTAGCCTCCATGATTTAGTGTGAACCAGGATAAATTTCTCGTATCATTTTCTCTATCATTTTACAATTTCAATTTCAGTTATCAACTTCCTTGAATTATTAATATCTTTGTAAATCATTCATTTTTGTTACTGAGATAAATAGCTTCAACTACATTAACGGAACAAGAATAATTAGCTTCAATCATTCATTTTTGTTATCCCTTGAGGAGAATAACTCTCTTAGTTGGACACTTTGATGCATATTGCCCCCTACCCTAGGACTAAAACATGCAGCTCTCTCCTTCTTGGTTTTGTCCTTCCAACTTGATTGATTATCGTTGGAGGAACTTATCCTCATTGATTTCTTCCTCTTAAGGTGTGTCTCCACTTAAGGTACTCTGTGTAGCAAGTCCTCCATCTTCATGACGTTTTACAACTCAATGACATACCAGATGTTAATGTTCAAGCTCTTAAGGATGTAACAATGCATAAGAGAAGAATGAAGAAAGAGAAGTATTATTAAGGCAAAGAGAAAAATATATTCAGAAGTGTTATTCAACTAGAAGGGGGAAATCCCTTTTATACTAAAAACATAAAGGAGAAAAACAACTACTTAACTAACTTACCTACATCTTAACTAAAAACATAAAGGACCAAAGGAAAAGAGAAAAAAGGGCCAATGGCCCAAACATAAAAGAAAGAAGGAAAGGAAAGAAAGAAAAGAAAGAGGAGGAAGAAGAAGGGGAATCTTGAGAAGGAAGCAAACAAGATTCTAACACCCCCCCCCCTCCTCAAGCTGGACGGTGCAAATCGTGAAGGCCTAGCTTGCTTATGAAATTGTGAAAAGCTTTAGGTGGCAGCGGTTTGGTGAAGGCATCGGCAAGTTGTTCTGAGGTGGAGATTGGTAAGAGATGAACAAGGCCCCTTTGAATTTTCTCACGCACAATGTGGCAATCGATTTCTATGTGTTTAGTACGCTCATGGAAGACCGGGTTGTGAGCGAGGTAAATTGCAAATCGATTGTCACAAAAAACGTTTGTAGGGAGAGATTGAGGGATATGGAGATCAGTGAAGAGATAGTGAAGCCATTGTAATTCACAAACAACACTTCCAAGGACTCTGTATTCTGCCTCGGAAGAGGATATACTAACAGTGTTCTGTTTCTTGGTTTTCCAAGAGATGATGGAAGAGCCAAGGAAGACACAAAAACCAGTAATGGATTTTCTAGTGTCTAAACAAGAGGCCCAATCAGAGTCTGAGAAGGCTGAAAGTTTGAGGTTGGATGTGGATGGAAATAGGAGGCCTTGGGCAGGAGAGGACTTGATGTAGTGCAAAACTCTCAAAGCTGCTTGATAATGGGAGTCTAGAGGTTTAGACATGAACAAGCTTAGTTGCTGGACAACATAAGAGAGGTCAGGTCTAGAGATGGTTAGATAGATGAGTCTTCCTACAAGTCTTCTATAGGATGATGGGTCAGTGAGAGGGGTGCCTTTATCGAGTTGGAGTTTAATGGATGGATCAAAGGGTGTTTTGGTAGGCTTGGAGGCCAGGGTACCTGAGTCTTGGAGAAGGGAGAGAGCATAGTTTCTTTGGTTGAGGTGGATCCCTGATGATGAACGAGCAATTTCCAGACCTAAGAAATATCTGAGAGAGCCCAAGTCTTTTATTTTGTAGGCAGTGTCCAGGACTTGCTTAACATGGTTGATTTCAATGAGATTAGTGCCAGTGAGGATAAGGTCATCAACATAAATAAGGATAGCAGTGAAACTGGATGAAGAAGCTTTGGTAAAGAGGGCTTGGTCAGCTTGTGAGTGAGTGAAACCTATTGATATCAGTTTGGATGAAAGGGTAGTATGCCATTCCCTACTGGCCTGTTTAAGGCCATATAGGGATTTATTGAGTTTGCAAACCAATTTGGAATTAGACTGGAGTAGTCCTGGTGAAGGTGTCATGTAAACATCTTCATGAAGGTCTCCGTGAAGGAAGGCATTATTGATGTCTAATTGCTCAAGGATCCAGGATTTAGCTGCTGCAAGAGCCAATATGACACGAATAGTGGTAATTTTGACAACAGGGGAGAAGGTGTCAAAATAATCTACTCCCTCAAGTTGGTTGTAACCTTTGGCTACAAGCCTTGATTTGTACCTTTCTAAAGTGCCATCAGAGTGGTATTTAACCTTGTAAACCCATCTGCAACCAATGGCTGATTTGTCATCTGGAAGAGGAACTAGGGACCATGTGTTATTGAGAGTGAGAGCATTGAGTTCTTGTTGCATAGCCTCTTGCCAGCAGGGGAGATTGCAGGCCTGTTTATAAGATGAAGGTTCTGGGATAGAAGAGATGGCACAGCAGAAATTCCTGTAATTTGAAGACAAATTAGTATAGTCAATAACATAATGCAAAGGATAAATGGGTTCAGAAGGAGAGATTTGGATTGCAGGGGTTGATTTGGCAAGGTTACAGTGATATTTTTGTAGGTGTGTAGGTGGTCTTTTATTTCTAAAGGAGTGTCTTAAGGGAGTATAGGGTTGTATGAGGGGTAAGGGAGAATCAGAGGTGTTGGTAACATCTAGAGGGATGGGGTCAGGGTCTTGGTGTTGAGCAGTAGTGAATTGAGGGGTAATGCTACATAAGGGCTGCTCAGGTTCTATAGTGGCAAAGGGAAATAAATTCTCATAAAAAAGGACATGTCTAGATATGAAGAGGTTGTGATTGTGTAAGTCATATAGAATATAGCCCTTAGTTCCCTCCTTATAACCAAGGAACACTGTTTTCTTGGATCTAGATTGGAATTTGGTCCTATGTGAGGTGATGGTACTAGCATAAGCTAAACATCCAAAGACCCTTAGATGGTCAAGGCAAGGATGTTTATTTAAGAGAAGGTGATAAGGAGCTTTATTGTGGAGAAGAGGAGTAGGAATTCGGTTGATTAAGTGAACAGCATGTTGAATAACAAAAATCCACAGTTTAGGAGGGATATGAGATTGGAAGAATAAGGCTCTAGCAACATTAAGAATGTGTTGGTGTTTTCTCTCAACAATCCTATTCTGTTGAGGGGTTTCAACACAACCTTGGAGGCAAAGTAATCATGCATTAAGAACTCTATTCCATTATCACTTCTAAGGCTCTGCAACTTAGTGTTAAAATGAGTATTAATGTAAACTATAAAATTGATGAGATATTGCCTAGCTTCAGCCTTAGTTTTAAGCATAATGGTCCAAGTAAATCTAGTAAAATCATCTACCAAGGTGAGAAAAAATTTATGGCCAAAAAGAGAGGGGACATCATAGGGCCCCCATATATCAGCATGGAGCAATTGGAAAGGTTTAGTAGTTTCAGAATTACTTGAAGGGAAAGGGAGCTTCTTCTCCCTAGAATAATGACAAATGTCACAAGGCTGTGAAGATTTAAAGTTCTTAACAAAATCAGGGTATTGTTTATTGATAACATGCATAGTAGAGTCAGATATATGGCCTAGCCTTAGGTGCCATGAAACAAGGTCAGTGTTAACATTGTTTGAAGAAACAGATAAACTTGGTTTGAAAGCATAATGTGTGTGCAAAATGAACAATCCTTGCTGAATCCTAGCTGAACCAATCATCTTCTTGGTATGGTTCTGCAAAATAAGGCATTGGCTCTTAGTAAATATCAAGTAGCAATTTAAATCTTGAATCAATTTATTGACAGAAATCAAATTAACATGAAATTGGGGAACATATAGGACATTAGTTAGGATAAGAGTATCATTTATCTTAACACTTCCTGATATGGAAGTGGATATCCTGCTACCATTTGGCAGATTGATGATCGTTGGTGTAATGGTCTTGTATGTGAGGAATTGTTCAACATCATAAGTGATGTGATCTGTGGCTGCAGTATCAAGGAGCCACTGAATTTTTTTATTACCTGAATCACAAGATTGGGTTGTTGTATTGATGACAGAGTTTGTATTGTTGGTATTACTGCTGGCTTGATTTTGGTCAGATTTGGCGTGATGCAGCATGTCTAGCAGGTCATGAATTTGTTCTTGTGTGAAGGTGTGGTTGCAATTCTTTGTTGATGTAGTGATTCCTGCTAGTACATTGGGTTCTTCAACTTTGTCCAATGGAAAGCTCACAGTAGTGTTGGTTGTCCTGCTAGGCCTATTAGATTGGAAGCCTATGGGGGTACCCATGTTTTAAGAAACATGTATCAATGGTATGGTTGGTTCTTTGGCAGTGGGTGCAGAACCTATTATTCTGAGACCTACCTATCCCATTGGTGGACCTACCAACTCTCCCTCTACTAAAAGGAACACCTCTTCCTCTAGTATTCCCAAAATTTCTGGGTTGGTAATCATGTCTAGAATTTGCTGATAGGACTTGGCCTTCTAATTCTGTGTTGGACATAGTAGGATTGTCAAACTGCTCCTCTTGTTGTATCAGTAAGGAGAGCACCTTGTTTATATTGGGAAGAGGCTCCATCAACGTAATTTGAGATCTTACTTGTGAGAATTGATCATTTAGGCCAGTCAAGAGCCTTATCACATAGTCTTGATCCCTGTAATCTTTCATTGATTCAACAGCACCACAAACACATGGTGTGGGACATTTACAGATTCTTGGTGGTCTAAAATCATCTATTTCTTCCCAAGCCATTAAGGAATTGTTAGATAGCGATCTCCTTGTCCTCATTGTATGTAGCTTGCATCATGTTAACCTCGATGTTTGTAGTAGTCTTCAATATTTTGGGTACCTCAACTTTTCCTTTTAAGTTTGAGTTTCAGCTCTTGGTTATAGCGTTCATAGACATACCATTTTCTCATTATTTTGTTCATCTCCTTCTAGGTGTTCACCATCTCTGAAGCATGGATTCGTCAAACACCCTCACGTGTCGATGTCCGATACGTATCTGACACGGATACACTCGGATTTGCGAAGGATACTGTTGGAGCGGATGACCCATGGAGAAAATATAATAGAAAAAATGACACCGAGAATTTAATGTGGACCAGCAATTTGCCTACGTCCACAACTGAAGAGCAACAAGGATTATTCCACTATGATAAAAGAGAACTACAAGTGTTTCACTCACTTCCCAAAACCCAAGTACACCCAATTTCACTCTCACTCAAATATTTCTCAGACAATTAGAATAAGAGAACAAGAAGAGAGAATATGCACTAAGCTAAGTATGTGGCCAAAGGGAAAATAGCATTAATGTCGGTTTCACCATAGCCACTTCTTTTTACTTGGCTAGAAATTCTCCCTTTCTTCAAGATGATCTTTAACCACTTCTTTTTTGCTTGGCTCCAGAAAGTCTTTTCATCGTCTTTTTCTTTTAGTCAATATTCAATAAATCTCCACCTAGGCTGAAAGACTATCATAGTTATTCTCCTGCTATTCTTCTTCATGCTCACTAGAGATTCTGAACATTAATCAAGTCCAAACAATGTCTAAACTTGGTAGTTGGAACTAGCTTCGTCATCATGTCCGCTGGATTATCTGTAGTGGGTATTTTCTCCACTCTAACAACTCATCTCGCCACTATGTCTCTGATAAAGTACATCTGAATATCAATATGCTTAGTTCTTTCATGATACATTGGATTCTTTGTCAGATGTATAACACTTTGACTATCACAATAGATGGTTGTTTCTTCGAGTTGTATACCCAACTCTTCAATTAGACCTTTCTCCCAAATGACTTCCTTTACAGCTTCTATTACTGCGATGTACTCTGCCTCAGTTGTAGACAAAGCAACAATTGATTGTAGTGTTGTAATAGTACAACCACACAGTGTAAAGACATATCAGGTGAGCGATCTTCGCTTATCTAGATCTCCCACATAATCTGAGTCAACATATCCAGTGATCTTGTTTCCAACATCTTTGACTTTACCATATGAAAGCCCTATATTTGTGGTACCTTTTAGGTAGCCCATAATCCACTTCACAACCTTTCAGTGAACTTTACTAGGATTTGTCATATATCTGCTTACCACACTTACTGCATGAGCAATATCTGGTCTAGTGCA
>NC_032012.1:11607334-11613748 GCF_001865875.1 Lupinus angustifolius
AAATGGATCGTCAATGGAGTAGTGATTGGTTTAGCATTTTGCATGCCAAAGCGTTCCAACACGTTCTCAATGTACTTCTTTTGTGACAGAAAGAGTGTCCCCTCTTTTCTATTCCTTTGAATCTCCATTCCCAGAATTTTCTTTCCAGCTCCTAAGTCCTTCATTTCAAACTCTAAGCTCAATTGAGCTTTCAAGTTTCTAATTTCTGACATGTTCTTACATACGATCAACATGTCATCAACATATAAAAGCAAATATATGAAGGACTTATTTGCATGCTTCTTGTAGTAGACACAACTATAATGTTCACTTTTGGAATATCCATTTTTAAGCATGAAGGTGTCAAATCGCCGATACAATTGTCTGGAAGATTGCTTTAGGCCATATAAAGATTTCTTCAGCAAGCAAACATGATCGTTCAACCCTTGAACTTCAAATCCTTCAGGTTGTTTCATGTAGATTTAGTCCTCCCACTCACCATGCAAGAATACCATTTTGACATCTAGTTGCTCAAGTTCTAGATCAAAATGAGCTACAATTGCAAGTAGGATGTTAATAGAGCTATGTTTTACCACATGAGAGAAAACTTCATTGAAATCAATGTCTCCTCTTTGTGTAAAACCTTTGGCCACTAATCGTGACTTGAATCTTGCATCTTCCACCCTAGGGATTCCTTCCTTCTTCTTAAAGACTCATTTGCATCCAATAATCTTTTGAGCCTTCGGCCGCTTCACAAGAACCCAAGTATGATTCTTGTGAAGAGACTCAATTTCCTCTGTCATGGGAAAAATCCATTTGGAAGCTTCTTTATTGTTGATAGATTCATCATATGACTGTGGTTCACAATTACAATTTTGAGTTCACATTTGTAGCCATTGCCAAGCACGTCTGCCCGAAATGCCTGAACTACAATTGAATCAAAAGCCTTAATTTACAATTCTACAAGTTATGGATTAACAAATCTCGGTCTCAAGACCTTAATAGAAGATCGTTCTATCAAACAAACCCTTTGAAATTGGACGGTGATTGAATTGATCAAAGATAGTGTTAGACTAAGTTGGAGGAAAACTTTAGGCTTTAGTGTCTTTCCTTAAGGACACTTATATCTTTGTTTTGCACATCAATTTCTTAAAATAAACCAAAATTGGATAGGGACTTTGGGGTATTATTTTTTAAGAAACCTAGGAGATATCTTATATTTGAGTTTAAGGAAAGAATCACTCAAAAAGAGTGTAGTATGAAGCGGTTAAGTGCCTATGAGAAAAGACAAGTCTTAACTTGATGCTAAGAGTTCTCAAGGGAGTTACAACAATTAAACCATGTCATAAGTAGTAGGACTGTAGGAGTCATTCAGAATAAATTGTTGTAATGAGGAGTTGCCTTTACATATGATTGCCACTTCCTCTATAATGTAATTCCTGAATCAAAAATAAGACACGTGGAATTTGGCTTTTCTTCAGAATGTTATTTACCTGTGAGAGTTTTTACTTTTGTTCTTCACTTAACCAACCTAAGACATATCAATGTATAATTCCCTTGTGGCGTCAGACATTGGCTTATCGTCCTTCATGGGTTGTGACGCCATTTACCATCATCAATATCCATTTTTATTTCCTTTCAATCACTTCCGTTTGACCAACTACTTCCATTTGTTTGCTACTCTGTTTTATTTTGTATGTCTTCGTAGGTTTAAGGGATAGTTTCAGTTTTGTGAGAGTTTTTAGTTTACCTAGAATGGTCAATTTCAAGACCCCCCAAGGAGGTTCCCGTCAGTTGGTTTGATGTCCAACTTAGGGTGAAAAAGGCAATTGTGGTAACATGTTTTCATTTTTTTCCTCTGTTTTTTCTGCAATTGCAAGTTTCTTAGCATTAACCATTGCAAAAGTTAGGCATTATTAAACGAAATCAAAAGTAAAATAAAAGAATGGAAAGAGAATTAAAAATAAAAGAAAATGTTTGCCTAGTTAAAATATCTAGAGGTGTCAAAACGGACTATCCAGACGGGTTTATGCTTGCCCATATTGAGTTTAGACTAAATCGGACCGGACTAAAAAGTCCAGACACAATTTTATACATATCAAATTGTGGTCCAAACTCGCTCTACGTGGGTTGCGGATCATGGGTTGTGGCAGAACGACCCACATAATATTAAAATATTTATTTAAAATTTAAATATTGAATATATATTCTGTTTGATATTAATATGTATCTTTTTTAACACATTTGTTATGTCTAATGCAATATAACTTATAGATTTAATGCTTTATATTTGAGTTACGATGTAATGTCAAATCCGTATATATGATTTTTAACATAACTCATTTACTAAATCTTGCATTACTATTATATTTTCACCTCTAACACAATATAATTTGTAACTTCACTTTAATATTTGAACATTTGGATACTATCAAATAATTTCACTTTGGTTGGTTTATAGGAGTGGTACTATAGACTCAAGATCAAAATAAATTATATATGTCAAAGTTCACCATCATAATATATTATCGTTATTCTTTACTTTTTGTATGAAGATCATTTGTATGCTATTTATCAACCTTTGTGAAATTTGGTTATGTGGAGTTCCCTAGGGTAGACAATTATGTTGTTTTTTAGTCTTGTTGTAAAAGTCATTTTCTTTATTATGTTTTTGTTGTAAAAGTTAAATCTAATTAAATACACAATTAATAAATGAAAAGTGAAATCTATATGGTTTAAATCCTTCTCATTTGATTTGATATACTATTTTATTGTTATGCATAAAAGGATATTTTTCAAAATAGGAAAAATAATATAATACTTAACTTTACAATATTATTACAATGGGGTTTGCTAACATGAGTCATGCTTTTTTTATGAAGGATCATGTTAGCATTGTGTACCAAAACTATTGGACAAAAATTACCCTTAATATTTTATTGAATTGTGCTTAAGTCATAGGGGCATTTTTATAATTTCAATTAACTTTCACTCCTCACCCACAAGCCCTTTAAATCCAACTTCATTCTTCTTGAACACAAACAGACCAATGAGTCATCTTCTCTGCAACTTCCTTATCTCTTTAAGCACCAACCACAATCCATCTTTTTTGTCTCTATAACTTCTCTGACGTTCACTCTCAATCCAATTGTGCATACCATCACAACCCAAGACTTCTAAGCACCAACCATTGTCGTTCTCACCGTATCAACCCACAAACCCTTTTCGCTCTGGCCCCAGAGACGAAGTTCCGTATCGGTGCCTTTGCCCTAGGATTTGTCCAGTTCCCTCCATGTTTGCAAACCTCAAGAATTTGGTTCCACTTGTTTGCTTTAATCCTTTAACCAAATTAGTGTGGTGATTTTCATTTTGTGCTTCTATTTAATCCAATTTGATTTTGTAGTTAATATTATTATATTGACTTTTGTTTGTGGTATGGTTCTGATCCTTATCCAAATTGAAGTAACTAGTATGAATATTAGAAGGTTTATTTGAATATTTTTATAGCTATTTTATTATGTTTGCTTCTGGTTATGTGTTTTTTGATTGTTGAGGTAATTAGTGTTGGTTTACTTATAGAAAAACAGAAGAAAGAATTGAAGAAAAGCAGAACAAGAAGAAGATGAGTTGCAGAAGAAATTGAAGAAGAAAAACCAGTTATGCAGAGGAGAAGATGATGAATATAGAATAGAGGAGATTAGAGGTGAGTGAATTTGTGTAATCTTTATTGCATTAAGCATTACATCAATTACAAAACATACTTTCCTTTTATAGCAACAACTAACTAACTGAACTTTCTAAATTCAGAAAGTTCCTACTAACTAGATTAACTAACTAAACTGAATTACGAATAACAAGCTTTTTACAACACTCGTACTTAATTCAGTTTAATCATTCAATCTTACAATACCAATCTTCAACCTCAACTTCTCAAACCTCTCCTTCTTCAATGGCTTGGTAAAAATATCTGCAAGTTGTTCTTCGCTTTTGCAGAATACCATTCTCAGCTTTCCCTTACTTACTTGATCTCTTAGGAAGTGAAATCGTGTCTCAATGTGTTTGCTACGACCATGTGCCACTGGATTCTTAACAAGATGTATGGCTGATTTGTTGTCAACCATTAAAACTGTGCCATTACCTTCTTCTTTTTAGCTTTAGTTCCAACAGCAATGTGTCTAACCAGAGGCTTTGACAAGAAGCCATACATGCTGCTATATACTCAGCTTCACACGAGGAGAGGGCAACCACATCATGTTTCTTTGAGCACCATGAGATTGGTGAATTCCCAAGCATAAACAGATACCATGTTGTGCTTTTCCTGTCAAGCTTGTCTCCACACCAATCCGCATCACTAAAGCCAATTACATCATAGCTTGGATTGCTGAAGTGATTTGGTAGCAGTAGACCAAAATCTATAGTGCCTTTGATGTATCTAAATAGTCTTTTGGCTGCTAGGAGGTGCTCTCTAGTTGGTGCCTCCATGAACCTGCTAATTAAGCCAACAACATACACAATGTCAGGCCTTGTGTTGCAGATATACCTTAGACACCCAACCATTTGTCTATACATGGTTTTGTCAACAGATGAGTCATCTTGATGCACCAGTTTTCCTGCTTCAACAGGTGTTGACACAAATTTGCATTGAAACATGTCGAATCTCTTCAAAACATCAGCAATGTACTTTTTCTGATGTATGATTATGCTTCCTTGATTCTAGTGAATTCTATCCCTAGGAAGTAGGATAGATTTCCTAGATCACTCATATCAAACTCACTCTTCATAGTTTGCTTGAAGGAGTTGATCTCACTCACATCACTGCTTGTTACTAGGAGATCATCAACATATAGGCACACAATTACCATTTGATTCAACTCTGCACCTCTCAAGTAGACACCATATTCAGCTGTGCATTTGATGAACCCAAGCCTTAATAGGAAGCCATCAATCCTCTTATTCCAGGCTCTTGGTGCTTGCTTAAGACCATACAAGGCCTTATGCAATTTGTACACCAATTCTTCACTTCCTGCTACTTCAAAACCAGGGGGTTGATAAACAAACACTTCTTCCTCTAATGGCCCATTCAGAAATGCTGATTTTACATCCATCTGTTGTATGCACCACCCTTTATAGCTTGCTAATGACACCACCAACCTTAAGGTTTCCATCCTTGCAACAGGAGCAAAAACCTCATCATAGTCTAGGCCTTGTCTTTGAAGAAATTCCTTTGCAACAAGTCTAGCCTTGTACTTGGTCACCTCTCCCTTTGGATTTATCTTTACCTTATAAACCCACCTTACACCAATGGCCTTCTTTCCTCTTGGTAGTTGAGTAAGCTCCCAAGTTCTATTTTTTTTTCAATGGAAGTGAGTTCTTCTTGCATAGCCTCATGCCAATGACTCTGCCTGAAAGCTTCTTCTGTGTTTACTGGCTCCATTTCAGCCAACAGTGCCATATGAACTAACTCTCCTTCAGTAGTGATTTCTGAGTCTGGAAAGACCTCATAGTCACTTAATCTTGATGGTAGTTGTCTAGCTCTATGTGGTCTAGTTTGGTTTTGAGTTACTTCAGCAACAACTGGTTGATCATTATGCATTTGTTCCATTTCTCCTTGGCCTTCATCAAGTTGTGTTATTGTAAGCCTTGTTGGATTATTGCTTGTTTCACTCCAATCCCAACTCTGTGTCTCATCAACTTTTACATCTCTGCTCATCATTATTCTATGATTTAGAGGATCATAGATTCTGTATGCACCTGTAGTGTGATAGCCAATCAATACAAGTTTCTTGCTTCTATCATCAAGCTTCTTTCTCTGAGCTTCAGGCACATGAGTGTAGCAGATTGAACCAAATATTCTGGAGTGATCCACTCTAGGCTTCAACCCTGACCAAGCTTCTTCAGGTGTGTTGTCCTTAAGCCTCTTTGTAGGACATCTGTTCATGACGTACACTGCTGTAGAGACAGCTTCTCCCCAAAATCTTTTTGGCATAGACTTTGTTCTAAGCATGCTCCTAGTCATGTTAAGGATGGTTCTGGTCTTTCTCTCTGCAGTACCATTATGCTGTGGGGTATAAGGAGCAATCACTTCATGGATCAACCCTTCTTTGGCACAAAATTCTTTCATCTCATTTGACAAGTACTCACCTCCTCCATCAGTTCTTAGGGTCATTATTTTCTGTCCACTCTACTTTTCTACTTGAGCCTTAAACTTTACAAAGATTGAGAATACCTCACACTTTCTTCTGATCAGATAAACCCAGGTCTTTCTTGTGAAGTCATCAGTGAAGGTTATGAAGTATTTGTTGTTTCCCAATGAATGTTCTTCAAAGGGGCCACACACATCCGAATAGACCAACTCAAGTGACTTTGTTGATCTAGTTGGTATGTGAGCCACAAAACTGCTCCTACTCTGGTTGCTTGCCAAGCAGTCATCACACA
>NC_032012.1:11613848-11624849 GCF_001865875.1 Lupinus angustifolius
ATTGATGAAGCTATGATCAGCAAATTTCACTCTACTCTTGGCATTTTCATCAAGTCTCTCAAACCACTCCTTGTTACCTGACATGTGATTTGAACACCCTGTGTCAAGATACCAGCAATCATCCTTGACTTCTTGTTCTGATATGACCATTAGTAGGACCTGTTCCTCCTCAGATTCATTCTCTTGAGCCAACCTGGCTTCAATTTCTGGACCACTGCCATGAGCAACCTTGAACCTGCACTCAGATGCAAAGTGACCAAAATTCTTGCAATTAAAGCATTGAATTTTCTTCTTATCAAACTTCTTCTTGTTTCTTTTTGGCATCTGGTCTTGTCCACTGCCTCTGTTTCCAGAGAATGAGTTTGAGTCCTGCCTTGTTCCTTCATAGCTCCTTCCTTTTTCAGGTCTCCATTTGTTCTTAAATCTCTTTGTGAGATTTCCTTGGTTGAACGGCCTTCTACTTGTTTGAGCTTGGAGAGCTTGATCAGAGTTTCTCTCTGTGCTTCTTTCTTTGATCCTTTGTTCATGTGCCTCTAAAGTGCTTTGCAATTCTTCAATCTTGAACACCTCAAGATCCTTAGACTCCTCCATGGCAACAACCAGATGATCAAATTTGGAGTTTAAGGTCCTCAACACCTTTTCAACTACCAATTGATCCCTCATTACTTCACCACATCCCTTCATCAGATTTGTGAGTGATCTGATTTTGGTGAAGTATTCTCCAATTGTGTCACCATCTCTCATTTGTAGTAATTCGTATTCCCTCCTCAAGGTTTGTAGCTTCACCTTCTTTACCTTCTCTACACCAGCATAGCATTTTTCAAGGCGGTCCCAAGCTTCTTTTGCTATTTTTGCATTGGAAATCTTCTCAAAATTCGATTCATCCACACACTGATGAATCATGAACAAAGCTTTACAATCTCTCTTCTTGCAATCTCTGTGAACAAGTCTCTGAGCTTCAGTTGCATCCTCACCCACTGATTGATAGCCTTCTTGAATTATATCAAGTACTTCTTGATAACCAAACAAAACTTTCATCTGTATGCGCCATCTTTCATAGTTCTTGCTGTCCAGGATGGGCAATGTCATTGTAAAACCACTATTTGTAACCATTGATGAACTGATAAGTTTCCCTTTTCCCACCGATCCAGGAATCGAAAAAAGCTCTGATACCACTGTTGGTTTACTTATAGAAAAACAGAAGAAAGAATTGAAGAAAAGCAGAACAAGAAGAAGATGAGTTGCAGAAGAAATTGAAGAAGAAAAACCAGTTATGCAGAGGAGAAGATGATGAATATAGAATAGAGGAGATTAGAGGTGAGTGAATTTGTGTAATCTTTATTGCATTAAGAATTACATCAATTACAAAACATACTTTCCTTTTATAGCAACAACTAACTAACTGAACTTTCTAAATTCAGAAAGTTCCTACTAACTAGATTAACTAACTAAACTGAATTACGAATAACAACAAGCTTTTTACAACTATTAGTATGGGTATTAGATGCTCGCTATTTTGTCAATTTAGCACCAATAACTAAGCAGGAGTTTGTGTTCAGAGATGAAGAGACACAAAATAAGGTAAAGGGAAGGGGTTAGGAAATGAGAATGATTGCTTGAGACGCATTTTGGTGTAGAAAAGTATCTTTAGGAATCAAACTACATCCAAGAAGAAGTTGGATGGAAGGATAAATAGCCAACTCAAAGAAGGTTCGGGAAGGCCCCTCTTCTCAATTGGTTATGCAAATTTTAGTCTATTAGTTTCCTAAGCAACTCAAACCTCCACATAGTGATGTGTTTTCTCTCTTATCTTTTTTCTTTTTAGTTTTTAAACGCATAAAAGCATTAGACATTGACAGTGCCTAATTTGTAATGGTTATGGTTATCTAATCTTGATTATGTTTCTTTGGTCTGTAGTTGTTTTACTTTGGTGTTGCATTTGCATGTATTGAATGTGCACTATTACTAGTATGTGTGATTTAAGGGTATGTCAATTTTACTAGCTTAACTATTGTTGAATCTGAAGTAGGACTTCCACACAATTGAAAACTTTTTAAAGTTCACAGTATTAACCATGCATCATTGTCAATTTTCCAGGATTTGGAGCAAGTTTTAATCTTAAACTTCTGAACTTTGAAGAGGAGCTTATAAACGCTAAAGGAGATTGTTGCCAAATCTGAATTGTAAAGTACATGGAAGGAGATTCAGAGCAACATAATAAAAGTTATATCTAGGCAAATATGTTGTAAAATAGGAACAACCTTGTTTGTACTTTTACCAAAAAATGGGTGTAAATAGGAATGATGTAAATTGTTGTAGAGGGATCTATTGTTGTACAACCACTCATTAAATTGACATTTTAAAATGAAAAAGTCTTATGCAAAAGTCTTCTTTGTCATCTTTTTACATGGTTATTGGTTAACATTTCAGATCATGACCCCAAATGTGTTCTATTTGCTGTTGTTGGTGAACAATTTCATGACTATGATGAACATCTCAACTATGATGAACATCCCAACTATTAACCATATTAATTGCCATGCTTTTAACTCAAAAAACAGACATTTTCTTGGACAACCCTAAATCTATGTCGTATGCCATTTTGTTGTTGCCATTATATCTGCAGGAAGAAAGAAAAGCAAACGTGAAATATGAAAAAGTATTCTCGTCCATATAACAAATAAAGTTGCAAATATAAAGGATATGATTGACAAATAAAGCTGCAGAAATAAAGAAAAAATCGTCATTTATTAAGATCTCCATGGGAAATGGTATATGAGAGAGATTGAAGACCTGCTCTGAAGTCCACAACCCAAATCCTTCACAGATATCTCTACAACTCCTTTGCAAATGTTGGTCGTGATTCGTCTCTAGGACCAGAGGGAAAAAGGGTTTGCAGGTTATGACGGTAAGAACGGCAATGGTTTCTGGGTGAGAACGACGATGGTTGGTGCTTAAGGGTCGTGGGTGATGACGGTGTGGGCAATTGGATTGAGAGTGAACGTCGGAGAAGTTGTAGAGACAAACAAGAAGGATTGTGGCTGATGCTTAAGGAGATAAGGAAGTTGTAGAGAACATGACTCATTGGTTTGTTTGTGTTCAACAAGAATGAAGTTGGATTGAAAGGGTTTGTGGGTGAGGAGTGAAAGTTAATTGAAATTATTAAAATGCCCCTATTGACTTAAGCACAATTCAATAAAATAACAAGGATAATTTTTGTCCAATAGTTTTGGTACACAATGCTAACATGATCCTTCATAAAAAAGGCATGACTCATGATCCTTTATAAATATTTATGTTGTAAATATTACTCTATTTTTTATTCAAGATTTATAACATTATTATATATTTTTTATTATAAGTTATTTTGTAAGATAAATTTATCTAAGATTTACTACCAAGCCAAAGATCCAAAAAAAAATTAAAAAATAAGGAAAAGCGGATAGTCCTAACCTACTCGAGTAAGTCGGTGTGAGCCGGATTTTAATATAGTCTGACTGTTTCGAGCTAAAAAACTCGAATTTAATAAAAAGTACATAATATGATACTCAAGCTCTATAAATATTTGGGTTTTGGTGAGCCAGCTCCACCAGGCCACCCCATTTTGGCACCTCCAAATGTATAGTTGAATTTTCTTAAAGTATAGTTTGCGTTTATGTGTTCAATTTTTTTCAAATTCATGTTCTGCATTTTGTGATACAGGGTCGTCCCCTGATACATGACCTGACCTTGTTAGCTTATGTAAAATTCCCTACTGTCGTGCCATGAAAGACGGCATGTCCGTGTTGCTTCTATATTCTACACACACTTGTTATCTGATTCACGGACTACCCAACTGAAATTTAGTGATTTCGTCCTTGATAAGTTTCCTTACTAATTTAGTCAAGCACTCAAAGAGAGAACACGACCAGAAAAAGGCTCTGAGTTCATTATTTAAAAAGGCCAGAATTGAGTGCATACACTTAGGGTTAGTTTGGGAGTTGAATTTTGAAGGGGAGTGAAGGGAAAGTGAAGGCTTGGGAGCCATGAAATACACTTGTGAGATGACTCTCAAACCTTCCATTTCCTTTCCTCCCCCTCCAAAATCCAACTCCCAAACTAACCCTTGAGTATCGAGTGTAAACAAGTGATGGATAATGGTAAGGATTTAATATTGTTGTTTATAATTATTTATTGCAAGAATGTGCAGTGTACGAAATTACGAAGCTTCCCCAAGTAAAGGTGGAGGCCTAGACCCATTTTAATTGCAGGCATTGAACCACAATTTCGAGAAGATGTTGAGACAACATGTTGATGAATGTCATGAGACCCTAGAACATAGAGACAATGATGTAGTTGAAGAAAGGAAAAAAGATCGTCTAAGATGACGAGTCAAGGATAATTCGAGTAGAAGGTGTCATGTTGAATATTCGATCTGTCCAAAGAAGGAATGACTCAAAGGCGTACCTAGAGTGGAGTATCAAGATTATGCATGTGTTCTCATGCAACCGCTACAATGAGGAATAAAATGTGAAGCTAGCAGCTTCGAACTTCTTAGATTGTGCACTAGTGTCGTGGAACAAGTACCAATGGGAGAATTTATAAAATGAAGAGACGATGGTGGACTATGAAGCAGATATACAAATACGTGTGTCAGATATAATACGTATCCGATATGTCGACATACTTTTTTCTCTCCCTAAAACACATGATATTATACCTCAAGGGATATGCGTATAAAATAATAAAAAACACATAAAATATGATAAAATTATAAGTGTAAATCAAAATATTCAAAGTAAAAATATAATGGAAATTGAAAATCATTGTCTTCCAAAACAAATCTATCTTATCATATTTTATTAAAAACGAATCTATCTTATCCTATTTTATTGAAATCGAAACTATCTTATCCTATTTTATTGAAAACGATTCTGATAAGTGTCTTGATATTTTTTTTCTTTTTAATTTAAGGATACTCTAAGGATACGTATTTATTGAATATTGGCTAAAAGAAAAAGATGACGAAAAGACTTTCTTGAGCCAAGGAAAAGAGAAGTGACTAAAGATCATCTTGAAGAAAGGGATAATTTCTAGCCATGTAAAAAGAAGTGGCTATGGTGAAACCAACATTAATGTTCTTTTCCCCTTGGCCACATAATCTTCAAGAGCTTTGCCTATAAATAGGAGTGTTCCGTGCCATTGTAAGTCACACCAAATACTTAGCTTTGTGCATATTCTCTCTTCTTGTTCTCTTGTTCTAATTGTGTGAGAAATATTTGAGTGAGAATGAAATTGGGTGTACTTGAGTTTTCGGAAGTGAGTGAAACACTTGTAGTTCTCTTTTATCATAGTGGGATAATCCTTGTTGCTCTTTAGCTGTGGACGTAGGCAAATTGGCGAACCATATTAAATTCTCGGTGTCATTTTCTCTATTATATTTTCTCTATTGGTCTTCCGCTCCAAGAAACTGGTCTCAGAGCTCGTAGAGCTCTTGCATGCTAAGCCATACCATCTAAAAGAAAATTCTTAGTATGCTCTGTGTTTGCAGTATTGTATGATCTTACACACCAGAAAAAAATTGTTCTTGTTACTGGAAAGGTATAATAGTGTGAAAGTGCATGTCTAGGAAAGTTCTGTCTTAGGAAAGACCTGGTATTTAAGTGTTTCTGTTAAGACATGCCTCTCTTTGCTAGGAACTTTCCTGGTGTATGTTTATGGACTACGATATTGTTCAGGTATACGGTTATCATGGCGAGTGCTAAATTTGATTTGAAGAAATTTAATGGACAAAATGATTTCAACCTATGGCGATTGAAGATGAAAGGTCTACTAGTTCATCAAGGATTGAGCAAAGCCTTGGAAGGTAGAAACAAGTTACCAGAGAGTCTGACCGAGGACGAGAAGGATGAAAACCTGGAAAAAGCACATAGTGCAATTTTGTTGTGCTTGGGAGATGAAGTTCTACAAGAAGTGTCAGATGAAACTACAACTGCTTCATTATGGTTGAAGCTGGAAAGCCTATACTGAAAAGCCTGTACATGACGAAGTCACTCCCCAATAGGCTGTATTTGAAGAAAAGAATATATACTCTTAAAATTTAGGAAGGAAAGCCCATAAAAGATCATCTCGATGAATTTAATAAAATTATTCTTGATCTAAAGAATATTGATGTTAAAATTGAAGATGAAGATCAAGCAATTCTTCTACTATGTTCCCTTTCAAGTTCTTACGAGCACTTCATCGACACCATGATGTACGGTCGAGAAGATCTGATCCTGGACGAAGTAAAGGCGATGTTGCACTCGAAAGAACTGAAGAAAAAAGTATCAGATTCGAGATTTGAAGGCTCAGGTGATAGTCTTTTTGCTAGAGGAAGAACAGAGAAGAGAAATCAATTTGGTGAAAGAGAAAAATCTAGGTCCAAGTCTAAAGCAAAACCTAGAAAGTATAAATGCTTTCACTGTCACAAGGAGGGACGTATAAGAAAGAATTGCCCAGAGCGCAAAGGCAAGGAGAATATTTATGAATATGGAGGTGCAGCTATAGAAAATGGCTATGATAGTGCAGATGCACTAATAGTCTCAGAGCACGATTCAAAAGATGAATGAGTACTTGATTCTGGATGCTCATATCACATGTGTCCCATTAAGGATTGGTTTTCAACTTACCAACCCTTAGATGGGGGCAAGGTCCTTTTGGGAAATAATGCTCCCTGCAAGGTCATTGGCATCGGCACAATTAGAATCAAGATGTTCGACGGAATCGTAAGGATGTTGACAGATGTAAGACATGTTCCAAAATTGAAGAAAAATCTGATTTCCTTGGGAACACTAGATTCAAAAGGTTATAGCTACAAAGGTGAAGGTGGAGCTATAAGAATATCTAAAGACGTTGTGGTTGTAATGAAAGGAAAGAAAAAGAATAGTCTCTACATGCTACAAGGAAACACAATCACGGGTGTTGCTGTTGTCTCATCAACAAGTGTCATCTGATTCTGATGTCACCAAACTGTGGCATCTAAGAATGAGTCATGTCAGTGAAAGACGTCTAGCCGAGTTGGCCAAACAAGGATTACTATACGGTCAACAAGTCGGGAAGGTAGACTTTTGCGAACATTGTGTTTTCGGAAAGCAATGTCGGATAAAATTCAATGTTGCAGTTCATCGAACAAGAGGCACATTGGATTATGTACATTCTGACTTGTGGGGTCCTTCCCAAGTACCTTCTCATGGTGGTAGTAGATACATGTTAACATTCATTGATGACTATTCAAGGAAGGTGTGGATTTTCATTTTGAAACACAAAAGTGAAGCATTTGTCAAGTTCAAACAGTGGAAAACCTTGATCGAAAAGCAAATCGAGAGAAAGATCAACAATTGTGACATGCATTCGTCCTAAGGAAATTAATAGCTACATTGAAATATATGTTTTGCATACTATTATATTGCACCATTTCCACAACTTCATGATATTTATATATGTTGGATGATTTGTTGATTAATATGATATTTCTATCCATGCTTTATGTGTCGTTTGTATTTGCTATATAGTAAACACTTAGTCTCCTAACAATATTTTGGGGAGTATGTGTTGTTCTATCCTGGTCATAACCGGGCAATTATCCATCTGTCCCGACCATAACATTCACTACCCCATATAATCCCTATTGCCCGCCTCAAGTGGACCCAATTGTAATGGAAGCTATAAATGCTCTTGACACATCATTAACACCTCTGACCCACCATTTAATGCACCTCTGACCCACTATTTAATGCGTCTCTGACTCGCCTCAAATGTCAGATAGTAGACCGCCTGCCATGCTGCCTACACATTCCGCCTGTTCCCGACAATTCGACAATAACAAATTCATAGGACAAGAAAGGACGACCTGAATACGTTCTTTATGTCTGTTAGATGCTGACCAATGACCAGATGTCATCTCAGCATTCCCTAAGCTCTATAAATAGGGGATCATACATGGAGTATAATTAATTCTCATTCCCTCATTTATTGCTACACTTATTTCTCTAACTTCTCTCTTATTTACTTCCCTTATCTCTCTAGAATACTCCACTGACTTGATCGTCGCAGAATCTTTTGAGGTAACTCCCCTGGCGGGTCCAGACGATAATCCGACCAAGTTACCAGATCTCCTACTTTCTCCCGGACATACTCTATCGACCATCCATCCTCAGCTTCCGATCAGAAACACTTAACAATAAAGAACATTGGCGCCGTCTATGGCTTACCTACAAAATGGTGGCCACCCGTAACCAAGCTCAACCACCTAGCCTTGTAGAACCACTCAACCCTAATCATGACACCCCTTCCATTGAACCCCCAGCACTAGTGCAACCATCTCACCAGGCTAACCAAACTCATTCCCTAAACACCACCCCAGAAGCACCCACTACCCAACAACTCCTCCACATGATCCAAACTCAAGGCCAAATTATCCAACAACAAGCCCAACTACTAGCTGAACTTTGCCAGCATAGACCAGAACCCATTAATGGACCCTCCCCTCGCGACCAGTTACCAATGAGCACTCCGCTGAACCCGCCAAAGCGTCTAGGCTAATAGCCCCCCCGCTCCCCAAACACGAAAACTACTCAGATAACCCAACCTCCCAACCACAACTCCTCACGAGCAAGACATGCTTTCATGAAAACCATCATATCTTCCCCACTCCTTAAAAACCTTACCCGACCCAACAACATCGACTAGTACGATGGAATAAGTGAACCGTAGGATCATTTAGATGCCTTTGAAGCCTCAATGCTCTTCCATGGAGCCACATACCCCATCATGTGCCGAGCATTTCCCCTCACTCTGAAACGCGTTGTCTTGTAGTGGTGTACTCAGCTCGCACCAAATAGTACCGATCAATGGGCCACTCTCGCCAACGGATTCAACATCTACTTCACAGCTAGCAAAGAGCAGCCTCGCTCTTCCTACACCCTGTCTGGTATACGGTAGGAGTCCCATGAGCCCCTCTAAGCTTACCTAGCCAGATTCAACTTGGAGGCCATGAAGGTTCACACCCTGAGCTCGGAAGTGGCAATCCATATTTTAGTGACAAGCTTGCAGAATGGCATCTTTAGACATGAATTCGCTAAATATTCAGACCTCGCAATAGAAGAACTCCGATCTAAGGCTCAACAATTGATCAATCTAGAAGAAACCCGTCCTAACGGCCCACCTACCGAATATAAAGAATACCAACTCCCCGCATGGGAAGCCAAACGTCCAAAAACACACGAACACCCTCGAGATGATCCACCCCGACAACCCAAAAAACCTAAATACACTTCCTACACCCCTCTCAATGCTAGCCGCACTAGAATCCTGCAAGAAGTCATGGCCACCCATTTAGTTCAACTCCCCAAACTCAATCCGGGCAGGAAATTAGGGACCCAAGACCGCTCCAAATATTGTGACTTCCACACCTTCTTTGGCCATATAACAAAAGAGTCTACCCAGCTGAGGGACACTATCGAAGAACTCATTCAAGCAGGGCACCTCCGAAAATGTATTGCTCGGAACCGCCAAGAGCGATCACCACCTCTACATCAAAAACTTGACTTTATTGAATTATTAACAACTTCATACCATCTCGATTTTGTGGAATAAATTCCAACACCGGTTTACTAGTATTAATTTAGAAAATTAACACAAGTGATAATGAGTGATATTTATTTCCATTTTCGTTATTAACTGAACTACTTCCTTATGGAAGGTTGGTAAAGAATAAATTAATAAACCAATAAATTTTTTAGTTGTAGAATTTAAATGACAGAAAGTAAATGTTAGTTTGCGGAAATTTAAATGACAGCAGTTAAATGTTAGTTGCGGAAATATAAATGACATCAAATAAATGTCAGTTTGCGGAAAGTAAATGACTGAAAATAAAATTTAGTAGTTAGATAACTCATTATGATTGTGTATTTTTCCATTTCAAAAAGATACAATTTATGAAATAAATTGCACATTGATTCAAGGTTTCTTTCTTTGTCAACAAATAAAATTTATTTTATAACACTTTACTATTTTACATTTGTATCTCTTTCAACATTCAATTGTAGTATAGTATATGGTTATATCGAACCACAAGGAATTGCCTAATAAAATATTTATTATAAACATTTTATATTACTAATAAAGATTGAACATATTTTTGGTTGGTTTTGTTTATGAAATTTCAAAATTCTAACAAGTAAACATAAACAACTAATATGCACAAATTCTTGAGGAAAAAATTGAGTTTGAATGATGGAAATATTGCTTAACATGTTTCTGTGAAAAATGTTTCTATGAAAGTTATGTGTTATACTTTGGTTATTCCATACACCAGTTCATAAAATTTTCCCATGTCCCCAGCGAGAAAAAATGATTTTCAAACCTTGTAAAATATACTAATCAATAGAAAACTGTCACTCGACGAAATAAGTTATCACGGCTTATTTCAGGCTCCGTAAACATTGATCAGCTTTGATTAAAAGTTGCTTAAAATGGATGCTTTGATTTGGCAAATGAATTAAGGTGCATTCCTACTTTTTAGTTCATTTGTCAAGACTTTAAACTATGGAAAAAGAAGAGAAAATTTATAATGAATCTGATTCCGATCTAGATGATGAAACTATGGGTCTCCTAGTCCGAAAATTTAGCAAATTCATTAAAAGAAAAGGAGAACTCAAGAAGTTTCAAAAGAAGGAAGCGAAAGAGTCAACCAGTAAAGGCAAGAATAACAAGGATCGCTTCACTTGCCATGAGTGTGGAAAGGTAGGGCACATGAGGTTTCAGTGTCCAACCTACCTAAAGAAGGTTGATTCAGAAAAGAGCACTCCCAGGGACTTCAAATCCAAGAAAGCATACATCGTTTGGGATGTACCTGAGGAGGAATCGACATCGAGCACCTATAGTGAGGAGGAGTCAGCAAAGCTGTGTCTGATGGCCAGATCTGACATCAATACAAATTCAGACTCATGCAAGGGCAATGATGAGGTATATTCTGACACC
>NC_032012.1:11624949-11625474 GCF_001865875.1 Lupinus angustifolius
AATATCTTGTTTAAAAATTGTTTAGTTGTTTGCATTAATTGTCTTGCCTCTATATGCCTATGTGTTTCATGTTTAAATGATAAATGTTGAAATGCAAAATTATGTCTCTTGATTAAACCTCCTTCTGTGATTATAAATGTCTCGATAAATCTGTTGCAATGCATGCATGTGTCCTAAAAAGTCGAAACCATTATGCTGCCTAAAAATAAATTTTTCACTGATTTAATCAATTATGCCAATGGTTAATCGATTAGCTGGGCTTAATTTTTGAAAATTCAAATTTTTTCTGATTTAATCGATTAAACAGCCCGTTAATCGATTACCTGGGCAACTTTTTTTTGAAAATTCAAATTTTACACTGTTTAAATCAATTAAAACATCACGTTAATCGATTAAAACCAGTACGTTAAAGGCAGACAGTGTCTCGGTTCTGTACTTTTTTCGACATTTTCGCAACCTCTCTGTGCTTTAAGTCTCTGAAACAGTAACCAAACTAATCCAAGTGCAATAGGATCGAATAAACCT
>NC_032012.1:11625574-11626072 GCF_001865875.1 Lupinus angustifolius
GCACCTTCTGGATTTAGTTGTTGTTTTTGCTTTCATAACTTATTCATATTTTGCTATTTGTCTTTAATTGACTTTATGGCTTGTACTATTTCCTGACTTCCTCGACTCTTTATGCTATGCTAATGATTTTGTTTTCGCTTTAATTATGTCGAATAGCTTATCTGCTTCAGTGAATGGTTCTTGATCATATGAGATTTGATATTGCTAACATTGCTTAATATTTGATTAAATCTCGTATGCCATTCTCATTTCCAATTAGCTATTTTTTTTTGTCAAATCAAGCGCATTTGTTCAATTTACCAAAAAATGAAACAGGTTAATTTGTTAAAACTCAAATTAATTCATTAACTTTGTTTTATGATTAACTAATATCTCTTCCTAGCTTTTTTGACCTGGGTTATCTTTTTGATAATGTCAAAAGGGGGAGAAAGGTTGTTTTGTTGTTTCTTAATTGTGCAGGTTGATCATAATAACAGCTTCCGATATATTTGCGCATCA
>NC_032012.1:11626172-11626387 GCF_001865875.1 Lupinus angustifolius
TGAGGATGAGGATGGGGATAAGATGAGGAGTAGAAGGAGGATGAGGATGAGTTTAGGTTGAGGATGAGGATAGGACGGGGATGAGGAAGAGGATGAGGATAAGGATAGGATGGGGATGAGGAAGAGGATGAGGATGAGGATAGGATGAGGACGAGAATGAGGATGAGGATAGGATGAGGATGAGGATGAGAATGAGCATAGGATGAGTAATAGGA
>NC_032012.1:11626487-11641075 GCF_001865875.1 Lupinus angustifolius
AAATCACCTATAGGAATATAGGAACTAATGAATTGTAGGACCAATCAATTAATGGAAGTCAATCTGCCAATGCTTAAATGATGTAATGTAACATACAAGGTAAGGGCCTAAGGGGGAAGGTGCCTATTAGGAAGCCAGTGTCGTGACTGTGGTAGACTTCAACAACAATAGTGAAAGAAAACAAATTTACCAATTTCAAAACAGCAAGGTAGATAACCAATCATCGGACTTAAACTCTGGCTTTACTAAAAAGAAAACAAACATATATTATCTAAACCAGCTACTAATTGGTAATGTAACTATAACTTTTGATTATGTATCCAAAATAATAATTACCGTGTTATGAAAATAATAAACCAATTTGATATTAATGTGAATATCATGAAATAAATAATAAACCAATTTATGACCTAACAGGCCAACATTGATCATGAAATAAATAATATTGATATCCTTTGAGTTTTATTAAAATTATATAAACCGATACCTCTCATTTTTGTATCCACGCAGACCAACCTTATATATATATATATATTATATTAAGAGAATAATGTATCTCCTGGTGTGAGGAGATAATTCCTCTCTTTACACCAACTGTACAATAACACATGTCCATTTATTTTTATATTTTTTATTTTTTGTCTATTTTCTTATATTTTGTTTTTATGAATAATGATTTTCTTCTCACACTAGAAACCAAGAGACTCACACTATCTCCTTCACTTTCACTCTCCAGACACTTCTCATTCACTCACAGCACCTCCTTCTTTTCTTTCTCTCTCAAATATGTACATTCTTTCACAAATTTTCATATTCACTCACAAATCTGCATATTCTCTCTTCTTCTTTTTTCTCTCTTATGTTCTCTGAGAAAAAGAGGAAGAATTCACACAACAACTCCTCTCTTCATTTGTTATTCACGTGGACAAAGAAGGAAAGGCAATAAATGATAAAGGAAACATGGAACAAATTTTATTTTCTACGTTGATGTTTCTTCTGTTTATGTCCAAAAGTAAATGAATTATTTTATGTGGCTAATGACTAATATAGTTAATGAATTATTTTATGTTTCTTCTATTACGAATTATTTTGGACTTAATGTGACAAAAACTCACAATACATAGATAAAAAACTCAGGACATACTAAATCATAGATTTTAGAGAGAATGAGGTGTCATGAGAGAAGGAAGTGGATTTTTCATTAAGTGTATTAGGGTGAATGAATGAAGAGCATGACAGTGAAAGAGATGATACAAAACTGTTGGTTTCCCGTGAAAGAAGAAAATCATTATTCATACAAATAAAATATGAGAAAATGGAAAGAAAATAAAAATATAAAAATGAATGGACATGTGTTACTATGTAATTGGTGTAAGGAGGAGAGTTATCTCCTCACACAAGGAGATACATTATTCTCTTATATTAATTACATCTGCACAAGAAATTAGTGTTATCTTTTAAACATAAAATGAGTGATGAATGCAATTAAGTTAAACAAAATAAGATATATTGTCGAGACGTTCAAGTAGTGAATTCCAAGTATGGTTCGGAGGCCGTTATGCTGGCTCCTTTATCGGCTTCAAAGTGGTGGAGGGATTTGGCTAAAGTTGGTTGCTCATATGGGGCAGGGAACCGTTGGTTGGAGAATAAACTTTGGAAGGAAGTTGGAGATGGTTCTCAAACCCTATTTTAGAATGATGTTTGGTTTGGCCAGTGTTGTTTGAAGGAGACTTTTCCCAGGTTGTTTGCTCTTGCTTTGAATAGACAAGCGCTAGTTTCAAATTGTGGGGTCTGGATCAACAACCAGTGGAATTGGAATGTTCTTTGGAGGAGAAGGTTGTTTGATTGGGAGGAAAATCCAGTCAGTTCTTTGTATCACCTGATTGCTTCTCATTCCTATAGAAGAGATAGTGTAGATACTTGGACATGGAGTTTAGATAACTCAGGAAGGTATGTGGTTAAAAAAGCTTACTTTGCTCAAATTAATGTCCAACAAAATGAGGTTGGTTTTATTCTTAATAAAAGTTGGATTAATTGTGCTTCTTCAAAGGTGTGTTGTTTGTTTGGAAAACTCTGTGTGGTAGAATTGCAACTAAGGAGGAGTTGTTTAAGAGAAGAATTATTCATAGTGTTGATGAGTTAAATTGTGTTTTGTGTTTGAATTATTCTGAATCTCTTGATCATCTAATTTTGTCTTGCTCTTTTGCTTCCTCTGTCTGGCGAGGTTTTTATGCTTGGTTGCAGATTCCATTTGTTTTGCAGCAGAGTACTGTTGGAAGCTGTTTAATTATCATGAATTGTTATGCAAGAATTCAAAAGGGAGACAATTATGGAGAATGTTGTGGTTTACCCTGATTTGGTCTATTTGGTTAATGTGGAATGACTCCATTTTTCGGATAAGGAGATTAGTTTTGTGCAAATTCTGGACTTGATTCAGGTTAGATCGTGGTCTTGGTTTGCTTCGAGCATTAATCAAAATCTATTCATTTTTGCTCAGTCGTGTACTAATTCGAAATGTTGTTTTTTTAATGTGCTTTATGCCTTCTTTTGTCTTGTAGTTCCTTCTGTATTCGGGTTGGCACCCCTTGTGCTGCTTTAATACAAATCTTTGCTTATAAAAAAGTGCAAATAGTATAAGAGTCAAGATCTCTTCATTATTTTTAGTTCGTTACAAATGCATAAAAAATTCTAAGAGGATATTATTTAAATCACTTTTATACTATATTGTAAGGACAAAAATACTCAATAGGTATTGACTCGTATACTATTTTGATTTGTTTCCATAATATACCATGTTTTGTTTAACTTAATTACATTTCTTACCGTCTTTTGTTTAAAAGATGAGAAAAATATGTATTTAGTGAGAGTGTGTGAGTTTTATACACAATCACTGTATCATCCACCTTCATATTTAATCATCATAGACTCTTCAAAAAGTAATCTAAAAGAGTAGCGGACAATTTAGTGACTATATATAAATCTTTATATAGGTGGAGAATAAATATTATATTCTTACAAAATATATTTATTTCTTCTACAAGAGTCAATAATGTAATAATATAAATATATATATATATATATATATAAATTAGGATAATTTGTGTAGATATGAAAAAAAATATAAATGATTTATATAATTTAACTCCGGGAACGTGAGTGCACTTAACTCTAGAAATAAATCCACCATTCCTTGAAACGGCTGCCAATTTTGATCTTAATAATTGTTGGAAAATATTGGACATCCAATTAAATTATCATTTGTTCTTGGTAAATAAGAGAGGAAAAAAAGATAACCTGTAGGAATATTTCTTCTTCGATTAACGAAGTTATACAATTGTACAAATTAGGGTAGATGTATATGGATAGATGAGATTGAACTTCAGTCCACGCAATAAATCTAGAGTATAAAAAATATACAGTATAAAAAAATTTATACATAGTCAATATATTATCTATCTTTCACCTGTACTACTTTTATTTAAAAGTTAACGAAGATTAAAATAAATAATAGATGATGTGATGACAATATAAAATTTTCTTATATTATCAGTCTATATGTATTTTTCTCATAAATCTAACGTCTAATATAACGCTCAGGTGCTCAAATATGAGATGATACATTATTGCAGAGCAATAAATCTAGTATGTAAAATATATAGATTATTCGTGTAAAGATTTATACATACATACTACATTATCAATCATTTATTTAAGTTACTTTAGTATGAATAATAAATAATATATTAATAATATATAAAACTTATACATTATCAATATACATATTTTTCTCATGAATGTAATATTAATAGATAGCTACATGCTCAAAGACAAGAGGATCTACCATTGAGCATTTAATGGGACCCAACTGCTAACAAACCCATGGTTGCCGCATGCATCTTGATAACAATCAGGAGATCCATATCAAATTGGAAGATGGTAGATCTGGATGGGATAACTTACCTAATTAATAAATAACTACAAAATTTATTTTTCCATGAAGGAGAGTTGATTAAATAAGCCGATAATGTCATAATACTCTTATAAATTATGTGTTAGGCATTAAATCTATTTATGTGTGCTTAATATTATTATTTTTGGTTCTAAGCACAGATAAAGATCAATGTTATGTTAGATAGTTGACAATCAATATAAAACTTTACTGAATCTTTATGATATATATCCTATATATAATTAAAATTATCTATAATTATATTAAAAAAATGTCTCAATTTTTTATTAGAATGAAAATCACAGCAAATAATCTTATATATACAATTAATAATTATATTAGAATAATGTCTTAAAGTTTTTTATTAAAATTAAAATTTTACAAAATAATTTTATATATAGTTAATATAATTATAATGGAATAATTTCTCCTTATTTTTAGTGAAATGAAGCAAATTATTATAATAATGTCTTTGTTTTTTTTTAATTTCAAATGAATGATAGCATTCACTTTCAAGGATATTCAATATTAATGCTTGGTAGATTACTTTGGTAATGAAGAATTCAATACCGAATAAGATAATAATGTGTGTTATTTAAAAAGTTTTAATGACTTAAAATTTAAGTTTATTTTGTATTAAAATGTATTTTAAAATCATCAAACGAAACTAAGCCTCATTCTTGTACTGCACTAACATAGGAGAGGTTCCCAATTTTAAGAGCAACCATAATGGTTTTTCTTAACGGAATAAGAACATTCTTACTTTGTTCTCCACTATGTTGTTTTTATTTCCGTACTTTTGTTCTTAAATAAGAACAACTCTTGGTTGTTATTAACCAAAAGGAAAGTGAGGAGAAAAATAGATGTTGTGGGAAAAAAATGTAAATATTGTGGGACCCAAACAAGAATAGGAACGACTTTGTCTTTATGAGAAAAAAGTGGATATTATTCTTATTTCATGGAGAATTGTAGTAAATTATAAAAGGAGATAGTATATTGCATGAGACCTTGATTTTCACAGTGGTAAACAATACTTTCAATGTACACCACGTGTCAAATGAGGATTGGCCTAGGCCACAATCCATCTTTTAGTGCAGCATTATGTAATAATCTCTCTCTTATTTTCTATATAAACTGCATACCATGCATCCCGTATATCACCAAGTAAGCAATATCCAAAAGCAAATACACAGCAAATTAGTTTGTGAAGTAATGGCAAGCATTAAGGTAACATGTATGGTTTTGATGTGCATGGTTGTGGTGGGTGCACCCATTGCACATGCTACCATAACATGTGGACAGGTTGTTAGTGGCATAGCTCCATGCCTCACTTACCTGCAGTCCGGTGGAGCTGTTCCTGACTTCCTGTAACATGCTGCAATGGAGTCAAGGGACTCGTCTCGTTGGCTCAGAGCACCGCTGACAAACAAACCGCATGCAATTGCCTCAAATCCGATGCTTCTTCCACCCAATAAGATCTTGTGAATGCATCATCACTCTCTAGCAAATGCGGGGTCAATCCCCGTATAAGATTAGCACCTCCACCAAGTGTAATACGTATGTTATAAATAGAAGTCTTTTATCTTCATATTATAAATAGAAGTCTCTTATCTTCATATTTTTTTGCCCCAAGTTGAATGCGTTTTCATTCAACTTTTTCTTTCTCCTTCATATTTTCTGCCGATGCATTTTCGGCAAACATCTCCCCTTTTCTTTCTATGGTACTAAGAATTGGAACAGGTAGCCATATTGTGGGAATTTCGAGAACTGACACTGATAGTCAGTATTGAGGGAAAAGATTGGAACAGATAGCCATATTGTGGTCATTTTGAGAACAGATACTAGTAGTCAGTATTGTGGGAAGAGAATTAACATGGGTAGCCATATTGTGTGTATTTTGAGAATTGGACTGCTAGAGATATTGTGGGAATTTCGAGAATTGGCATTGGTAGTCATATTATAGTGGGTGTATTCGAGATTGGTTCTTATAGTGCAGTAAGTATTCGATAACAGAGATTTGAGCTATTTATCCTAAGGACAGCGTGGTTGATAATCTGCTTGCATATTTTTGGCAGTGTCACGAAACGTCTTAAAGAGAGCGACCTCTTCGTGACTCAGCCAGTATTATTTCATGCCATTTATAATTGTTGCAAGCTACGGTAACAACAATTTTTAAGACGTTTCTACTACAACGACATTCGTAGATAATATTAGTGGACCGAACAGCTAGGAACTGAACAAACCATTTCGGTTTGATGGTACAAATTTTAAACGTTAGCAACATAAGATGAAATTTTTCTTCACTATAAGAAAAGTTGCACACATTTTGAAAATTAATGGCCTAATGTTGCTGGAGAAAGCTGAAAAAAAGAAAAAGGATAAACTAGCTATTAATATAGCTCTCTCGAATGAAAATGATTACTTTTATGAATTTCATTTTGAATGACTTGTCAGATGATCTCTATAATTACTACAACCCATATATGTCTGCCAAATTAATTTGGTATGCACTTGAAAAATAAAGAAATATGATAATGAGGAAGATAAAAAAAATACGATGTTACTACTACCTCAAGTATCAAATGACTGATAATAAATCAGTAGAGTCTCAGTCTTATGAGATACATAGAATTGCTCGTGAAATCATTTTTGATGATATGCCCTTAGAGAGTTAAACTCACAAAGCCCATGAATGTGTATTCATTGGGTATGCTGTAAAAAAACAAGGCGTACAAGTTTTACGACCTTAACGCAAAAGTAAACATTGAGTCTAACGATGTTGACTTCAATGAAGAGAAATTCCTTTTTAACTTGAGGAATAGTGGGGGCACATCAACTAGTCACATACTTGTGATTAGAGATAATTATAGAAAATGAAAGGTTTGAAACAGAACCTAGAAGAAGTAAGAGAGCAATAATTGTTAGAGAGTATAAACCTCATTATGTGGTCTATATATTTGAGGATAATCTATCAACTCTCCAAGAAGTTTTGACTTCTTTGGATGTTGATTTGTGGCGAGAAGCCATAAATAATGAGATGGAATATCTAGAGTCTAACAAGAAACAGACTACTTTAGCTCAATCCACTATGGATGTTGAGATTATAACACTAGCAACAACTAGTAAAGAAGCAAGTTGGTTGAGAAGCTTGTTTGCAAAGATTCCTCTATGGGAAAAACATATATCAGTTGTGCTGATCCATTGTGATAGTATCGCGACTATTGCAAAAATTAAGAACCGCTTCTATAATGGTAAGAAACGACAAATTCGTTGTAAGCACAACACCATTAGAGAGCTACTCTCTACAAGAGCTGTTAGAATGGATCATGTACACATTGAGAATAACATAGCATATCCTTTGACGAAAGGACTAGCTAGAGAGAAAGTCCATAATACTTCTATGAGTATGAGACTATTGCCCTTAGAACGAGGATCACTCATGATCGTAACTCGACCTAACTGACTGGAGATCCCAAGAAATATGTTCAATGGGTAATAACAAGTTGTGAAGTGATATGAGAATGAACATAATATAAAATAATGAGAAGCATGATTCCTGTAGTATATGTAAGGATAAGTTAAACTCTTAATGAGATTTATACTCCAATTGGAGTAGAGTATCTAGGCTACAGGAGTACTCTTGATAGACCCACCTATGTGAATGTGGAAGTGGGGGCCGCTTCTTATGAAATTTTGCGGCATAAATTTCTAGAGCGTTCACTATACTGGGATAGACGTGCATGACCTTTAACGCACGGGTTTTACAGAATACACCTTTGAAAAGGTTGTGTGGTTTGATGCCGGAGATAGAGTTCAAGACTACAAGTCACTCTAGTAAAATCTGGATCTTATTCACTAAGCAAAGGTTCAAGTCTCATGTCACCTTTGTTTATGCACAAACTTATTGAGACCACAAATATTCTCGGAAATCGTTTTTTAATTTTAAGTGGGGGATGTTTGAACTTGGTTGTGGGTGTGAAATCTAAAAAACTTTCAAGTCCCACATAGAAGAGTTTTGAAAGAAAACAACTCCCAAATCCCACATTGGAGAGACTAGGAACATGGAAAAAATCTCATGTTATAATAGAAGTTTCTTATCTTCATATTTTATTGCCCCAAGTTGAATGCGTTTTCATTCAACTTTTTCTTTCTCACTCATATTTTCCACCGATGCATTTCTCACAAACTTGTCCCCTTTCTTTCCGTGGTACTAAGAATTGGCACAGGTAGTCATATTGTAGGAATTTCGAGAACTGACACTGATAGTCAGTATTGACGGAAAAGAATTGGCACAAGTAGTCATATTGCGGATATTTCGAGAACTGACACTGGTAGTCAGTATTGTGGGAATATAATTGGCATGGGTAGTCATATTGTGGGTATTTCGAGAATTGACACTGTTAGTCATATTGTGAGAATTTCGAGAATTGACACTGGTAGCCATATTGTGGTAGGTGTATTCGAGATTGGTTCTTACGTTGCAGTAAGAATTCGATAACATACATATGGGCTGTTTTATCCTGGGGACGGTGTTGTTGATAGTCTGCTTGCATATTTTTGGCAGTGTCACGAAACGTCTTAAAGAGAGTGACCTGGTCGTGACCCAACCACTAAGTATTATTTCGTGTCATTTATCATTGTGGCAAGCTACCGTAACAACAATAGATATATATTACACTCTTAGTAATAATACCCATAAAAAATCATTAAAATTCGTAAAAGGGTTTTCATGAAATCACTCTGATGATACATACTATTCTCACAAGCCTAATACATGTATGCGCTTTTGCTAGCTAGTTACTGAAAATTTAGCCAATTAACAATATTAAACCTAAATTACTTCTGCCGAGCATAGATTATTTATGGTTAAAAATTTGGTAGTTAAATCACTTCATTTATTTATTGGTTTGTGCAATATTGCAGCAACAAGTTCTGAAGAGTTGATGTGGTCGGAAAGATTCAGGCACCATAGCAAATTTTAAGTGCAGGATACTATGTATGACAGTGTTGTAGTATTAATTAATGATCATAAAGGGAAGGGACGATGACTCCACTTATGCGAGTCTTCTCTTGTCAATGTGTCCCATAGTTTAATTTCATGACACTTTGGTCTAGTTATATCGTGTGTGAACCAATGTTTGATGTCTTACTTGGTTGTGGTTGTTGGGAAAAATATTTCTTATAAACTTTAATTGGTTGGAGACTTTATAATTAAATATGAATACTACTAAAGATGATGAATATACTACCATCATATAGCCAAGATTTTTCATGTTAAATCAACAAGAAGAATATAGATAAAACTAAAGCGGAAATGTAGCTTAATATATTCATTGAGAATATGGTGCATGAACTCTATACCATTCTTCATCATATATGCATCAACTCTATGTCCTTTGTCCTTGTATGTAAATGCATGTTCATAGTAGAACATGTAGGTTATTTGGCCTTTCAATTGTAGATCACTCTTATCCTTAGTTTCTCCTCTAATGGGACGATGATAATAACTTGATATGTTGTGGTTCATATTGTTTGTGTTTCACGTCTAGAATTGGGGACCATAACTTCTATTTATAAGACAAAAATTCCATTTCATTAAGGGTGATGCATTTTCAATTTTCTTATTTCTTATTTTTGTCCATCATAAAAATACAAATAAAACTTTAGATATCTACACAATAATTTTCATGACAATTATGTCTATAGTCATATACTTTACTTGAAGTAGATCACTTTAATTTGGCTACTTATAATAATGTCTCTAAATACATTTTAACAGTACATGTGTGACCCAAAATTCTTTACGGTGACATGAATAATTACATAGATTGTTATTCCATGCTACTTTACCTTAAATTTTCATAATTCTTCTATTGCTTATTCTATCAAAATTTGTGTTGAGCAGTCAAGATCATTTCTGCATTGAAATGTTTTCATTAAATAAGGGCAATGGTAAGTAATATTAATACTATTATCAGTGGTAAGTTAAATAAAATTCCTTCAAACAGTACCTACTAAAAATAAGTCATATAATTCACATATCCTGAATTTGGTTCCATAATACTATCTTCTTTCATTAGTACAAGATATATATAACACTTATATGTCATATTTCATTTAGTAAATTAAGATTTCTAATTTCTCACTAGAAAATGGGTCCATAATACTCCTATCATCCATCATTATTACAAGCACTATCTATGAGGCTTAATGTTAATTTTTATAAGATACTAATTTAATAAGACACTACTTTGTTTTGGAAACTGTCAAGTAAAATATAATGCACTTTCCAATTATTTGTTAAAGTACTAAAAGTTACTCAGATTATAATATTTCCCAATTACTTGAGTACATAATAGTATTTGAAATATTGTTATCTTTAAAATTATCAATTAAAAATAAGTATTAACCAAAAGTAACTAAATCAAGAATGATAAATAAATATAACTTATATGTATCGATTTCTATAATCTCTATCTATTTACTATATAACAAAAAAAAATGTTGCCACATTATTAGCAAGGGACACATGTCAATACCAACTATTGCCACATTAACAAGGGACATATGTCAATACCTTATGCAAAATTTTCTCTCTAAAAAGTTCTCTACCTCTTATTGTGGAAGCTCACACATACGATGAAAAATTCTCTTTACTACTTGTTTCAATTTAACATAATAGATCATTATCTTTCTCTCACTTTTTTCTATTCTTCCATATCTTTCTCTCACATTTCATTCTAAAGCATAGAAGCATCTCTTTACTTTTCACTCCCTCATTTCATCACTTTTCTTATCTTCCACCAATTTTTTTTATTCTTGATTCGTATTCTTCTTCTATTTCATTTCAAAAGATTATGTTGTCAGTGGCTATTTCTATATCTTTCTCACATTTCATTCTCAAGCATAAAATCTTCTCTCTACTTTTCACTCCCTCATTTCATCACTTTTCTTATTTTCCACCAATTTTTTCTTTCTTGGTCCATGTTCTTTTGACATTTCATTTCAAAAGATTCTTTTGTCAGTGACCAGAGATATATGTTACCATTCGAAATTGTTCTGTTTTTTTTTGCAAGAATGTTTTATAGTTAACTTTAGAGTAGTTCTTGATTTTTCCATTGTATTACAGTGTCTTCTTTATTAAATTTTTTTGTTTATTTTATATATATGTGCTTATTTTATAGAGATGTATGTTACCATTTGAAAGTATTCTTTTTTTTTTTGCAAGAATGTTTTATAGTTAACTTTAGAGTGGCTCTTTATTTTTTCCATCGAAGATATTGTATTAAAGTTTCTTCTTTATTAATTTTTTGTTTGTTTTATAGATATGTGCTTATTGTGCGATAATTGGAGTTGTGATTTATCTCTAATGACGTGGGCGATTACAAGAGTTGTATTCAATATGATGCATCTTATTATTGGTTCACCCTTGAAGCATTATTGTTGGTTAGTTTTCTATATATTTATGCATCTAATATTTTGTTTATAGAATTTTCTACTAAAAATAATCATTATTTTAACAAAGAGCATATACATTGTCTTTACCAGGTTGTAATATAATTGTTGAAAATGACGTCGATAATGATGGATGATACAGGGGAAGAGAAAAGATAATAGCCCGTGACAATTTGTTATTTTGATTATTTTCATTTCAATTTGTAAAGAAATAATTGTTTAAAAGTAAACACTAGAGAATATATTATATGTTATCTTACCTAAACTAGAGCAATAAATTGTACGTATTTTAATAATCATTTTGATATTATTTTAGCAAAATAAAATCAACCTATAACTTTAAATTTAAAGTTTACATTTTTTGTGATAATATCATTTTTATTGTGTTTAATGACATTGTGTGATGTATGAAGATTTGTATATTGATTTAAGATTTTATTTTTTATTGTACAGTTTAGTTTTTTATTCTATTGTACTTAAGACTTTCAATTTAATCCATTAGAAAATTGATTCAAGATCACAACTGAAATCGAATCAAATCTTCTAAGATGGAAAATTATGCAATTTAAGGTATGTTATTATTCGCATTTATTCGAGGATAGAGATTTTATACCGTGTGCAAATTTGCTTAATTAATGTTTTCACTATATTATGAAACATTTATCGGTCAATCATTACATAATGTTATATAATATTAAAGTGCAATCATTTTATAATATTTGAATTGTAATAGTGTAATAATATATTATCATAAAATTCACATTGTAAAAAAGGAATTGTAACCATAGAATTGTAACCACCAAATTTATAAATTTTAATATATATGTTTGTGATTTTAAATTTTCCTCTATTAGTTCTGAAAGTACCAGTTATATTTTTAGCTAATAAATGATTTGATATTTTACACCTAAATAGAATAACAATATTAGGAAAATGACTATTCAAATATTAGTATAATTCCAATCAAAGTTATTTCCGATTCCTTAATTTTAGACACTCCTCATTATATATATAAATGTATAATCAATATTTTCACTACGTTATGAAACATTTATTGGTCATGTGCGTTATTTTAAAATGTATTAAATATAAAATCAATAAAACGCTTACCAAATTAACTTCTTCCATACACACAGTTACAATGCAACCATTACATTAAGAAACATTAATATGCAGTTGTTACATTATATAATACTAGCGTGTCGACAAACACTTCATGTCTGCCGACCTGCATTCTTATATTTTGATATTAAGTATTAAATTTGTATTTTTTATTTTAGAGAATTAGAATGTTTTTTATTAGATGTACTTTATGTTATAATTTTTGTATTTATTATAATATCCAACTTAAAATGAGATGTATTAATTATAGTTATCTATGATTATATGAATTTACTTTAAAAATAAAACATACTAAGGGAAAAATAGGAAAATAGAATCATGGTGGTAATTATTTCAAGTTTTGACTTTATATATAGTATAGATATAGATTAAAGTACAATTATTACATAATGTTATATAATATTAAAGTACAATCATTATAATATTTAAATTATAACAGTGTAATAATATATTTTCATAAAATTCAAATTGTAAAAAAGGATTTGTAACTATAGAATTGTAACAAACAAAATTTATAAATTTTAATATATATGTTTGTGATTTTAAATTTTCCTCTATTAGTTCTGAAAATATCAGCTATATTTTTAACTAATAAATGATTTGACATTTTAAAACTAAAATAGAATAGCAATCTTAGGAAAATGACTAATTCAAATATTAGTACAATTTCAATCAAAGTTATTTATGATTCCTTAATTTTAGACCATGTTCATTATAAATATAAATTTATAGTCATTTATTGTTTAATTATATAATAGGTAATATGAAGTAGTTATAAGTCATAACAAATATGTATTCCTTAATTTTAGACAATACTCATTATGAATATATTTTGTTTATTGTTTAGATTTGATTCTAATATTGCAATGTTACTGTTGTAGTATTCAAATAGTAACAAAAAGAAATATGATAAAAAAAGAATATTAATAATTTTCTATTATTATTATTTGTCAGTAGTTATTAAGAGTAGTAACAATAGTAACAATTTTTGAATTTTATTTTTTTGCAGTTGTTTTATCGTCAAATAATAATAATGCGTTTTTTGAAATTAATCTTATTTTATAGTCAAATAATAATGACATATAAACTTATTGATGATTTTTAAATTAATATGATAATGATGTGTTGTTCAATACATTATAAGGTGTGATGTCCTTCATCTTCATACAGAACAATATAAAGTATAACAAGGTCTTTTTCTATCTCTATCTTGCAGGTAAAATGAACCACCAAAAATAGAATAATAATCTTAGGAAAATGGCTAATTCAAATACTAATACAATTTTGATCAAAGTTATTTCTGATTCCGAAATTTTAGACAGGCTCATTATAGATATAAATGTATAATCATTTGTTGTTTAATTCTAAAATAACTAATAAGAAATATGTATAACCTATAACATATATTTATTCTAAATAATATAAATAGAACTTCGATAATAACATGGATGAAGAAACTAAATTCAAACAATGAAAATATTAAGTCAAATATATATACTATAAAAGTTATATTTTATATTATAAAAAATAATATAAACATCATAATAACTTTAATATGTAAACATCGATTTATTAACGTTATTGATATTAAAATTAATTTTAAATATTCATATTTATGATTTTATGAATTCATAATAGTATAAATATTGAACTGTACAAAATATAATAAGCCACAATCTAAAATAATGATATTAATATTATTATTTTTATTAAAGTTAATGAATAATGGAATTGTGATAAAGATAATAATATTGTATCCATTGAGAATAATATTCTTTCAAATAAAGAAATGAAACTTCAATGTTTGAATGTAATTTGTTTTGTAATAAAACCTCTAAAAAAATCATAATGTATCATTCACCCTTATTAAAAAAACAATATTTTTTTGATTAAAATAAAGTCATATCATTGATTTGATTTAATTGTGATAATGAAATTGATTCTTCTACATTTATTATATTAAAAAAAATAATAAGATATATAAAGTTGTATGTATTATCACACATATTTGATTTATATTTTGTTTGAATTATTTTTTATTCCTTAATTTAGGTAATGCTCA
>NC_032012.1:11641175-11654799 GCF_001865875.1 Lupinus angustifolius
TATATATAGTTATTTCAAAATTTTAAAACAACATTAATTTTAGAGTAAAAATTTATTTCAGATCATCATATTTTTTAACTTACCATTTTTGGTTCATCAAAAAATTAAATCTCAAAAAGTTACAAATGTGAGTTGAGTTAGTCTTTTTTGACATATTTTTTATAACTTACACATTAGTTCACTTGTCACATCAAACATCTATTTTAAGCAACTTATGTTCAAGACTAAATAAAGTTAACAGAGCCTGAAGTAGGGTATGAAAACCTACCCCGAAGAATAGCACTTAACTATTATTTAATGTATTACATAAGGTTTGAAAATCATCTTATCCTTCTAGGACACTAGATGAAGGATTTAGAAATGATGTGTGGAATTAACCGAAAGTATAACATATAACTTGTAATGTTTTAAAAAACAATTAAGTATAGAAATAATTTCATATTTCCAACCAATTTCCTCCTCAAGAATTTATGCATATTAGTTGTTTATGTTTATTTATTTGTTAATATTTCATAAACAAAATCAAACAAAAGGATGTTTAAACATTATTAGTAATATAACATGTTTATAATAATGTTTTATTAGGCAATTCCTTGCGGTTCGACATAACCATATACTATACTACAATTGAATATTGAAAAAGATGCAAATGTAAAATAGTAAAATGTTAACTTATAAATTTTATTTGTTGACAAAGAAAGAAACCTTGAATCAAAGTGCAATTTAATTCATAAATTGTATCTTTTTGAAAAGGAAAAATACACAGTTATAATGAGTTTCTGCAACTAACATTTATTTTCTGTCATTTACATTTCCGCAACTAACATTTATTTATTGTTTTATTCTTTATTCTTTATACCAACCCTTCGAAAGAAGTGATATGGTTAAATTCTAACTTTATTGCTTTATTTATTTGTTCTTTACCAACCTACCATAAGGAAATAATTTGGTTAATAAAGGAAAACGAAAAATGTATTACTCATTATCACTTGTATTAAATTTCTAAATTCATACCATTATATAGCATTAAAATTTATTCCAACAAAGCAGAGATGGTATGAAATTATTCATAATTCATTAAAGTTAAGTTTTTGACTAAAAGAATATTCTTGAAACCATTATACCAGCATTGGAATTTATTCCAACAAAGCCGAGATGACGAGCAAAAAATCGACCTGTCATTAAATAAATTAATCAGAAACTTGCCTCAATAAATAGCAAGAAAAACTCTTTCAACAATGGGAGAGATATAGAATTAGTGTTAAGTAAAAACTAACATAGAGAGGAGTAAT
Source organism: Lupinus angustifolius (assembly GCF_001865875.1). Classification (NCBI taxonomy): domain Eukaryota; kingdom Viridiplantae; phylum Streptophyta; class Magnoliopsida; order Fabales; family Fabaceae; genus Lupinus; species Lupinus angustifolius. The sequence continues at coordinate 11,642,468 of NC_032012.1, forward strand.
GATGCTTGTTGAGATGAAGAAAGGTGTTATAGTGATGGTGGTCATGATTATGCTTGTCTTACCCAATTCTTTCTAAGGGTTACTTTAGCAAATCTTATTGCTTATAATTTAGTTAAATATTCTCCTTATTTCTAATAATTTACTTGATGTGTTAGATGATCATGATGGAATTGATAACTATGTCAACTCATTCTTAGAGGAATGCAAGATCAAGTGATTAATTCCAATACTACATTAGATGGCACACAATAAAGGATCCTCCAATATACTATTCTAAAAATTATGGGACTAATAAAGTTAGATGTGTTTTGATATATATTCATTTATTTATTTCTGCAAAGCCTTTTGTGCATGGCCTTGGCATTATAACAAAGTTTTTAAAAGTGATATATTTAATAAAGTGTGAAATTATGTCTTTTTGTTTAGTAAAGTGATATATATAAAGAAATAAGGAAACTAAGTTCCTAATCATCATGGAACACATAATAGGAAGGTGGAAAGGTGAAAACGCAGTTTAACCCAATTTCTCAAACAAGTGTTTGATCTGAATCTGGTTGGAGACTATTCTGATACATAGATTCGGTTCCAATAGTGGTGGGTTTGAAAGAGGGAGGAAGGTAGGGTTTAGTTTTAGTGGATTTCAAAGTGATAATGTCAATGGCGGGATTGGAATGGAGAGTCATAAAGATCGAGTGTGTGTGATGGACTAAGGGTTTTCAATAGAAAACAATTGCAAATATAAAATTAATAAATATAATAGAGAATGGTTTTTTATTGTTCAAAAACCATGATCACATCTAATGACAATGGTGATTAAGTGTGTCTATTACAATTTAATTTGCAACAATTTAAAAACCACACTCCAAATTACATAAAAGAAATTATAAATATAATCATTCGTTATTCCTTTTCAAGAACAGTTTAACACCGTTGTAGTAAATAAATATAATTTTTTTTAGAAAAATAAGACAACACTATTATATTAGATATCAGTGGCCTAGGAACACCTAGAAGGGGAGGGGGTTGAATAGGTGTAGCGGTTATCAATCACCGCTTCTCGCACCAAAACTCAGTTCTAGAAATAGTCCAGTTAATCGATTAACAACTGGTCTTAATCGATTAACACACATACAGAACAAAATGATGAGAGCAGCAAATTGCACAGTTATTTATAACCAAAGGAACAGAGATAAAGCAAATATTTTTAGGATATTAACAAGTAGATGGTAGGATACAATTATGCAAAATATCAGCTATTAACTCGTATTAAAACAACAAGAAATGTAAAGAAGATTTAAGGAGAGAACAGCGTGCAAAGATGGATTTTTATCCTGGTTCGTTTGCGGTCAATTGCAAACTACATCCAGGCATCTCCTTCTAATCTTGGAAGATTTTCTTCTTCACAATATTGAATACAAGTATAATCACATACACCAATTCAATTTACAAAATATAGGACGCTTCTTTCTTGAAATCTGGAACACCTAACCCTTGGTTTGACTCTAGCTATCGCCTGAGAAAACCTTTCTCGCAAAACAGCCCCAACCAAAATTACAAAAGCAACCCTTGGTTTGACCTAACCCTTGGTTTGACCTCCTAGTCTTGGTGAAGAATCCCTATCTTTGTGGTGGCAAGACACCAAGAGATCAATCCAATACACACAAAAACAGATTACAAAAGCAAGATATTATAAGCGTTGAAATATTACAATGAATGACTTTAGACTAACTCACTCACAATTCACTCAAGCCATCATATACATGTGAGTTAATCAAAAACAGTAATCAAGATATCTCTATAAGAATCTTTACTAATAATGCATGAACATGTGAGCAAGATAAGGATGAGACTAAGCATATGAAAAGAAGTATGCAAATCAAAGAATCAATAAAGCATGTTAATCTCTCTTCCTCGTACATGCAATTCTCTCTTGCAAAAACAGAATGCAAACACGAAATATGCTCTCTAAATCAATCCTATACAATGGAATGCAATGCTACATTTTTCTAGAAATTGCCTCAACTTATACAAGACAGTTTTGATAGTTGAATTCGTTGCAATCAGTTGAGCAGTTAAAACAGAAAACAATTATAACACAAAACAGACCTGTTAATCGATTAAGGTAACCCATTAATCGATTAACCAGTGCAACAAAATTGAAACAGAAACCAGTTGTAACAGAAACATTGATATAATAGAAAAATAGTTGAGTTAATCGATTAAGTCACCACGTTAATCGATTAACCAGCATATTAAAACACGTGGTTCAAAAGGTAATATTTTCATATGTTATGCTTAACTTCTATACATGTTTTAGCAATTACATTATGCCTAATATGCACATATAACATGTATGATTAATGCATGAACATACAATTAACTAGATGATATGTCTCATTGATGTGATATGACATTTATAATGGCTTGAGAGACTTGCACCTAGGTTCACCTCACCTATACTCACTTACTAAGACACACATCTCAGACTACTTAGAATAACGACTCTATTTATATCATAGTCTAGATATGACAATTGAGCTCTAGGCATGTTGATTGTTGAGTCATCTTCAAGCTTCAATAAAACCTTGTCTTATCAAAATATTGGCAAAGCATTGCTAGTGCTATCCTTGACACTTTGCACTTTCATATTAAAATTATGGCCTAATGTTCTTTAAGACCAACGTTTGAAAACCATGAAAAATTGAGGCGTTGTTGTAGGTCAAAATGTAGTATTATTCGTATCCCTTGGTGCAATAGAGAAATCAAGATAAATAGTTCTAGATAAAATAATAATTGATTGGACTGATTTGATTTTTGACTTTCTTAAATATATTTAAAATATAGTTATTTCAATTGAATGGTGCTAATAGCAAAGTGGTAGTGTTTGTCATAGATTTCTTCCCGCTTTAGGCAAGAAGTTAGAGACAACTCAAACCATAACCATACTATAAAAATTCCACAAATTCCTTTGTTATTAAGATAAATAAATAATTTTAAATTAAATTAACAAACTCGAGATGATGTTATTTATAGACCTTCTTCCCAGTGTAAGCAAGAAGTTAGTGACGACTCAAACCATAATTATACCATAAGAATTTCATAAAGTGTAGTTCATAATTAGATAAACAATTATTTTTAAATAGAACTAACAACATAGAGATGGTGTTGGCCATATATCTTCTTCTCACTTCAAGTAAGAAGTTAGAAACGATTCGAACCATAACTGTACTATAAAAGTTCCACAAAATTTTAAAACATTTATAAGAAAACTATTTTTTAATTCTAAATATAAAAGGATGTATACATTGATTATGAAAGAGATTTTACATAGTCACTGTATCATTCACTGTTTATTTTTAATCATCATTAACTTTTAAATAAAAGCAATACAAATAAATGGTGGATGTTACATTAACTGTATATAAATCTTTATACAACCGGTGCTTAGATATTGTGATTATTTGCAATCTCTCAAATTGATGTTGTTTTAACCAACTTTTATACCAATTTTTTTTGTTTTAACCAACAGCATATCTTCATCTTTTGGGTAAAAAATTAATCATTTTGAGGTGTGTGATTGTCTCCTAACAAGTGTGCACAAATTTAATTCACCAAAGAAATTAACTCTTATTATTTACTTTAGAAACAACTGGTATTTTAAGAGGAACAAACTAATTTCATTCTCCAAAAATTGTGACCAAATTACATGAAGAAGCCTACATAGCATTGCTACTTATAGCCTTGAAATGTAAATAATAAAATAATAAATGCTTATCCTATCAACTAAAAAATTAAGTTATATCTCATTTCACTTACAAGTTTCTTGCTATCAACTTCCAGGACTTTTATTGGCTATAATTGAATAATTATATAAAGGTAGTTAGTTTAATGAAAAAATGAGAGAACTAGGAACAACCATCACTTTTATAAAACGACAAAAACTATTATTTTCCATTTTAAACTTTTTTCTTTTCAATTTGTTTTTAAAAAATGGTCTAACAAAATTGAGTATTCACATATATCATATATCATTGAGAATCATACAATTGTTAGATAACTAAGTTCATCTATAGTATTATTTTCTTGCACCCATGATAAATAATTGTAATCTATGAATAGAAAAAAATCACTTTAACTTAAAACATGTGAGAATTGAGAACTTTCATTTGTAAAAAAATAAGATACATATTTGATTATTCATTTATAATAATTTAAATTTTATTTGGTTAATATTCAAAAAACAATAAATAGAAAGAAAAAATAAAACCTAAGTAAATTTGAGGGAAGATAAATATGTTACTTGTAAGAAATAATAAATAATAAAGTAGTATAATTGATTATGGTATCACATCAATTATGGAGGAAGCTGCTAATAGTGAAATCTATTTTATTATGGTTGTTTAATATTATTGAAAGTAAATATTCGACAACGCTCACTATAAAAAGTATTGATGAATGTAGACTTTCAATAAGGGTCACTATGTTGAGCTAGCGGTTTTAAATATTTATTTACAACAACACTTATAAAAGCATTTTGAAATTTTTTTAAATAAAAAATGATTGTGTTTTTGTTCTTAAAAACAACACATCTATAAAATTATTTATCAATATTTTTTAATCAATATATGATAAATATTTTGGAATCTTAGTATTTATGTATATATTTATATCCAAATAATTGACACTTTTTTTGTCAATATCTACCTTTATGTCAATATTTATATCAAAAAAATTATATCAATATAGTTGACACTATTTAGTGTTTATGTCAAAAATAATTGACACTAGATTGTAGGAATTCAAAATTAACACCATCTTCAAATCTACCTCTTCTATAGCTAGGTTACACGAAATGTCAATATTTAAAATATGTCATTCAACAATGCTCACTATACAAAATGCTATTGAGTATGTAACTTTCAACAACTTTATTGAATCTCTACATTATAAAATAACAGCGCTTGTTTCATTGGGCAGTGTTGATTGCATATTTTCTTATCACATATAACAACACTTGATTCATAGAGAATTGTTGATTGCCTTCCGCCTTAAATTTAATAATGTTCAACACACATCCAATGTTGTATTACCATTGTTAAATGTGAATTCTAGCATAGTTTAATGCAATCATTTCTATTCTTTTATTAGGCACACTAAGAATAAGTCTAATTTTACAGGTTAGGTGTCAAAGATATTCATCTCTTCAATCTCGCCCTTCTTGGGAAATGGAACTGGCGTATGCTCACTGAGAAAGATAGTTTGTGGTGTAAAGTTTTGTGTTCTAAGTATGGCCAGAATTTTGCTAATGCTAACGGGATTGAGCCTAGGTCTTCTTCTACTATCAAATCTTTCTGGGCTAGGGATATTGGAAATCTTTACCCTATTGGGTCTAATAACAATCTTTGGTTTTGGGATGGTATTACTCGCCGTATTGGAGATGGGTCTTCGACCAGATTCTCGCATGACAACTGGGTGGGCCCTATTAATTTGTTATCCAGGTTTAGAAGACTTTATTCTCTCAGTGTTAATCCGAATGCTCACATTAGTGACTTAGGAAGTTGGGTTGAAGGAAACTGGGTTTGGAATATTTCTTGGAGACGTAATCTTTTTATTTGGGAAACTGATCTAACTGAAATTTTTTTGCAGGTAATTCAAAATGCTGTTGTCCGAGAAAACGCTCTTGATTCTTGGGAGTGGCGCCACGACAAATCCAACCTATACTCCGTCAAATCTGCTTATGACCTTCTCTTTCAACAACATCATCAACCTTCGACTCGTGACATTTACCATCTTTGTATGCTTTGGAAGTCAAAAGCTCCCTTAAAAGTTAAAGCTTTTGCGTGGAGACTTTTCCAGGATCGGATTCCCACTGTTGATGCTCTTCTCAAGAGGGGAGTCTCTATTGCATCTGGAGCGGGAACCTTATGTCCTTTTTGCAACGACCAAGTTGAAACTTCTCAACATCTTTTCTCCTCATGTAACTTTACTTATTCAGTTTGGCAGCTTCTGTATAATTAGCTGAAAATTTACGTAGCTCTTCCTCTTCAGCCCATTCATCATTTTACTAATCACATGAGCATGATACCACATAGACGTTATTTGAACTATTGGAATATCATTTGGCTCGCTACTATTTGGACTATCTGGAGGTCTAGGAATGACTTTATTTTTAATTCAGTGCATCCCTCTCTCGAGAAAATTTTTGAGGCTGCTAGGGTTACTTCTTGGCTTTGGATTAATGGAAAGAGGGGCAAAGATCATATCTCTTTTTCAGACTGGATAGCAAACCCCATTTTTTGTCGTGAGTCTATGTTGTAAAGGCTTTTAGTTTTTTCTTTTTTTTCTCCGCTTTTTCTCTTAATAAAATCTTTCCTTTTGCCGATAAAAAAAAAAAGTCTAATTTTACATGCTTATAAATTGAGGTTGTGCATTGTGCTTGAAACACCACAAAAAAATTGAAGAGAGAGATATAGAATTAAGGTTAAGTAAAAACGAGCAATGGCGCTTGTTGAGATGAAGAAAGGTGTTGTGGTGATGGTGGTCATGATTATGCTAGTCTTAGCAAATGCTAGTGACATAGCTTCATCTCCACAAGATGACCAAAATATTCAACCTCATTCAAGATTCAGTTGTTTGTTGTTATGCCCCTTACGTTGCAATCCCTTGAAAATAATATTTGGTTATGGAGCTTGTGTAACTAAATGTGTGATAGAATGCGACATCAATAATAGTATTGCAAAGTATCATGCCACAGACTTTTCCAAATTGGAGGATGTTAACAATATTGGTATTCATACTTTTACTTTTCTCGCCTATTTTATTTATTTATTTATTCTATCACATCTTTCTTTAAGATTACTTTAGCAAATCTTATTGCTTATAATTTAGTTAAATATTCTCCTTATTTCTAATAATTTACTTGATGTGTTAGATGATCGTGATGGAATGAATACCTATGTCAACTCATTCTTAGAGGATGACAAGAGCAATTGATTAATTCCAGAACTACATTAGATGGCACACAATAAAGGATCCTCGAATATACCATTCTAAAAATAATGGGAGTAATAAAGTTAGATATGTTTTGATATATATTCACTTATTTATTTGTGCATGGCCATGGAATAAAAACAATGTGTTTATATGTGATATATTTAATAAAGCGTGAGATTATGTCTTCTTTTTTTTTTCCTATTCATCTTTTGAGTTGGATATATTTTATGCGGGAATTAAAATAAAAGTTACATTTTATTAGCCCATGAAAATTCAAGTTCTTAATTAGGTAAGTGTTTTTGAAGTGTTACAAATCCAAAAAGCTCCAGACACGTATGGATGCATTGGGAAAAAATGTGATTTGGTGGTGTTGCAAAATGAACTGTTGAAAAATGAAACTAGGAAGCAGAAGAAACTAAATACTCATTCTGTTTATTCTTGAGCCATGAAAAAATTGGTTTACAAATAATACTCGAGTTGTTGAGTCTAAAGTGATAATAAGTGCAAATAATAGTTGTATTGTTGAATTATAATGGAATTTTAGTGGTGCCAAGAAATTGGATATAACCTATGATTTTAGCTGAAGCAATATAAATATTTGTTTTAATCTTCTAATATGAGGATTGTTGATTTTGTTCTATCAAGTAGATCTTTTCTCAGAAATTATTTAAACCTCCTGTTTTTTAGTCAACCAAGGTACTAATAAAAAAATCCATTTTTTTATTAATTAGTGGTGAGAGAAAACGTAAATAAAAAGTGGTTATTAATTTTTTTCCTTTCTTGCAAGCTGGGGAAAGCAACTAGTTGATTTTATTTATTACATTTCCAAAAGGCTTCAGACACGTATTGATAAACTTGTGAAGAATGTATTAAGGATGCTAAAGGAATTAAATATGATTTTATTCTAATTATTGGTTGATTAATTCATTACATGATATTATTATTGGAATAAAATAAATCATAATAATAATGCTTGTAAATTTATCATTTAAATATGCAACTTTATTATCATATGTTGTCCTTACAAATAATTTAATTTATAACATTCTACTTGTAAATTAAATTGAAAATGATAGAATAAACATTCAAAATATTATCTATCCAAAAATAAATTTAACATTATCATTTTTAATTAATTCTATATATTTTAATTATATTAAAATTTAGTCTATATAATTTAATATGTTAAATTTATTGAATTAAAAAATATGAGTCAACACTCAAAAACACTTCTACTAATAATCAGTACACATCATTATTAATAAAATTAGTAGTTAAAGGGTACAATTTTGTCTACTCTATTTTACCTTTTTAAAAAATATTATTTTTCACCATATATCTTATTCATATTATATCTCTAAAATTATTTTTTACCTTATACCTTATATCACCAATAATAATTTTTATATAATATATTTATTAAATCTTAGTCTATATCTATTTTATTTTTATTTATGTCAGTACTTTTGTACATTAATAATTTTATATAGTATATGTTTTGTTAAGACATCACATGTCTGAAACATGCTCTAAAAGTTAAATGTCTTAGTTTTGATGATTGCAAATAGATTAGTAAGATTACAGGTAACAATTGTTGGAGACTTGGAGTTTATCAAATCAAAGTAGCAAGTAGTGGTTTTAGGCAATGTGGATCAGCTAGAGTCACCAATTTAGTTGCAACTAGTGCATTCACGGATCCAAGGGTAGGAATGAAATACTATCCTTTTTATTCAAAAAATAATTACAATGGTTAGAGAATAAGTAAATAAAAAAGTAATTACTAATTATTTACTTTCTAGTAGGGAGTGAAATGGAAATAGTTGATTTTAATTATTAAATTTCCAAAAGGCTGTAGACACATATTGGTTCCCTTGAAATGGAAAAAAAAAGTTGATTTGGTGGTGTTGAAAAATAAACTTATGAAGAATGAAAAAAGGAGCTTGAAGCAACTAAATGTATATCAAATTTGTAAAACATCAAAATGTTAACAATAAAACGTCGAAAGATATAAAATGGAGAGAGAGTTTTAGTGATGAAAGCAACAACTTTAATATTTATTGGTTGATTAATTCATTGGATAGTATATTATTATAAGAAAATAATTGATAATAATAATTAAGTATCTATATTGGGAATTTATCATCAGAATTAGGGATGGCAATGTGTATCCAGATCTATGAGTACTCGTAAAAAAGATCGGTGGGTAATGAGACCCGATATTTTCAGACCCACGGTAGGATGGGTCTGGGTCCGAGCAATGAGGTACCCAGACCTGTGGGTACCCGGACCCGCTATTCCTTCCTATATATATGGGAGAGGATCCACTTACTCTAAGAGTAAGTTTAAACAACTTACTCTACATCTTAGGGAAATCCAATGGTTTGAATTAGTGAGTAGATCTATACCATCAGATTTGCCTACAATTGATGGCTATGTGGAATATGTGGATCTACATTTTTATATATTGTTAATTCATCATAATGTTATATTGTTAATTCATAAATATAATTGATATGTTTTTAAATAGTGATGTTACATTGTTAAGTAGTAATATAATGTTATGTTGTTATTTAATATGTGTACTATAATGTTATGTTGATTGAACAATTCTTATGAAATTAATTTCATGTCATAAGGTTGAAAAATAGTCGATTTAAAATGTGTTTAATGCTTTAAATTATTTTTTATAATCTTTTTATTGTTCATTACCTAAATAACATATAAGATTATAGTAAATAAGTACACAATTACATAAATTACTGGAAATTATTTTTAATGTTTTTAATTTGTGGGTACCCGCAGATCCACTAGGTATCCAAGGGCCCATAGGTAGTAGACCTAATGAGTATCAGCATAGGTCTAGGGCGGGTCTGAGGTCCAAAAATGAAGCAATGGGGCAGGTCAGACCCATTGCCATCCCTAATTTGAATGTGCAATTTGTTATTACCCAATTTTGTCTTTATTAATAATTTAATTTATATCATATAACTTATAAATTGAATAAAAATGAGGGAATAAACATTGAAAATGATATCTATCTAATAATAAATTTAACATTATCGTTCATATTAAATTCTATATTTTTTTAATTATTTTAAACTTTAGTCTCTTTATTGAATTAAAAATGTTAGTCAACAATCAAAACTCTTGTACTAATAGCCAATACTCGTCATTATGAATAAAATTAGTATACAAACATTATTCGAGTTGTTAAGTCTAAAGAAGCAATGAGTGTGAAGAATATTTATTGTTTATTTATCGTTGGATAATAGTGGAATTTTAACGCCCTCAATAATCTAGATGTAACATATGATTTTTGGTGAATCAATGTAAATATTAGTTTCGATCTCTATTCATGAAGTACTTTCTAATATGAGGATTGTTGATTCTATTCTACCAAAAAGTTCTTTTCTCAAACATTATTTAAACATTATTTTTTATCTAATCAAGATAGTTATCACAAAATCCTTTTAATTATTAATTAGTGGTGAGTGAATAAACAAATAAAAAAGTGATTACTAATAATTTCCATTCTCGGTAGGAGTGGAAAGGAAATAGTTGAGTTTAATAATTACATTTACAAAAGTATCTAGACACGTATTGATGCCTTTAAATGGAAATCTTGTGATTTGGTGGTGTGCAAAATGAGTTTGTGAAGAATGAAATAAGGAGGCAGAAGCAATTAAATATTAATTCTATTTGCAAACTTTTGATGTTTAAAGTTATGCATATAAATTGACAAATATTATTAATTTTGAGAAGAAGCGCTAGCATATCTTCGACGGTTATAATCAGTGTTGTTGGAACCGGACCGGACCGGACGGTCCGACCGGTCTGACCGCTGACCGGACTTGAAAACGGCTCTGGTTTGCCGTCTTAACCGAATGAGAGTTGGACCGCTTTGAACCGGAAAAAATCCGGTCCGACCATGTTAAACCCGGTTAAACCGGATTAACCCGGGAAGTAAACCGGACGGCTCACTTAAAAATAAAAAAAATGGGACAATGTTCTAATATTTTGTTTTACTACGGTCCAAAAAAAGATAAAGAGGTATTATTTCAATATAATTATACATAATTATTAACTATATAAAGTTTTACATTTATATATAACTATATATTTATAAATAAAAATTATTAATTATGTACGAAATCACCCGGTCAGATCGGACGGTTTAACCGTTTAAACCGGTTAAACCTAATACGGAACCTCTGCCGGTTTGACGTCCGGCTCGGGTTTCACAACACTGGTTATAATAATGATTATATTAAATGCATCATCTATAAATAACATCAACATTTGAAGAATGTAGTACTCAACATTTGAGAATAAGTAAACAATGTGAATTACATTTAAAATTTCATTATTTCAAACATTTTTCATTTTGTATTAAATACCACTCAATTAAATGGAAAATTTGCTTTCAAACATTTGCTATTAAAATTAAAGTTTTTCTCTATCAAGTTTATTTCACTCTTCGATTGTGATTGAAAGACTTTCAAAGCTTGTAAATTTCCATCTGAAACGAATCATTTTTATAGTTGAGCATGGAAAGAATAGGTATGCAAACAATAGTCAAATTGTTGAGTCTAAAGAGACAATAAGTGAAAATAATACTTGTTTAATTAGTGTTGATTATAGTGGAATGTAAATATTTTTATGAAATTGGATGTAACTGTTGAAAGAAATTTTCTCTTTCGTGTGTTTTCTTTATTTGGTTAAGTAAGTTAACTCAGTTTTATTCTTTGTTCGTCATCTTGACTTTGTTGAAATAAATTTCAATACCGGTATAATGGTTTCAAGAATATTTCAGTTATAACTTACTTCTAATAAACATGTGAATAAGTTATTCCTTCTTTGCCCCATCTTGGCTTTGTTAGAATAAATTCTAACGCCGGTACAATGGTATCGAAGCAATCCCCTATTACATAATTATTAAGTACCTTTGAATACCATCTCAGTTTTGTGAAATAAATTTCAACACCGGTTTAATGGTATTCTGATGTACAAAAGTGATTAATAGTTAGTTGTTAGAAACAAATAAATAAATAAATAACAAAAGAATAATAAATTTAAGTGACCTTTATTTATTTACTCCCTTTCGAGTTCATTTTATTAACAAACCAAATTTCTTCCTTAAGGAATGTTGGTATTAAAAGAATAAATAAATTGCAGAATGTAAATAACAATAAATAAAAGTTAGTAAGTTAGTTTCATCATTTTTGTATATTAAAAGGTGTTTCAACAAATAAATTATTGATAACACTTTACTATTTTACAATTTACACATCTTTCAAGATTCAATTGTAGTATAGTATATGGTTATATCGAACCACAAG
>NC_032012.1:11654899-11745488 GCF_001865875.1 Lupinus angustifolius
CATATGAATATGTCAATGCACAAATAATGAGGGAATATATTTTGGTTGTTTTTGATTTGATTTGATATGGACATAAACACTTAACAAGAAACATAAACTAAGTATTAACAAATTCTTGAGGAGACAAGATCATTTTGAATGATGAAAGTATTTCTCAACTTCTTATGTATTTGAACTACTTAGACAAGTTCTTATGTTTTACTTTGATTAACTCCAAACACCAAGGTTTGAAATCCTCCTTTAGTGTATGTCTAAAATGATAGAATGATGATCACTTATATTCACTACTAAACAATACTACATCCACAAAGAGACTAGGTTGTCACACCCTAATCTTGGCTACTCTAATATTGAAGTAGTAATGAATATAAGATCTTAAGAAAAGTACGCTTAACTTGGCAAATTAACTAAGTAGTACAACTACTTCTTAGTTTATTTGTTAAGTGTTTGAGACAAGTAATTTTTCATGACTTGAAATCGGTTTTTAGGTGATCAATCTAAAAAGAGCATTAAGAACTTCTCAAACAAATAAGATTAACCAAAGCAGCAACTTGAATGATTAAAATTCAAATTTAGAATAAAAGAAGAAGAAGAAGAAATACATAATGAACTTTCAAATGAAATTATTAGGAGCATGAGCCATTCATCCGAGGATTGGATGCTTTAAGTTCCAAATGAGATTACAAAACAAATTTTTGCATCTCATTTGCCTTCTCTTTTCTCCTCTTGAATTATAAACTAAAAACTATAAAACTTACTTCCAAAAGCTTTTATGAACTGAGATTTCAAACTAAGAAATAAGAATAGAGAATTGTGTTTTTTATTTAGGGAAAAAGTCCTCTTGAATGAAGGAAATGCCTTCCTATTTGAGAATTTTTCCTGCCACCGCTGAGCTGCTTCTTTGCACTGCTCAACAGCTAACCAAACCCTTCAGCATGGGTTTGGTCACTTGGTCAAGTAGTTTGGTCACCTCCTTAAGCTTGACTCACCAAGGCTAGTTGTGAGCTACGAGACCAGATATGGTGAGCTACTCCTGAAAATCCTATGGTGGGCTACTTGAAGTGAGGTCATGCATGACTTCATGGTTTCTTGATGGCTAAGTTAATTTTGGGTGCACACCACTGAGCACACATGTGGCACCGCTAAGCTGTCTACTGGAGTAGCTTAGACTGTGCTGACTGAGACACGACTTGGTGCTTGCTGACCTGGTCAGGTGTCTGGTTCATCGTTGAGCAAACATGTGGCACCACTAAGCTGCCTGCTTGAGCAGCTTGGGCATGTGCCAGGCTTGTGTCTGTCAGTGCTAAGATTGTGTTCTGACCTGGTCAACGTAGCTTGGTCCACGCTAAGCTGCATGCTTGAGCACCTTGAATTTGACTTCTTTTTCTTCTTGGACCAGGAGTCTTTATTCTCTTTTCTTTTTCTTTCTAAATCGTACAAAATACATTAAAGAGAAATACAAACACAAATATACAAGATTGTGATATTTTATCCAAAAAGTATTGTTTTTAAATTGATTTTTCTCAATTATACTTAAGATAAGTGTCATAAAAATATATGAAATTTAGGTATGATTGCCACTTATCAGTAACCTACAATTTCTGGTGAATCACAATAGTCAGATTGTTGAGTAGTGAAAATAATATTTGTTGTTTGGTTATGTTATAAAATGAAGTTGTGAAGAATGAAAGAAGAAGACAGAAGCAACTAAATAGTCATTCTATTCCAAATTTGAAATTTAATAAATTTGAATATAGGTTGATTAAAATAACTTTATTTAATTCACATAGGAAGCTGAATTAAAAAAGAAATAGAAAAATAAATGTGAAAAAATGAATAATAAATAATGATATATTTGAAAAATAAAGTATAAAAAATAGATTCAGTTTGCAAAACATAAAAAAAAAATATAATTACAAGAGAAACTTAAAAGTTTAAAATATATGAAACGAAGAGTAAGTTTTATTTATAAAAGCGACAACTTATATAGTCATAGGTTAATTAATTCATTATATATACTATTATTATAAGAAAAGAAATCATAATAATAATAATATAGAAATATTGGGAATTGATAATTAGAAAGTGGAATTTTTTATTACCATATTTTGTCCTTACTAATAATTTATTTTATATGACATGACTTATAAATTGAGTAAAAAATGATGGAATAAACACTCAAAATATTATCTATCCAATAATAATTTTAACATCATCATTTTTATAAGCACTATATTTTTTTAATTATTTTAGGCTTTAGTCTATATAATTTAACATATTAAATTGATTGATCTAAAAAAAGTGAGCTAACACTCAAAACTCTTGTACTAAAAATCAATATTCATCATTATTAATGAAATTAGTAGTTAAACAATATAATTTTGTCTTCTCTATTTTACCATTTATAAAAATTTATATTTTTCATCTTATATGTTATTCATATTGTATCTCTAAAATTAAATATGTTATCACCAATAATAGATTTTATATAGTATATTTATCAAATCTTAGTCTATATCTAATTTAATTTTATTTATGTCAGTATTGTTGTACAATAATAAATTTATATAAGATATCATTTGTTAAGACCTCACTTGTGTGATGCGTACTCTCAATGCGTACTCTCAATGTTAAGACCTCACTTTAAGTATACATATAATTAAACAATATTACAACATTAATGATGTTGCAGAAGTGCCAGGGAAATTCAAGCTACAATGAATACAAGTCTCAAGGGGTATTAATTTTGAAAAGAAATGCTAGCAGAACATCAATGACTATAAAATGATTACCTTATATGCATCATCCATAACTTGTATCAACATTTGAAGAATATAATTTATAACATTTTAGAAGACGCGAACAATCAGAAGGTCAATTAAAACTTTCACTCTTTTATTGTGATTAAAGACTTGCAAAGTTTGTAATATTCCTTCTAAAATGAACCATTGTTTATTGTTGAGCTTAGAAAGAGTAGATATACAAATAATACTCGAATTGCAACAAATATGTTCATACATCAGCAAAGTTCTTGTATATATTTTCATCAATGGATATCCTTAAAGAAACTGCAAAAAACATGTTCATACAGATAGTATGTACAAAAGAAAATACAAAGAAAAGGGAGTAAGAACCAACTACAGTGACTGCAACGTAAAATTACATAAAGAAATAACATTAAAGTGAGGCACCCTATAACAACACTATAATCAAACAATGTCAAACATATGCAATGATGCATGAAGTTAGTGTATTATACAAGAGGATATTCACATTCCCAATTAGTATATCTCTCATGCAATGCAATATGCGATTCCACCAACCAATCACCATAAAAAAAATACAATACTTGAAGGCCAAGATCCTAGTGGGAAAGCAAACGGGAATACATATTACCCTAACAATGGCAAGTAACAATATCAAATGTTTTCTAGTACCTCTATCTAAGATGCTTACGTGGTAAGCCCAGTCCATTTTATGAATCCTCTCTATTGATCATGAAATGCACAAGGGGTGTCAGAGACTGCATAGTTTGCATGTAGGACTATCCTATGGCTTATAGGACCAAATGTTAGGTATCAGTGGCCTAAGAACACCTAGAGGGGGTTGAATAGGTGTAGTAGTTATCAATCACCGCTTCTTGAACCAAAACCCAACTGCTGGAAACAGTCCAGTTAATCGATTAACATCACGCTTTAATCGATTAACTATTTCACATAACAGAATGATCGAACATGCAAATTGCACAATTATTTAAACACAATTGAACAAATATAATACATATATTTTTACGCACAAATATTAAGCATATGGCAGTAAATAAATATCCAGAATATCAATTACAAATTCAATTTATAACGGCAAGAAACTTAAAGAAGATTAAGAGAGAAAGAACAGTGCACAAAGGATTTTTATCCTGGTTCGTTTGTGGTCCACTGCAAACTACATCTAGGCCTCCCCTTCTGATCTAGGGAGATTTTCTTCTTCACAATATTGAGATACAGTATGAATACACACACCAATTCAATTACAAGCACATAAGACGCTTCTTTCTTGAAATCTAGGAACCCTAAATCCTTGGTTTGACTCTACCCTTCGCCTGAGAAAACCTTTCTCGCGAAACAGCCACAGCCAAGATTCTTGTCCTCAAATCAAGACCTCCTAGCCTTGATGAAGAATCTCAATCTCTGTGGTGATCTCACACCAAGAGACTAATCCATAAATACACAAAAAACACGTTAAACAGCAAGGTATACTAAACACAATAATGCTTGGAATATTACAAGAAAAAGACTCAAAGACTAACCCACTTACTAATCAATTAAGCCATCAAGATTTATGTGAGTTAATCAAAAAACATACAGATAATCTCTCTAACAATCTATCTAATGCATGAGCATGTGAGCAAGATATGGATGGACATAGAATTATGCAAAACAGTAAGCAAATGATAGAAATCAAAACAGCATAATATCTATCTTCTCATGACAGCCCTATACAATATAATGCAATGCTATGGTTTTCTGAACGTTGCCTCTTATTTATAGCATGGTGTTTAGGCGGTTACATTCATTGCAAACAGTTAAACGGTTGAACCAGAATTCAGTTATAACAAATAACAGACTAGTTAACCGATTAAGGCTACCCGTTAATCGATTAACCATGCAACAGAATGACACAGAAAACAATTTAAACAGAAAACACTGATTTAACATAAAAGCAGTTGAGTTAATCGATTAAGTCACCACGTTAATCGATTAACTAGAACATTAATGCACATGTTTCACAAGGTAAACTTCTCATATGTTATGCACAATATATATACATGCTTTAACAATTATATTATGCCTAATATGCACATATGACATGTATGATTAATGCATGAATATACAATTAGCTAGATGATATGTCTCATGAATATGATATGACAATTAAGATGGCTTAAGAGACTAGCACCTAGGTTCACCTAACCTATACTCACTTACTACGGCACACATCCTAGACTACTTAGAATATAGACTCAATTTACGTCTTAGTCTAGATATGACCAAATGAGCATAAGGCATGTTGATTGTTGAGCCATATTCAAGCTTTAATAGAACTTTGTCTTCATCAAAACATACGCAGAGAAATGTTAGTGCTATCCTTGACACTTTGCACTCTCACCAAACCCTCACTACACTATCCGACCTACGCAATTCATCAAGGCATCTTGACGAATCACCATCATTGTCGCACTTTCCAAATCCGCAATGATATTTCAATCATCATATCTTTTCATTTTCTCAACTTCAACTACAAGAATGCAAAGCATGCTCACCAACCGAAGTTAGCCCATTAAATCTTTTAATCTAGGTTTTACCAATTTTAATTCAACAAATATCACATAAGTTATTCGTCTCAGCTCCAATTCATTTCTAGCATGCCAAGTCCAATGGATGAACTCAATACACTAACTTAATATCCAAGATCATTAGGTAAAACCCCAAATCTCACTACACTTTCAAGTGTGTGAATAGTCATAGGCTCTCATCAAATTCATTCTTTCCAAAAATATCACCTAAGTTAGTTGTCTCAGCCTCAATGCATTTTACTATGACATATACTTAGGGCGAGCTCTAGACACTAACTTAGTGATCAAATATCAACGTGCAAAACCTTAATTTCAACTTATGTATTTCCTATATCAATACAATAATCAATTTATATATATTTCAATCAATACAACAACCAACTTATATATTTTTCATATGAATACTACAATCAAGTTATTTATTTTCAATATTAATACAACAATTAACTTATACATTTTTTCATATCAACATAATAATCAACTTCTATATTTTCAATATCAATAAAGCAATAAACTTATATATTTTCCATATCAATAGAAGAATTAACTTATACATTTTTCATATCAATACAACAATCAACTTATATAATTCTCATATCAATACATCAATCAACAACATAATGATTACAATTGTGATATTTCCAAATTGCAACCTTTCCATAAACATTTAGAACATAAAACAATTGTCAATTTCATCACAAATACTCACATTCATTCATTTATGATTAATTAACTATATTTCATGGCGATATAATACCATAAGCGAGTACATCATATTGTGGTAAATACAAACAAATTCATAAACACAAATTTTCAAGCAAATCAAACATGCAAGACTCTACACATCGTTATGACAAAGATTAAGGAATCTTACATGGAAAACAAGTTCTCATGGTAGTTCCTAATCTACAAACTCTCCGACTTTTGAGGGAATCGAAGAGAAGAAAACTTCAATAAAAAACTCTAAGACCATAATGGTCTTCTCCCCCGCCTTACGCGTCTCATTCCTATGGTCAATTCTATCTTCTTTGATCCGCCCATGCCATTGTCCCATCCCAAAGCAAAATCACATTGTCTACGAGTCATTCCAATGCATCAATTCTTCCTCAGCACATTGGATGACCATTACCCAAAAAATAACAGAACAAAACTTAATTCTTCCTCAGCACATTGTCCCATTCTCAAACAAACTCACTTAAGTATTTAAGCTTTACCAATTCATATATATGGCAGAATAGACTTATAGTAGGTATCTTGTTAAAATCACAAGGATTCCTTGTTTAGTTTAAAAGAAGGAATGAAAAATATTCTTCTTTATTTTCATAAAGCATAGTTGTTGTTGCCAAATTGTTTGTTTAGAAAGAAGGGCAAGGAATTTATGAGTATAGAATAAAACAAAAATTCAACAAGGCAAAGGAAATAAAAGTTACCGTAGTAGAGTCTTCCCATTCCTCAACAGCATCATTCATGTTGTTTGCAACATGAGGAGAAAAGATAATTTGTTACAAAGAGGGAGAGTTGATGACACAAAAAACTTTAGGGTTGGCCTTTCTTATATAATATATAGGGAATAATAAATATACATAAAAAAGGGTAGGTGAAATTAATCTCATCTCCTAAGAGATATATGGTGGTCGGAGACTATAAATTGTTATATATTGTATATCATAGAAAAAGATAAGGTTGAAGCATCACATAATGGAAGGAAGAGCTAAGAGATTGTTTATAAATATATATAGTATTCAGAATAATATAATAATTATAATATATAAAAAACATAAAGCAAACATAGACTTATATATTTTGTTTTGTATTATAATAATATACATGATAATTGTTATATATTAATAATCTGTTGCATAATTAATAATATACATGATAATAATAATAATAATCTCATAGGTGTTGCATAATTATGGATAAAATGATAAAAAGATAAAAGTGTGATAATTTAATCTATATATTTTAGGATAAATGTTATGATACACATAATATTCAAATCAAAGCAAAATAATGTTGTGAAAATAAATAATATAGGAGATATTATTAGATATATTATTATGATAAAGATAAACACTCATCAAATATATTTTATGCCAATTCACTATGTATTAAAAAATATGTCAAAAGGATAATAAAGATCATTTTCTATCACTAGATATATTTTTGAAACAAACCAAATCTTAGAAGATAAAAGATTCAGGTGACTAAGGATAACCAATGGAGTAGCTTGTTTTTTAAATTAAACAAAATTATAAATTTATTGGATAATCATTCACAAGACATAAGTTTTATATTAATATACATGATAATTGTAACGATAATTATTATATATTAATAATCTCATAGGTGTTGCATAATAATAGATAAAATGACTAAAAGATAAAAGTGTGATAATTTAATCTAAATATTTAGGATAAATGTTATGATAAACATAACTATTCAAACCAAAGCAAGATAATATTATCAAAATAAATAATATTTGAGATATTGTTATATATATTATTATGATAAAGACAGACACTCATCAAATATATTTTATGCAAATTCACTACGTATTAAAAAAATGGCAAAAATATAATAAAGATCAATTTCTTAGAAGATAAAGGATTTACTTGACTAAAGATAAAAAATGAAGTAGCTTGTTTTTAAAATTAAACAAAATTATAAACTTATTGGATAATCATTATAAACTTAGTGTCATATATCAACGTGAAAAACCTTAATTTCATCTTATTATAAAGGTAAAATTGGAGATCATGTAATATCATAATGAGTAAATTTAAATATGTTGTGTCAATTATTAAATATTGGATAAGTAAGATAGATGTAAACCACATGATTCAAACATGTTAAATTTAATGGTTTAGTGTTTCATTTATCATATGTGATAAAAATGTGTTATTAAAATTAAAGGGAAAATTTTATCGCACAACTATAAGATATGCAATGTCATATGAAACATAATATTCAAATGTCAAATGTTAATAAGTGAATAAACTCAATATATTATATATGAAAATGTTGAATCGGATGAGTGAATAAAGATAATATTATTGAATAAATTAGGAAGAAATTTGAGTTAATACATATTGTAGAAAAGATAATAAAATTGTGCACCTTACAAAGAAAGAATAATAAATCAAATAAATGTTACTCCAAAGGGTAAACAAAAGAATCAAAGTAAAATTAGAGATCAAAATTTATGAATAAACATATTGTTGGATGAAAGAAAATTTATTAATTTCAATCACTAGAGTAAGACTCATCGTTCCATAGTCCTCAATATAATGTCGGCATAAGGAAATATATTAAAAAACTTACCCTTGTTATGATTGAGAGGTTCGTGTTGTTCACTCTCTCAAGATGAGCGTAGGTCTCTTTAGAATGTGAACATTGGATTTGAACATGATTTTAGATTGTGTTGTGATTGATGAATGGGCCAGAGACAAAACATCATGGAGGGAACTTAACCACCACGGTTGCTTAATTAACAATGGTTGAATAATAAAAAACCTGAATCAATTTCATTTCTCTTTCTTCCTGTCCCACTCTTGGGATTTATTTCAGGAATATAAATTATCTGTCTCGAAAAAACTAATATTTCTCATATCTCTAGTTAATAAAATTCTAATAAATAATATAAAAATACTAATTTTTATTTTTAGGAATTTTTTTATTTAAGTGATATTTTATAGTTGGTGGGCACCAGAAATGAGATAGTTTATATGTATTCTCGACTTATTCTCCCAACTTTCCTACTAAAATTTTGGTTTCTTCTTGTTTAATCTTAGATGCAGTCTTAACATTACTAGTACTTTTCATACTCTAACTTCCACTATTAATTTATCACATGAAATCTATTCCTTTTTCAATACTCTTTTGGTGATTATAATAATAAGATCCTCTATTTTTTCAAGTCATTAGGATTATGTATTTTATATAGACATTATTAAACAATGTATTAGTGTTTGACTGATGCTCTCAAATCTATTAATAATTTCATTTTATCTTATCATATAGTTTAGTTTCCTGATAAGGACTTTGTTTGGCTATTAAAAGTATGATTTTGTTCCTTCCAATTTATTATTGTTTATCTCTTTCTTACCATATTTTAAAATCACAGTGTTAGTTTTGTTTGTCTCATAGTGGATAGTGGGGCACTTGTGTCAGGTTTTCATGTCTTGAAACCTTATTTGGGGATGTCAAAGTCAAAGGTAGTTACTTAAGTAACATATTATCATGTCGGTTTTAGCATACATTACAGAGAGATCACATGTCCACTTATATCCAATTTTATATATTGAACCAATTACATATTCTCATATGAATAAAAGAAAATTTAAGAAAATAAAAAGTAAGATTCTAATTGATCCAGGAGAGGAAATGAAATATTATTAGAAACAAGTGATATTTGTTCATAGCAACAATGAAAATTTTGTAAGTTTGTGGGTGTGCTTCCTTAATTTAGTTGCATCCATTGATTCATTTCATTGCATATAGTTGTAAGGCATGGATAAAGGGGGACTTGATTCTAAAGAGAATAACACTATCATAGTCAATCAAATTGAGGACCATAGAATTAGATTTGTAGGTTTGGCTGGAGAACTGCGAATCAGTTCGTCAATATCGATGCATGGTACTTTGGTGACCCAAAATACTCTAATTCGTGTATTGATACCTAGTTCCAAAGGAACCACCATTAAATATGTAATTTTTCTCAACCCTGAGCTTTAAACTGTGACCAAGCGAATACGAATGAGAAACCATAGGAAAAAAATAGAGAAAGAGTAGAAGATAAAGGAGGAGGAGCCATTGAGAAAAAACCTGAAGAAGAAGAAGATAGAGGCAATAAGAAGATGAAGGCTAGGATTTAAATGAAATTAGGTTTTGATAGTATTGGGTAGAGTATTAGGCGTACCTAGATAACCCAAAATACTTTAATGAAACCAATTTAAATAAAAGTATTTCTTTAAAAAATACTGAATTATTTTTTCTAAAAATTTAAATTGACTCATTCCTTTAGTTTTCATTAATAAAAAAATACACCTAAGTGAAAATAACCAAATTATTAAATAATATTATATTATAAATTATCCAAATTAAATCAAAAAAATTAAAATAAAATATTTTAAATATATTATTAATTAATAGTTCACCGTAATAATATAAATATAAAAAACATATTGAATGTATTAACTAAATATATCTATAACGTACCCGTACTATGTAGCTGTACCCGTACAGAAGAGAACCGCGTATCATGCGACTATGTTGCGGACTGCATCACTGTGATGCGGCTGCAATATTGTAGTTGCGGTGACTTCGCAACCGCATTACACCGCAATTGCCTTAACGCAACCGCATTGGACCGCATCAGGTTGCATCAGACTGCATTCGATGTCAAAAATATGTTTACACTCATAAAATAATTCACAACTTAACAGCCGCAATCCGCATCGCAACGGCCATAATAACCACAATGGCGACCGCAACCGCAATTTAAAACAATGCTATCACTGTGTACTTGATCAATCTGCCATGTAAGTTCAAATAATAACTTTAATACAATCATATCCACTATGTGTGTGAATTCCATTATTTGATTTGATCTTTTTTTTACTCTTTCTTTTGTTCTTACCATCTTAGTTTTAAGTTGATTTTTGACCTTGCTTTTGTGGAATTTTTATGCAGACCTGAGAATGATTTCTTTGAGCTAGTTTGTGAAAATGGCCAAATTCCAATGTTGGGTCAGTCTTGTAGAGCTAGAAAGATTCCAACTTGTATGAGTTTACCAAATAAAGAAGTGTTACCTTAGTTGAATTATGAAATGGATGAGTCTTTGCAACATGACTATGGTTCTGATTTCTTACATGAATGATTTTACCTTATTGGATAAAAGTAGTTCTAATAAGGTACTTAGGGACTCTCATGGAAACTCATCAGCATCATTACATCAATGTCAAACATCATTTGCATCATCGGTTAGGTCTAGAGTATCGAATATAACCGAAAACAATGCAAGTAATGTTGGAGAAACCACTCAGAATCCATCTGCCTCAAGTGGTTTTTCTAGCTTAGAATGGAGAAGCAAGATCCAATTATCTCTAGCAATAGTGGAACAATAATGAATTTAGCATGTTATGGAGATATCTAATGTTGATTGGAAACCTTTGGAGCCAAAATCTGTTGAAGCGAACGCCGCTTTTTCTAAGCAGTTTGATCCTACTTGCAAATATGTTTCGAAGATTGATCGAACATCGAATTTAGTTCTCGGTGAAAGTGGCAGTAAAAAACAGGAAGTTGTTGAAAAAAGAATGGAGCCAGCAGTAGCCTCTTCCTCTGTTTGCTTTTGCAATGCTGCTAAGAGATGTTCACGTGATCCAATTCGAAGTTCGAAAAGAAAACATCGAAAAGATGAGGACCCTGAGGACCAAAGTGAAGTTAGTGTCTTAGAATTACACTATC
The DNA here is from genome assembly GCF_001865875.1 of Lupinus angustifolius. NCBI lineage: Eukaryota > Viridiplantae > Streptophyta > Magnoliopsida > Fabales > Fabaceae > Lupinus > Lupinus angustifolius. The sequence goes on from NC_032012.1 coordinate 11,666,721, forward strand.
TTATATGTTTAACTATTTTCTTACTAATTTTTTAGTGTTCCTTTATAAATTCATATACTTTTTTTCAGGATGTTGGGGAAGAATCATTTGGTGTTAAAAAGGTAGCTCGTGCACGAGATGCTATTGGTTCGAAGAGAAGCCGTTCGGCTGAAGTGCATAATCTATCCGAAAGGGTAAGCAATGCAAGACCATCTGCTATTTGTGTTTTGGTCAATATGAAACAATCAAATTTCCCTCTTAAGTGTATGTTATGATGTTTCTGCTTTATATGATATCTGGTGAAGTTTCGGATTAATTCATACAGAAGCGAAGAGATCGGATCAACGAAAAGATGCGTGCATTGCAAGAAACATCTCAGAAACTTCATAACATTATAGAAACTTCAATCATATATACTTTGTTTTGGAGGAATATGGAAGGTTTTATCAACATAAAAGCTCATCTCATCTTTTGTTTTCAGGACTTCAATCCTAAGCTCGAATGTGAAACATGATCTCTCACTAAAATTCATAACAAGCTATTGGAATGTTATTTATAAATATTTTTGTAATTTCAACTTCATGCATTGTTAATGTAAGTAAAAGGAAGTGCTACACCATTGTAGTAACTAAGATTTTTCACTTACATTAGAAGCTTTTAATTATTTCTTTAGGCAGCACCATAAGCTTAACTAATAGTGTAAAACTCTTAACACTATTCTTGAATCAAAATTAGGTGCTGCTTATGTATTTGGTTTTTCTGAAGGTGGATAAAGCTTCAATGCTGGATGAGGCAATTGAGTATCTTAAAACATTTCAACTCCAAGTTCTAAGTACTCTCCTTGTTTAATTCATCCTTTGAAAATTTTAGATAAAATACTCAGTTTAATTCTCGTATTTTTCGACCTTATCAGTTTAGTCTTTCAAAAAAGAAAAGACCTAAAATGGTTCCCAAAATTTTAAATGTAGGTCAAATTAGTATTTTTTAGCATGTTTTACAACACTTGGTATGAACTAATTTGATCCTAAAAAGGACTAATTTGACCCCATTTAGAATTTTTTGGGACTATTTTAGGTCTTTTTTTCGAAAGACTAAGTTGGTAAATTCAAGAAATATGAGAAACTAAAATAGGTATTTACTCAAATTTTTAATGTTTCAGATTATAAATGATCTAGTTATAAGGTGAGATTATTCTTATCTATTTACTCAGATTATGTCAATGGGAGCTGGTTTATATATATGCCTATAATGATGGTGCCTAAGGCAATGCAGCACTTGCAAGCTCCGTTTTCAAAATATTGTGGTGCCAATGAGATATACCTCTCCTATAAAACCCCCAACAAATTACAAAGGAAAAACCAACCAAATCCGAGACAAAGTAAGACTAAACTAATAGTAACACTCCCAACCTAATATCTTGTTAGAAATCCATTCAAGCCAAAATATGTTACTAGATTTCTTCTTGTAATCTATATCCAAAACTTAAACTTGATATCATCCACTAGATCCTCCATACAAGTTCCGTTGATGTTAAAAACTAAGGCATTCTTGTGGTCCCAAAGAGATTAAATTTAAACCGTCCAAATCACAAAGTAATTTTCTGTCAAAACTCAACATTTACCTGGGAAAATGTTGCATTAGGTGGACCTTACCACTATAAAGTAAAACCACTTCAAAGCCTAACCACAGGTAGATAAACTATAAAGTTTAATAAGAAAACTGACAAGAGAAAAATAAATGATCTACTATTTCTTGATGGACTTTGCACCGCACACAAAAAAGGTGAGTGTTGTTAAGGTTAGCACCCCTTTTGGCTAAGAGATCTTTAGAAGGAAGTCTATTCAACACAATCCTCCAAGCAAACCTCTGAATCTTCAAAGACGCCAAATAACTTTATAAGTACATTTAACTATATATGTCTTTGATACATCATGAATCAAAATCTAGTGGTGCTCTTCCTCCTCCTTAATAATAAAAAGACTAATAACATGTAGAAGCTCCTAAATCAAAAGTTTTCCCACTCAAAAGATTCATTCCTCCAATGTATTTGTCACTTCCAAACGCCCTCTACCCAATGCCCCAATTGAGAAATCAAAGCCTTTGTCTACATTCAAATTGAAAATCTCACAAAAAAGTCATTCAAAGGTCTATCACCCACCCAAAAATCCATCCAAAATCTAGTGCACCTTCCATTACCCGCCACTTTTTTAAAACAACATTCCATCCTCCCTTGTGCATCAATTAAACCACTTGTCGACCTCTTCAAATCTCCATACCAAAGAGAATCTGAAGGCCTATCTTCCCTTCCTAGATACTCATAAAAAAATTTAGGTCCATACTTAGATTTTAAAATCTTAACCCAAAGAAAATTTCTCCCACTTAAACATTATTATCTCTATTTACCTAGAATGGCTAAATTAAAGACTCTAAATCTTTATCATCCAAACCACCTCCCACACGATCGGTATATATTGTTTCCCACTTTACTAATGGGATCCTTTTTTGAACTCCATCATCTCCCCATAGAAAATCTCTTCCCGAGATCTTTGATCACACATCTCAGAGCTTTATAAAAGGAAAGAAGATATATTGGAAGAGTATTATTTAACACCATGTTGACCAAAACCACCGGCTCTCCAAAAGACATAAGTGATTCTCCAAGTTGCTAATCTCTTTGACATATTTGAATCACATATTTCCAGAACTCTTTCGGTCTCTAATCGACTCTCCCAAGAATTTGATAGGCCACACTCTCCTTTTACAATTTAAGAAACATGTCATGCCATATAGGTAAAGAGGAGAAAAATTTGTATAAAGACACATATAACACGTCACATTTAAAGACTAGTGTATTTATGCTTATTGGTATTATCATTTATAATTAAATTTTAATTAAAATTAAGTTTTTAATGTGTTGGCAAAATTTAATTGGTTGTCTCCATATACATACATCTCCATACAAGTCTTTCTCGGTAATGAAAAGATAAGTTGACTCCAACCTTATTATAACCAATTTAATATTTGTCAAATTTGGCTTTGAATATTGTGGACTTCAATGTTAGTAATCAATAATCTTCTGGACAAACTCAAAGAAAAATGTGCATTTCATTTTTATTTTTAAAAATAATGGGGCTTTAGTCCTTCTTTAATCTCTCAACTAAGGAACTAGCATTGGACCTAAATAATAAGCTCAATTTAATGTATGGTCCACCAAGACTAGCCAGTACCACATATTTCCATCACAAATAATGCCAATTATTTTTCTTACACAATCATTCTTTACTTCAGAGTAACTGGGGAACCAAGGGCACCCTTTAATTTACTATCATTTCCAACCATAGGAGAAATAAGGTGTTTGATTCATATTTCTTCTTAGGAGAAATATAAATTATTAATTCAAAACTGTAATATGCATAGGAGGAAGGTGTTTGATATCCAGTTAAATTGTTTTTTACAAATGTTTTTAGGTGAAAAATATTTATAGTTGGATTTTGGAGTTCAAGATTACCTGATAATCTGGTAATATAGTTTACTTTGGAGTATGTACCAAACAATAAGGTTAAAAGTTTAGTGTTTTTTTCTATCTCACCAGAAAAAAGCTACTTGAGACTATTTATGTTATTCTCAATTCATAATCCATAGTTATATAATTTTCTCATTTTTTACACGAATATTTTTTATAGCTAAAAGTTAAATTTAATATATTGATATTTATAATGGGTAAGATTTAACCCTTAATTTCCTTATTATTTCATGTTTTAAACTTTCTATCCTAATCATATGAACACCTTATGACTCCTTTCATTTACACATTAATTTCAATATATTGCATATCACATACTAAATTCGTCATAAAAAATATCTTACAATAATAATATAAAAAGTGATGAATTGACATATAAATATCCTACTAACCTTGGAGCATTTACAAATTATGGTTTTGAAGTGGTGACAACTATTTTTGCTTAAAAATTAATAACTAAACACACTCTATAAAACAAGATAATAAATCAAGAAAAAAGAAGAAGGGTATGATCCAGTCCTTCTAGACATGCGTGTTTCTTGAACAATTTTATTTTGACATGCATTAATTAAAGTACCACCCAACCATTATGTTCTGGCAGCGAATATTTGCCTCTATAGACTATAGTTTATAATAGAAAGCAAGTTCAAATTTTAATTAAAATAATGCTATTCCAATCATTTGCTATCAGATTAATTGATACCCATAAGCCAGAAACAAAGAATCAATTTTTGATTTCAGGGAACAAGAAGACTTAAAAACATTGGTTCAATTATGTAGCTAACCAACTTCCATTTAATTTTGTCACTTTATTAAATGAACCAATTGATTATAGTATTTTTGAATATGTGAATATCCATAGTACAACGAAGCCGACATATATTATAGACTTATAGAGGCAGCAAAATTTATGGAACATATAAACATTTTACCAAGTTTTGTAGTTTGACTTATTTAAACAGCTCATATAAGAAATATAAGATAAGCTTACAAATTAATGCATGATGAGATATGGAGATATATCAAAAGCATCTTCCAATTGAGGACTTAGTTTATATATAACTCAAATGCCATATTGGATGGCTGATGAATTTGGACATAGCTTAGGCCAAGGAAAGCACACAAGCATAGAAACAACACTATAACATGAAAGATATCAACATCATTAATTTACGAGAATAAAATATCTTATGGTATAAGAAAATAAGTTATATCATTTGGCTACTAATATCATGACATTTATCTTATTTAATCATTTTCTTCAAAAATATTTATAAAACTAAACAAAATAATATATATATATATATATCATATTTTTACTAGTTGTAGAAGATAAATTACTTCTGGTATAAGAAAATATTTTATTCTAGTAATTTAATATCATTCATCAAATTAATCTTTAAAAAATAAAAATTACATGTTTAACCTATGAATGTTTTATCTTTGCCTCATAATCATTTGCTCATTAATATTGTATGCCTATGCAATAGCTACCACTTAGATGAATTATGAATAATGTCTAATAATTTTGATCAACCATTTGGTACTATTTTGAAGTGTCACAACCCTTTTGTTATAACATTTTTCATAGCTAGTAAGAATTTATTTGTGAATCTTTTTGGGTGGTAGGAATTTTTTCTTTTTACGCTGGCTAAATATATTATTTTATAAGACACAAATCTAATAATAAAAGTATATAAGAGATGCTTCCACCCAATAACACCAAAATTGTGAATTTTGTTTGGGAGAGTTGTAACTAAAAATAGTTGGATAGGAACAAATGTAACAAAATAATTACATGATCAATTGCAAAAGAAAATAACTTGAAAGACAAATCTAATAATTTTGCTTAAATGTTCACTAACTATGAAAAAACTATCCACTAAAATATATTATCTCAAATAATAAATTCAGTTGATAGAATTGTATGATATAAAATTTGAGCACTTAGTTCAAACAACGGTTTTAATATCTTCCCACACCGATAACTTTTGTGAAGTCAGAATATTGAAATTGAAGAAATCCACAGCAAATTAAAAAGACACGTAATTTTCACATTGCAAAAATGATGAATCATTTGGATAGTTAGTTGAATTCCCAGTAATTCCTATGGAGAGAAATATTACCTTTAATTAACTTGCTTAGATGTCAAAAGTAATTTTAATTTGCATTTGTACCCAAATTATGAAACTTTTCCAAACTATCATGATTTTGAAAAATTATCCTCAAAAGTCCAAAAAGAAGAGAAATTCAGTTTTCTACCAAAGGGTATGTGGTAGAAAAGTTAGCTAAGAAAAGAAAAGGGCTATAGAGTTTGTAAAATTCAAGTATCAACACTAAATTAAGGGAACAAAAGAACCTAGAGAAGGTTCTATTATCCTCAATTTAATGTAGCATACTTTATTTACACATCTTGCTACTCTCAGGCTTTACTTTTGCAAAAGAAATTTACCATTCTTAAATCTTGTAGTTCATATTACTAATCTTAGCCTAGGCCAAGTAATTCCTTGAAATTTCACACAACTTTATAGTTTAACATACCTAGCTAGGTCACATGGTAATGGATACATTAAGTTCATCACACTAGAGTAGTTTGAAAAACATAAACGTAAAATATTTGTGGAATTATAATAGGCTAAGTAGAATTGGACTTAAACATGACCAGAGCTAGCATGTTTTCTAAAGTAAGGAACCCAATTCGACCTATTGGTAGTTATATATTGAATTTTAAGATATTTTCAAATGCTTGACTTGGCGTATTCAAGATCTAATTTGATCTATTTCTAGTCTGACCTACATGCTTAATTAAAAGCTTATAATCTATAAAGCCATTAAATAAGCCTTTATGTCTAAATATGTCAATAACCTAAATCAATTAATACATCTGTAAATTCGATTTTAGGTTTTCACATTTAAATAAGTCATAAAAATAAAAATTAGATATTATGAATCCATATTATTGTAGGAATATTCCAATCTCATTCGTGGAATAAGGGAATTGTGAAATATTACTAATGTAGATTAGGTTAAGAATTAACAAATATATTTTTATTTTTAAACATATAATATCATAGTCAGTATAGTAAGTTATAATATTTTAAGCACGAGTTTCGCATTTTGAAGCATATAAACTTTTTAAAAGTGTAAGTTTAACTTTTATATTTATCAAATATGATCGATTAAGTTAGACAGTAAATAAGTTAGACTATCAAATCTCATAAATTGACTCGACTTATTCTCACTCCTACCTCTATATATATATATGGTTAGAAGTGAAAACGTTACTAGCTAGCTTCAGGCAAAATTGGCATATTCCTACTTACCTATGAATAAGATTTCATGCACTGTCTTATTAGGGTAAGTACTTTTTCCTATGGAAATTTGAGCTCTAAAGAAAAAGCCTCCAAGACATTTCTAGTTTTCTACCTCTATTATTTTATTTCTTAGTTACTTTTCACATTTTATCTTTACACATATCTATGTACCGAATACTATATAATGAGATTAAGATTTATTTTGTGTTGTTGATTTCTACTCGTATCTCAAAAAATCCACTAAAAATTTCATAAAATAATTTAAAAATTGAGAAAGATGTCCAAGTCAATTTAGAATATAAGCTAAATGTTGAAATAGATAAAAACTAATTTTAAATCGAGAACATGTTGTAGTTATCCAACACTAGTCGAACGAATGTCGAAATACACACCGACGGGATCACCTCTATAGAAAAAGTGTCTCAAAACATTTTGACAATTGAGCAAGTAACAATAGATTTGATAACCAATTGAAGAGATTTGATCCTCAATTACACTATTATCAAAATCAGTTTGCGCTGGTTGGTGAACATATCTTAATATCAGTATGATATAATATTTATATCGATCATACAATTATATCGATCATATTTCTGGTTTCATTTAAAATTATTTTTTAATGAAAATGATTTACTTTTATCAAAATATTGGTCCGGAAGATCAAACATACAACTACTACATTTTTTATACATCTAGAATATGGTCTATCATATACATTTTTTAACAAGAAATATAAATATAAATAGTTATTGTCTTCTTTATTAATTTTTTCAACATTAATATTAATATAAAATATATATATATCTAACTTCACTAGTATACGACTTAATTAATGAACCACTGATTGAGGCACTGTACAAGTATATCCTGACGAGTTTGTTGACCGCTAATGTATTAATAACATTGCTACATTCTACTCGGTTGCTTCTAAGACATTTATATACAAGTCAAACCATATGAACTTCTATGGTCCTACAATGATAAGATCAATTGCATCAGTGCCATCCAAATATGATGACCCACCTATAGTGGGACCCAAACTATTATTGGATTGTCCCGTGAAAATAAAGTTTAGAAAACTCATATATAAATTCAAATGGCAATGTCCAATAACCCAATTCACTACATTTTTCTCTCTTTTTCTAAGGTTCCTTCTTTTATCATTTGATACACTTTATGAAGCTACCATTCTACTTTGTCAAAACCTCTTAAACTCTACTATGGGAAGACACTCATGCTGCTATAGGCAGAAGCTTCGTAAAGGTCTCTGGTCACCAGAGGAAGATGAGAAGCTTTTGAATTTCATCACCAACAATGGCCATGGATGTTGGAGTTCAGTTCCCAAACTAGCTGGTATTACACTATTATATATTATGACTTTTATTACCTTATCTAAGAGGTTGTGTCTTGTATAATTATAAGATTACTAACTTATGACTCTTGGAGGTTATGATTCAAATTATGGAAACAGTCTTTCTATTTATCGGATTAGTCTGCATACATTTTTCGATCTTCTACTCGTGTATTGGGTTGCCATTTTTTTTAATTTGTGTTTGTGTGTATTGTATGTGTCAGGTTTGATGAGGTGTGGAAAGAGCTGCAGATTGAGGTGGATAAATTATCTAAGACCTGATTTGAAGAGAGGAGCATTTTCACAGCAGGAAGAAAATTTGATAATTGAACTTCATGCAGTCCTTGGCAACAGGTAATTATTGTTAACATAGACTTATAGTTCAGTTGAGTAAGTAAATATGTATTTTACAGCATTTACTTTTTTTTCGACTTTTTTTCTATAATCAAGGATATCCCTCATCCTATAGATAAAGAAATAATCACTTTTGGAGTATCTGATTACTCGTTCCAACAAGTACCACTCATAGGAGTTAAACATTTGACTTTTTGACCTATTTAGAGATTTAGTTGGGTCTTACATTATTAGATCAATGTGATCTTCTCACTTTTAATGATTAAGATTAATGTCATTGTTCTATGTTTTTTTCATATCTAGCTAAATATTGGTATTTTATTATTATTGTTATTAGGTGGTCTCAGATTGCAGCACAGTTACCAGGAAGAACCGATAATGAGATAAAGAATCTTTGGAATTCCAGCATGAAGAAGAAGCTTAAGCAAAAAGGCATTGACCCCAACACTCACCAACCCCTCCATGAAGTTGAGAATAATAAGCCACCCTCAACAAACAACAAAAGCAACAATGACCTGAAAACCTCACTGGGATCCAATAATGAAGTAATGGGTCTTCATATCCATAAACAATCATCAAACTCCAAACCAAAAAATCCAACTTCTATGCCTATAGAACAATACCCTCTTGAAGTTTCTTCAAGTTACAAAATCAACAATCATAACAACAACACCAACCAGAAACTATTCCTAGATAATAATACATTTGGTATCAGTACTCATGACAGAACCATCATTAGTTACAAAACTTCTGATATAGTAGAAGAAACTTTTTATTCTTTATATGAACCCAACATGGGCTTCACTACTTCAAATCACAACACCTCTCTTTGTTTCATGCCGAATTCGACTTCTTCTCATGTGATATCTGAGCTAAACTCGACTAAAAATGCTTCTTTTATATCCTTTGGTGACATTGATGGGATTCAAAACTGGGAATTAAGTAACAGCATTGGAAGCATTAATAGTAGCAGTATCCAATTACAAACCAGCACTGATTTTCTTAACACTACGTGGGGTTTAGCAGAGTCTGCAACTGCAAAAGCTTATGATAATGATGTTGATAATGTTCATGTACATGTTGTACCTTCTTTACAAGAAGATGTTAAATTGTGTGAGTATTTCAACACAGCACCGTTTTTTGTGGGAAATATTAACACAGTGCAGGATCAAATTCAAAACTACGTCTATAGTGATGAGGTTATTAAACCAGAAAATGGATTCATAATAGATGAGGCAAGTACTTTTTGGAACAACAACTATGGCATGCAGCTAAGGTTTTAAATAGTGGTCACGGCAAACATGTAACAATGATTTGTTGTCTCAATCTGTGTCCCAAACCATATCTAAAATTAAATGAAAACATGCAACATAAATTAAAAAATTAAATAATCATTATTTTTTTTTCTATTCTTGCTTTAATATTATTAGTCCGATATATGGTTTAGAATATAATTTGAGACAACAAATTCTTCTAGTAGGATGTTGGTTTGCTGATTCCAAAACCTTAACTTATCAAAGTTTGTAACATTTGTTAATACACTTTGTAACCAATATTCAGCTCAATCTTTATATATATATATATATATAAATACAACAAAGATTTGCAAAGATTTTTAGTGGCTTTTGGACAAACTATGTAACATGTGATGAAAATTTTTGTTAAATATTTCGTGACGATTGATGAAACATTAATACTAGGATCTAGAATCTTTTGATTCTCACACATAATATACAACAAGAATACAGAGTCATATCTAAATCAATATTCTCTGATCTACTCCTTTCAATTTCAACCAAAAGAGGTAGAAATGACAACATTTATAATGTGAACTAAGTCAGAAATTTGTCAGTGAGTTCTGGACACAGGTGTAATTTAGTTATTTTGTTAATTTGCTTTTGATATTGTGAACATGTGTCTGATACAACAACAAAAATATCTCGGAAATCAGCTTATGATGTTATAGTATAATAATAAAATATTTGTTATCATGGATCCATATCTACTTGTGAGTTTTTGTTTGTGCACTATAGAATGAAGGCCCAAGGCCCACCCTTATATAAATAATTTTTCATTTTCATGGATTTTATTCTTATACCAAAAAATATTCATTCTTGTGAAACATGTCTAATAATTACACTCAGCTAATAGTCTTGTTCAATATTTTATTTACCATAGTGATTATCATATTATCTTATTATAGTTGAAGTAGAATTAAAATTAGAGTTAGTATGTGTTGACAAAATATGTGATATTTAAGTTTCATTAAGAATATGACAAAAATAAAAATTAAATAAAAACTCCAACCCCATTGAATGACAAAAATAGATCAATAAGAAAAGAAAATGTATCATATTCATACATTATCGCGATTTTCATAAGACTTTTTGTTTGAAAATGTTAGTATAAATTATTTTTAAAAATAATGGATATTCATTTTTTTACCCTCGTGATTTGCTTTAAATTCTTATTTTGGTTTAAGTTTTGACATGCAAATTTTATTTACTTTCTTATGATAAATAATAGTCATCATTTTTTATTTTGGTTTAAGTTTTGACATGCAAATTTTATTTACTTTCTTATGACAAATAATAGTCATCATTTTTTTCATGGACAAACATAATTCTTTTCATGGTTATTTCTCTATTTTCAAGTTTGAATAAGGTGTTATATTATGAAGTTTTATATTATCGGGTTTTATTCATGTTTTTAAATGGGAGCTAAGGCCATACAGGATGCGTGTGACACAATAGTTTTAATAAATATTTAAGCATTTTTAAATAGGTTTCTAAAATAAGAAACTTTAAAATTGTGCCTTTAAATTTATAAATCATTTATAACTAAGTACCTGTACTTATTAAGTTATTTTTTTTATAGGATATTGACTGAGTCTTAAATTATTAGTTATTCATAATTGTATGCTATAGTTTCTATTAGTAAATTGTGAAAATGGCCTAGTCATTGCAATTTTGCAAATCTATAATAAACTTGGTAAATAGACCACCCTATTAATCTTCTTCTAGATTACAGCTTTACACCCCACTCCAAATGTACCATAATACACAGTTTTCATTTCAACCACTCCTATTTCCACATCCCAACAATAGTACATTGTACAACATCAATTTCCTTCCCAAAATATTGAAGAAGGTGTTAGTTTAATGGTATAAGATTCTGCTAAATCCTCAAGATAATTAAAAAATGTTTAAGTTTGATTCCTACAAGTGACACTTATTGGAATGAACAATTATATATCAAAAAAGAAATTAATTCCTTACGAAATGGTAAATAAATAATCTTGGTAGTACCCAAAACAATTGGGTTGCGAAAAGGGTCCCTCAATCTTGGGCATTTCCACCATTCAAAGCCTTCAAATTAGGCCTTTGACTTGAATTATCTTCTTCACAATTGTAATTGTCCCTTGAGGCCCAATAAATGTAGTCTAAAAAATTAAGTGTTAGATATTTATGGAACGACAAGTGAGTCGTATCGTCCAAGTAATAAATCTGGTAAAAAACTGGGATATCGTCATTAGGGAGCAGAGTGAATTTACACTAATTCCTACAAGAATGAACTGAGCAACTATTTACAAGAATTGGTTTGATAATTTGACATTAGTCTTGTAAAAAAGATTAAGTTGAAATAAAAGTTTAACTATGAAATTAAAAGAGTTGGGATCGAAATTTATCATTTTTTCCTTTTGATATTCATAGATTCAATTCCAAGCAACTTGTGAAGTTACTGATTTTGATGCACATTTTTGATAAATCATTTACATCAATTCTTTGAGTATAAAATTCTTAGATAATCACGCAAATATCAATTCCTCTTATAATTGATTGATTAACTAGCCTTTATATTAATGTAAAAGCAATTCCTACATCATTGTTCATTCCTGAAACAGTGATCCATGAAGGAAGATGATCCAGATCTGGTATCAAGTTTAACTTCGCAGTTAAAAGTAACCCAAGAACAAGAATTCAGTAGCTAATTAAACTCGAGCAATAATAACGGGATAAACTTCCAAACATCACATAATAATTACATCAGAATTGAATCCAGGAGTACAAGGTAAGAAAATTACATTTTAAATCCCAACAATGAAGATCTAGACACTCATGTAAGACTAAGATTGCAACTAAGAGAGAGTGTGAATTAGTAGACTTAAAATAGTGACCACTTTTTCTGCAAAATCAAGAGTTAAAGTGCAGTAGAAAATATATGCAGAAAATTAACAAGTAAAATCAAAGAGATAAGGGAGAGGAGAATACACAAGGATTTTTATATTGGTTCACCTTCTTGTCCACGGAAGGCTACGTCTAGTACTCTTGTAGCACAAGAGATTTTTCCACTAAAGATTATGAGTTGTAATTACATTATCTCACCCTGAGATATCTATGTACCTTACACACTCTTTAATCCTTATTCACCTTTGGAAAACACATTTCCAAGTGATTATAATCTCCTTTCTTATCACACCCCGTGAAAGAAAGTATCCTGCAATAATAATGAAGAATGTTCAACAATGGTGGAATTGCCTTTACAAGTATGAAAGTAATGTAACTTGCAATTCAATCAACTATTTTGTATACTTAGTAATAATGTTCTTTATAAGTTTGCAAACTTGAAACACTTTCACTTTAAGCAACTTTAGAAAAATCAACATTGAAAGTTTATGAACTTGTTGCCAAAAGTGCAGAAAATAATTTCAGAATGTGTGTAAGAGCTTTTGAAATTTGCATGAGAGTTGTGTATATGTTGTGTGTTGTGGTTGTGAGTTTTAATGCATTTATATAGGTTTTCCAATCAGCCAAATGTCTCTTTGAAATGGTAGGAATTGATTAGAATGAAACCATGTCTTTTGGGTTGAAACTCATTCACTTTGAATTTGAAAATCTGATGCAACAACTCTCAGTAATTGATTACAGCACTGAGTAATCGATTACCCAAATGTTCTGTCCACTAATCATTTATTTCGAATTAGAGTAATCGATTATAACAAGTTGAGTAATCGGTTACTCAACTTTAATAGCACTGGTAATTTGTTACTCAAAGACAGTAATGTATTACTTTGATCAGTTTTAAGTTGGATAACTCATTTCTCACACACGTAACATGTTACTTAGATGAAGTAACTCGTTAGACACTATTTTTGAAAATTGTTTTAAGTATTTTGAAGTGTTTCAATTTTCTTTTAAAAATAGTTTGAGCATTACTACTATTGTATAATCAAGAGTATATGATAGAAGTACCTATTTAGACTTAGACTAAAAGTCTTGAATATCTTGAAGCTTGAATCTTCATTGTCTTCATAAATATTCTTCATTTTCTTCTTTTTGGTGATGTTGGTGTCTTCATCAAAACTGTGCCAAAGTCAGGAGCAAAGATCTTCTTCACAATCTCCCCCTTTTTGATGATGACAAACCAATATCTTCTTAATAGTGTAGTTTTCTGATAGCAGCATACTTTGTGATATTCTTCACTTGTCTTGAGTATGCTCCCCCTATCTTGTATACCCCCTTTTCATTTGGAGTTATGTGCATGAAAGTTTTTAAACAAAAAATACACTCTCCCAACTTTTCTTCCCCTTTTGACTTCATCAAAAAGTAGAAAAACCAAGAGTCCAACATAATATATATATATATATAGCATACATGAAATATGATATATATAACATATAATAATATGGATATCAAGATATAACGGATTTTGAGAAATATCATAAAAGTAAAAAAAATGTTCAAGCATTAACAATGCAAACAACAATACAAACAACATAATAGAAATTTGTCCGAATCCAGGAGAAATTAACATTACAACCAGAAAATCCTAACAACAGATAAAGTCTAAGACTCAGACTCAAAACTATCTTCATCAATGTCCATGCTACTCAGCTTAGAAGAGAGACGATGAAGTTAAAACTGGATTTGTTGATTCTATGTATCAAAGACGTCTATCTGATTAGTGATGTAGCCTCAAAGAGAGAATAATTCATCTATTATCATCTGATTGGTAGGCATGGCAGCAGATGAGGAAGATTGAGCATGAAATTCAGAAGGTTGAGGTTCAGAAGGATTAGCATGGGTAGGTTCTGGTTCAGGAGCAGGAGGTCTATCTTTCTTATGCTTGTAGGTCTGGTCACGAAGATCAAATGTGAAGCCTATTTTGTGGATTACATCGACATCAATATGGCTTTCACGAGGTTTAAGCGGGACCTTAGTTTCTCCAGCAGTAAAAACATCGAAATGCTCAAGGATTTTTGTTATGAAGATTGCATATGGCAAAGGGCTTTGTGTTCCTCTTATAGACCACATTTGTCTCATTATCATCAGAGTCCAATTGATTTTCAGATTAAATTTCATAGCATATATCTATTGGAGTTCTATGTCACTTATTTGAGAGTGATTTGAAAATTTTGGTAACATGACATAGCTCAAAAAATAATGAAGCAAACGGTCTTCTAGTTTGAGATGTCCAGCAGATAGAATATCTTTATTTTTAACAGTTTCACAATAGTCATGTTGCTTAAGCGTTTCTATTTCCTCTTTGGTTATTCTACACAGAAATAATAATAAAAATCTTTTCGATCATAATTTTCCCATTCGCATACAAGGCCAAAACCTGAAGGGTATGTTACAACACAATGAACTAATGGTTTTCATATCCAAAGTAATGTCTTTTCCTTTTACATAAGAAGTAAGATGGTTTTTCCTAAAGTTCATGTTACAGTAAAATACCCTAATCAGTTCAGGATAAATTTCATTTGATTCACAACAGAAATCGAAAAGGTTTTGTTATCTCAAGAGATAAGGAAATAGAAAATCTTCAAACTCAAAATTCTCGAGATTACCTTTGGGGGTGAAGATAATGCAACCATGAAAGTGTTCCTCAAATATTTTGCGTTACTCATCATTTGCTAGAAGTCGTGCTAAGTCAAGAGGGTTGGACTCCAAGGATGAAGTTCATTGCTTCCTTTGAGTAGAATTGGTGCGTTGCTTCTTGGTTCTAGATGACGAAGCCAATGAAATGAGTTTTTGAAAAGTTAGGTTTTTGGGTTTTGGAGATTTGGGGTTTTTTGATTTAGGTCACTAAACACGAAAATGATGGTTTAGAAGTGAAAATGTGATATGAAAGCACACAAAAATCACTCGAAACAGATCAAAAACGAAAATTTTAGAGAGAGAGGTGGCCACGAAGATTGAAATGAGGAAGAACTAGGGGAGGTTTGTGTAGGTGTAGAAAAGTGAGGGGTGGTTTGTGTAATTTCACTAAAACTCAGGGGTGTCAGTGTAATTAACTCTTAATTAAATAGTATAGCACTTGTACGTTAATAATTTATTTTAATTTTACCTTTTTTGGAGAGCATCTGCAACTGCATAATGCTCATTATGACTTTTTACACGCTTTTGTAATAGCAAATGACCAAGTCCAATAACTAAAAATGTTCAACGTATTATTGACATAAAATACATTGGAAAGAAAGTGCAAGTATCAAATATGTTGACATTCTATAAAACCATTGGTTTGACTACTTTAATGATTAGAATTTAGAATTGGATTCATTGCAAGAGTAATTATCTTGGTTTATAAAGTTTAGAGTGCATAGTTATGAAAATGAAAATGATAATAACAAACATATTTTCAGGAAATGAAAACATGGAAATGAAAATTGTTTCTTAAAAATGAAAATAGGAAATAGAAATAGAAAATATGTCTTGAAATCAAACAACCCTTGACGTGTTACACCTCATGTTATCTTTCCTTTTTTTTTTTTTTTGCATTTTTAGTAAGTTTTTAATATTTCAAATGATTGAAGTGTCAAAGTGTTTATTAAATAAAAGGATTTAATATGTATATATTAATAGTGTAACATTCACTGTCAGTAAATCATCTGTCATTAATTTATTAATTACGGTTGACTCTTAAATAAAAGTAATTTGAATCAATGGTAGATGATATACTGATAGTATAAAAAAATTTACACCGTCAATGTGCAGATTTTAAACTCTAAATAAAATGCAATTTTTTTATGAGAGAAATATCTATACACTGCTAGTGTAAATATTTATATATAATTCGTAGATCATTTACCATTTATTTATATTACTTTTTTTTGAAAAGTCAATAATCATAATGAATTGTAGATAATACAATGACAATATAAAATTTATACACTATCAGTGCATATAATTTTTTCTTGATTTTTTATTTGTAAGGAATATTGACTTCATCTATATGAAGACACTAGTAGAGTATAAATGAATTAGAAGCAACCGACAGGTCTCATTGTCCATAGTTGATAAATAGCTAGGTTTTGCATGCTATTTATGATCAAATTCATTTCCCATTTATATGTGAAAATTTTCAAGTATGTTATTTAGGATCAGATTCAGTTTCCACTTTATATGTGAAAAAATTCATTAAAAGAGGTGAAGTTTTTTTTGTGATTTTTATGGAAATTAATGGATTGATGTTTGTTATTGTCTAAAAAATTATCCCATGCAACCCAAAAATAAAATGGAGTAGAAAACCCCTTGGGGAAGACAAACATTCATAGTAAATGGGTAGATAGAAGTGAAAATGAAATATAATAAAATGAAATAGAAACCCATGTGAAGAAGTCAAGTACATATAGTAAAAATGAAATGGGAAGCGTGCACACAAAAACTAATTAAATTAAATAGAAAGATTTAATATGTATACACTCATAATGTAAGTGTTTTTTATAATGTCAGTAAATCATTCATTATTGATTTATTAGTCATCATTGACTCTAACAAAAACTAAAACAAATTAATGATAGATAATATGCTGACAATATAAAAAACTTTACATTGTCCTAGAAACCGAGGTAAGCATGACTGTGCCCTATAATATACGGATTAAAATCAAGGCAACTAGGCAAGGAATAGTGATAATATAAGCATTAAAAACGTAAATTAAACGTTATCGGAAATATGACTTTGGATATTAACTGAACCATATGTAATTCTACAAACCAAAGCTTATCAAAAGTATGACTTTGGATATTAACAGCACCAGATGTAATTGTACAAAAACAATATTGATGAATAGTGACATACTATTTCATACTTAACACATTATTTTTTATTGATATATGTACGTGTAAATATTGTTTTTGGTTGATGATCAATCATATATTGTTAAAATATTTAACTATTATAATGATAACAAAAAAAATGTTGCAAATTTCAAACTTCAATAATTAGGTAAACAAATGTCTCATATTGTATCACATTGGGATTAGGATGATGATCCCTATGGCTAGCTATTCTTTTAGTTGAGATTTTAAAACTCACAGTATTTATTCATTTTTCATATCTTTATGTCTCTCTTTTAAGTCTTCTCTTCTCTAGCTATAAATATCCAAAACCCTATTCATCATAGTTCCAAATTATCCAAACAATTCAAAACTCACATAAATGACATAGCAGCTATTAATGAAGGTCTTAGGTTCATTGCTATTGGTGACTGTTGCTATGGTGTTAGCCATCACTACTGCATCTGATCCTGATCCTCTTCAAGACTTCTGTGTTGCAAATCTTACCTCTGGTATATTAATACTTTTACATAACTCCAATCTCTCTTCTTTTTTTGTAAGATCATTGGAGTGAAATTTCAAATGGAAAAAATGTAATTTTTAATTACATTTAATTTACTTTTTTATTTATTTATTAGCAATTCTAATTCTCGATTCACTATGTGATTGGAAAATTAACAGTGGTTGAAGTGAATGGATTCACATGCAAAAACGCGTCTGAAGTAAATGCAAGTGATTTCTCCTCATTGATACTAGCCAAACCAGGTTCCACAAACAACACCTATGGGTCCCTAGTGACTCGAGCCAATGTTTTGAAAGTGGCAGGACTCAACACTTTAGGTCTCTCTTTATCACGTATTGACTATGCCCCATGTTAGATGCCTCTCATTACTATGCCTTAAAAAAAATTTATGACAATTTTATGGCTCTCTTTAAGGGCATTTTATGTCACTTTTATGGCTTTGTTTCCAAGCATCCAATGCTTGAAATCCAAGATACCAAGACTTTGCTTGCCTATAAAAGGACACATATAGAGAGCTTCAAAATCATCTTCACAACACACAACATCTCTTTCATTTACACATATATTGTGAGTGCATTCTTGGTGAGAATTCTTGTTCCATTTGAGAGAGTATTTGTGAGAAAAATATTGTCATTTGTCCTCATCATTATAAGAGGATTTCTTGTACTCTTCTTTTTTACATAGTGGAATTTTGCTCTTGATCGCCCGTGGTTTTTTTCCTCTCACACTGAGGGGTTTTTCCACGTTAAATCTTGTGTGTTATTTTCTTTATCCTTTACTTGCTTCTCTTTTGTTCTCAATTGATTCAATCCTGTGCTTCCGCATTGTGCTCTAACCTTAACAAGTGGAATCAGAGCTCTTACTAAATTGAGAATTTCAAAATGTCTGCAAAATTTGACATTGAGAAGTTTGATGGCAAAATTAGCTTTTCTATTTGGCGAGTCCAAATGAGGGCCGTTCTTATCCAGAGCGGATTAAAGAAAGCTTTAGATGGGAAGTCAAAGAAACCAGTTTCCATGACCGATGATCAATGGGACGAGTTGGATGAAAAGGCGCTTTCAACAATTCAACTTTGTTTGTCGAAGGAGGTTCTTCGTGAGGTTGCCAATGAAGAAACCGCTGCGGCTTTGTGGCTGAAGTTAGAAACTTTATACATGACCAAGAGCCTCGCAAACAAGCTTCGTCTCAAAGAACGGTTATACACCATTCGTATGGTTGAAGGTACTCCTATTCAAACTCATCTTGATGAGTTTAATTCTATTATTATGGATATGCAAAATATTGATATTAATATTGAAGATGAAGACAAAGCTGTTTTGTTGGTTGTCTCTTTACCTTCTACCTATAAGCACTTCAAAGAAATCATGTTGTATGGAAATAATGATACCTTATCCTTTGAAGATGTTAAATCTAATTTATTGTCCAAAGAAAAATTTGATCTTGAAGTTAATTCTGTGGACAAGGGTGAGGGCTTAAGTGTTCGAGGTAGAACTCAAGAAAAAGGGAGTACCAATTATAAAAAGTTCAGATCCAAATCCAGAGGTCGCAAATCCAACAAAACTTGTCGCTATTGCAAGAAACCGGGGCATGACATTCCTGATTGTTTTATCTTAAAGAAAAAACAAGAAAAACAAGATAAGGGAAAATTTCAACAATCCTCTGAAGCTGCTAATATTGAAGCCAATTCTGACGGTGATATTCTTTTATCTGTTGTCTCTTATAATAATAGGAGTAAAACAGAATGGATTCTTGATTCTGGATGTACTTTTCATATGTGTCCTTATAAGGACTTATTCACCACTTTTGAACATGTTGACAGTGGTGTTGTTTTGATGGGCAATGATACCCAATGCAAAGTTGCAGGAATAGGTACTATTCAGATCAAGGCTCATGACGGTGTTGTCAGAACCTTGGCTAATGTCCGCTATATTCCAGATTTGAAGCGGAACTTAATTTCTCTTGGCACCCTAGAGTCTCTCGGGTGTAGGTATTCAGCTGAAGGTGGAGTTCTAAAGGTATTGAAAGGTGCTATGGTATTATTGAAAGCTAACCGGATTGGTAGTTTATATGTCTTGCAAGGTTCTGTTGTGACAGGTTCAACAGCTGTATCTTCTTCAATGCATGATAATGACATTACCAAATTATGGCACATGCGCCTGGGCCATATGAGTGAAAAAGGTATGCACCTTCTAAGCAAACAAGGTCATCTTGGTAAACATGGCATTGGTAAATTGGATTTTTGTAAACATTGTGTTTTTGGGAAACAGAAAAAGGTTAGTTTCTCCACTGCAACTCACCGTACCAAAGGTATTCTTGATTATATTCATTCTGACCTTTGGGGGCCTTCTAAATTTCCTTCTCATGGAGGATGTCGCTATATGATGACCATCATTGATGATTTTTCTCGCAAAGTTTGGGTTTATTTTCTGCAGCATAAAAATGAGACTTTCTCCACTTTCAAGAAGTGGAAAACTCTTGTTGAAACCCAGACAGGGAAGAAAGTGAAGAAGCTTAGAACAGACAATGGATTAGAGTTCTGCAATGGTGATTTTAATGAGTTCTGCACAAAAAATGGTATTGCTAGACACAAAACTATTCCAAGAAATCCTCAACAAAATGGTGTTGCAGAACGGATGAACAGGACTCTACTTGAGAGAGTTCGTTGTATGCTCTCAAATGCTGGGTTATGGCATCGGCGTGAATTTTGGGCTGAAGCAGCATCTACTGCTTGTTACCTGGTTAATCGTTCTCCACATTCAGCACTTGATTTCAAAATCCCAGAAGAAATTTGGTCAGGTAATCCTGTTGATTATTCTAACTTAAGAATCTTTGGATGTCCTGCTTATGCACATGTTAATGATGGTAAATTAGCTCCAAGAGCTGTTGAGTGCATATTTCTTGGTTATGCATCTGAGTCTAAAGGATATCGCTTATGGTATTCTGATGCAAAGTCACGGAAATTAATTCTTAGCAGAGATGTGACTTTTAATGAGGATGCATTTTTATCTTCTGGAAAACAATCTATTGTGTCTTCTTCTACTAGTACAGGTAATCTACAGGGTACTAGCGAGAAGGTGGAGTTGATAGTGAAACCTACAGTTCCTAATGTTGATGTTCCATCTTCCTCTACAAATCAATCTAGCATTGATGATCATTATGTTGATTGTGATGACAGTACAACTTCTCCTATTCATCAGCAAGAAGATGATTATTGTATTGCTCGAGACAGAACCAGAAGACTAATTAAAAGGCCAGCTAGATACACTGATGGTGATAATTTAATTGCTTATGCATTGTCAGTTGCACAAGAGGTAAATGATGATGTTGAACCTGCCAGCTATACAGAAGCTGTTTCTTGTGTTGATTCGTCACAGTGGCTAGTGGCTATGAATGAAGAGATTGAAAGTCTTCATAAGAATGGTACTTGGGCTTTGACAGAGCTTCCCGAAGGCAAACGACCATTACGATGTAAATGGATCTATAAGAAGAAAGACGGTATTCCCGGGGTTGAAGATCCAAGATGCAAAGCACGACTAGTTGTTAAAGGTTTTAATCAAAAGGAAGGTATTGACTTTAATGAGATATTCTCACCTGTTGTTCGTCATACTTCTATACGTGTTTTGCTTGCTTTTGTTGCTTTATTTGATTTGGAGTTGGAGCAACTTGATGTAAAGACAGCTTTTCTACATGGAGAGCTGGAAGAAGAAATTTACATGGAACAACCTGAAGGATTTATTGTTCCTGATAAGGAGCATCTTGTCTGTCGATTGAAGAAATCATTATATGGCCTTAAGCAAGCTCCCAGACAATGGTACATGAGGTTTGATTCTTTTATGATTGGGCAAGGTTATTGCAGGAGTCAATTTGATGACTGTATTTATTTCCAGAAATTTCCAAATGAATCATTCATATACTTGTTACTGTATGTTGATGATATGCTAATTGCTTCACGTGACAAGTCTTTGATCCGGAAATTGAAAATTCAACTCAATAATGAGTTTGAGATGAAAGAATTAGGTGCAGCCAAGAAAATTCTTGGTATGGAGATTCACAGGGATCGTCAAGCTGGTAAATTGTTTTTATCCCAAGAGAAATATATTGAAAGAGTGCTTGAAAGGTTTAATATGAATAATTGTAAACCTGTTTCTACTCCACTTGCTGCACATTTCAAGT
This sequence comes from Lupinus angustifolius, assembly GCF_001865875.1. Taxonomy (NCBI): domain Eukaryota; kingdom Viridiplantae; phylum Streptophyta; class Magnoliopsida; order Fabales; family Fabaceae; genus Lupinus; species Lupinus angustifolius. The sequence continues at coordinate 11,688,999 of NC_032012.1, forward strand.
TATCTTTAGATCTTTGCCCACATACAGAGGAAGAGATGGAGCGTATGTCACATATTCCTTATGCTAGTGCAGTTGGTAGTCTTATGTATGCTATGGTGTGCACTAGACCTGATTTAGCATATGCTGTTAGCATGGTAAGTCGATATATGCATAATCCTGGAAAGGATCATTGGAGTGCTGTAAAATGGATTTTTCGGTATCTAAAAGGTACTTCTGGTATTGGCTTGGTATTTGACAGAAACAAGGCTACAACTGATGACGTTGTAGGTTATGTTGATTCGGATTATGGTGGTGATATTGACAGAAGGAGGTCTCTTTCTGGTTACATCTTTACTCTCTGTAATAGTGCTATTAGCTGGAAAGCTACTCTTCAGTCCATTGCTGCATTGTCTACGACTGAAGCAGAATATATTTCAGCAACGGAGGGTGTGAAGGAGGCTATTTGGCTCCGAGGTTTGGTAAATGAACTTGGTCTAATACAGGGTGTTCTTACAGTGTTTTGTGATAGTCAAAGTGCTATTCATTTGACCAGGAATAATCGTTATCATGACAAGACCAAACACATTGATATAAAACGTCACTTTATCCGAGATATTGTTGCTATTGGTGAAATTATGGTGGAAAAGATTCACACATCAGAGAATCCAGCAGATATACTTACCAAGCCACTTCCGAATACCAAGTTCCAACTTTGCTTGGACTTGGTTGGTCTTATTGTTAGATGTCTCTCATTTCTATGCCTTAAAAGAATTTTATGACTATTTTATGGCTCTCTTTAATGGCATTTTATGTCACTTTTATGGCTTTGTTTCCAAGCATCCAATGCTTCATATCCAAGATACCAAGACTTTGCTTGCCTATAAAAGGACACATATAGAGAGCTTCAAAATCATCTTCACAACACACAACATCTCTTTCATTTACACATATATTGTGAGTGCATTCTTGGTGAGAATTCTTGTTCCATTTGAGAGAGTATTTGTGAGAAAAATATTGTCATTTGTCCTCATCATTATAAGAGGATTTCTTGTACTCTTCTTTTTTACATAGTGGAATTTTGCTCTTGATCGCCCGTGGTTTTTTTCTTCTCACACTGAGGGGTTTTTCCACGTTAAATATTGTGTGTTATTTTCTTTATCCTTTACTTGCTTCTCTTTTGTTCTCAATTGATTCAATCTTGTGCTTCCGCATTGTGCTCTAACCTTAACACCACAGGTGGCTTAAACCCACCTCACACACACCCACGTGCCACTGAGGTTGTTTTTGTTCTTAAGGGAACACTTGATGTTGGGTTCATAACTGTAGCCAATGTTCTTATATCTAAGACTATTACCAAAGGTGAGATATTTGTGTTCCCTAAAGGATTGGTTCACTTTCAAAAGAATAATGGTCACCACCCAGCTTCAGTTATTGCATCCTTTAATAGCCAATATCCTGGGAAACAATCCATTGCACTTACTTTGTTTACTGCTACGCCACCACTTCCAAACAATGTTTTGAGCAAGGCCTTTCAAGTGAGTACCAATGAGGTTGAGATTATCAAGTCTAACCTTGCACCTAAGAACTAGAATGTTGGAGTAGAGATCTGTTGTCTAAAATCATGTCCTAAATCATGTCTTGTGCAATGATGAAGAAGAGAAAACAACCATAATAATGAATGTATATTTTCATTGTGGCATGACAAGGTTTGGAACAAGATTTGAAACAATAGATCTATGTTCGAAATATTGATTGTATTTTTGTGTGTTTGTAATTATATTATTTTATTCGGGTATTGTTATTTGTTGTTAATGCTTTGTAATTCAGTTTAGTTAGTTAATCTAGTTAGTGTGTACTTTCTGTTTATAGTAAGTAGTTAGTTGGTTGATGCTATAAAAGGAAGGTTTGCTTTGTAAATGAAATAATGCTTAATGCAATAAAACTAGACTCTAATACTTACCTCTCAACATATCTTTTCTTCATTCGTCTTCTTTAAAAACAGCTTTCATTCTTCTTTACTTTGTTCTTCTTCTTCCTCTTCCTCGTGCTTTATTTCTTCTTCATCTTGTTTACAAGTGAAGTAAACAAACAACAGTGGTATCAAGAGCTTTGCTTTAGGTGATTCCTTCGATTCTTGGATTTGTGTGAAAGGGGAAACTCATTCATTCATTCATGGCTATAAACAGTGCTTTCACAATGACACTGCGCACTCTGGACAGCAAGAACTATGAAAGATGGCACATATAGATGAAGGTCTTGTTTGGTTATCAAGAAGTACTTGATATAATCCAAGAAGGATATCAATCAGTAGATGAGGATGCAACCGAGGCTCAGAGACTTGTTCACAGAGATTGCAAGAAGAGAGATTGTAAGGTCGTATTCATGATTCATCAATGTGTGAATGAATCGAATTTTGAGAAGATTTTCAATGCAAAAACAGCAAAAGAAGCTTAGGAAAGTCTTAAAAAATGCTATGCTGGTGTAGAGAAGGTAAAGAAGGTTAAGCTCCAAACCTTGAGAAGAGAATATGAATTGCTACAAATGAGAGATGGTGACACAATTGCAGAGTACTTCACCAAAATCAGATTACTGACAAATCTGATGAAGGGATGTGGTGAAGTAATGAGGGATCAATTGGTAGTTGAAAAGGTGTTGAGGACCTTAAACTCCAAATTTGATCATGTGGTTGTTGCCATAGAGGAGTCTAAGGATCTTGAGGTGTTCAAGATTGAAGAATTGCAAAGCACATTAGAGGCTCATGAACAAAGAATCAAGGAAAGAAACTCATAGAGAAACTCTGATCAAGCACTCGAAGCACAAGCAAGCAGAAGGTCATTCAACCAAGGCAACTTCACAAAGAAACTCAAGAATAAATGGAAATCTGACAAAGGAAGAACCTATGAAGGAACTAGGCATGATTCAAACTCATTTTCTGGAAACAAAGGCAGTGGACAAGACCAGATGCTAAAGAGAAACAAGAAGAAGTTTGATAAGAAGAAAATTCAATGCTTTAATTGTAAGAATTTTGGTCACTTTGCATCTAAGTGTAGGTTCAAGGTTGCTCATGGCAGTGGTCTAGAAATTGAAGCCAGGTTGGCTCAAGAGGAGGAATCTGAGGAGGAACAAGTCTTACTAATGGTCACATCTGAAAAGGAGGTCAAGGATGACTGCTGGTATCTAGACGCAGGGTGCTCCAACCATATGTCAAGCAACAAGGACTGATTTGAGAGACTTGATGAAAATGCCAAGAGTAATGTGAAGTTTGCTGATCATAGCTCCATCAATGCTGAAGGAGTTGGAGATATCTCAATCAGGAGAAAGGATGGGAAGAGTGCTAGTATCAAAAATGTCCTGTATGTGCCTAAGATGAAGAGTAACCTGCTTAGCCTTGGCCAACTACTTGAGAAAGGGTATGAAATGACCATGGCAGACAAGATGCTAAATGTGTATGACTGTGACAAGAATCTCATCTTGAGAGTTCCACTATCCAAAAATAGAACCTTCAAGATTGGGATTCAAGTCAACAATCATAAGTGCCTACTATCTAAGACAACTCATGATAATTGGACTTGCCATCAGAGGTATGGCCATCTGAATTTCAAGAATCTTGAGCTTCTGAGCAGGAAAGGAATTGTCATTGGATTACCATCAATTATTAGTCCAAGCACACTGTGTGATGATTGTTTGTCAAGTAACCAAAGTAGGAGCAGCTTTGTGTCTCACATACCAACTAGATCAACAAAGTCACTTGAGTTGATCTACTCAGATGTATGTGGCCCATTTGAAGAACACTCATTGGGAAACAACAGGTACTTCATGACCTTCACATATGACTTTACAAGGAAGACTTGGGTTTACCTTATCAAGAGGAATAGTGAGGTATTCTCAATCTTTGTGAATTTTAAAGCTCAAGTAGAAAGACAGAGTGGACAGAAATTGATGACCCTGAGAATTGATGGAGGAAGAGAGTACTTGTCAAATGAGATGAAAGATTTATGTGCCAAGGAAAGATTGACTCATGAAGTAATTGCTCCATATATCCCACAACATAATGGTACTGCAGAAAGGAAGAACAAAACCATTCTTAACATGACAAGAAGTATGCTCAGAACAAAGTCTATGTCAAAAAGATTTTGGGGTGAAGCTGTCTCTAAAGCAGTGTACATCATGAACATATGTCCTACAAAAAGGCTAAAGGAAACCACACCTGAAGATGCTTGGTCAGGCTCAAAACCAAGGGTGGATCACTTCAGCGTGTTTGGTTCAATCTGCTATGCTCATGTACCTGAAGCTCAAAGAAAGAAGCTTGATGAGAGAAGCAAGAAGCTTGTATTATACTACAGATGCATACATGGTTTATGATCCACTAAGTCATAGGATAATGTTGAGTAGAGATGTGAGAATTGATGAAACACAAAGTTGGAATTGGAATGAAACAAGCAATGACCCAGCAAGACACACAATAATGCAGTTTGATGAAGGCCTAGTAGATTTGGAACTATTGCATACTAATCAACCAGTTGTTGAAGAAATTCAAAACCAAACAAGACCACAAAGAGCTAGAAAACCACCATCAAGACTAAGTGACTATGAAGTCTTCCCAGACTCAGAAATCACCATTGAAGGAGAGCTGGTTCACATGGCTCTATTGGCTGAAATGGAACCAGTAAACTCAGAAGAAGCATCCAGATAGAGTCATTGGCTTGAGGCTATGCAAGAAGAACTCATGTCCATTGAGAAAAATAGAACTTGGGAGCTCACTCAATTACCAAAAGGAAATAAGGTCATTGATGTAAGATGGGTTTATAAAGTAAAAATAAATCCAAAGGGAGAAGTGACTAAATACAAGGCTAGACTTGTGGCAAAGGAATTCCTTCAAAGACAAGGCCTATACTATGATGAAGTCTTTGCCCCTGTTGCAAGAATGGAAACCACAAGGTTGGTGGTACCATTGGCGAGCTATAAAGGTTGGTGCATTCAACAAATGGATGTAAAATCAGCATTCTTGAATGGGCCATTAGAAGAAGAGGTGTAAAATCAGCAGGGAGTGAAGGATTGGTGTATAGATTGCATAAGGCTTTGTATGGCCTTAAGCAAGCACCAAGAGCCTGGAATAAGAAGATTGATGGCTTCATGTTGAAATTTGGCTTCTCTAAATGCACAGCTGAGTATGGTATGTACTTAAGAGGTGCAGAGCTAAATCAAATGATAATTGTGTGACTATATGTAGATAATCTCCTAGTAATAGGCAATGATGTGAGTAAGATCAATTCATTCAAGCAAGCTATGAAGAGTGAGTTTGATATGAGTGATCTAGGAAACCTATCCTACTTCTTAGGGATAGAATTCACTAGAATCAAAGGAGGAATTGTTATACATAAGAAGAAGTAAATTGCTGATGTTTTGAGAAGATTCAACATGTCACACTACAACTTTGTTTCAACACTTGTTAAAGCAAGAAATCTAGTGCTCCAAGATGACTTAGCTGCTAACAAAACCATGTACAGGCAAATGGTTGGGTGCCTAAGGTATATTTGCAACACAAGACCTGACATTGTGCATGTTGTAGGCTTGATCAGCAGATTTATGGAAGCACCAACAAGAGGTCATCTCCTAGCAGCCAAAAGATTGCTTAGATACATCAAAGGCACCATAGATTTTGGTCTGCTACTACCAAACCACTTCAGCAACCTTAGTTATGATATACTTGGCTTTAGTGATGCGGATTGGTGTGGAGATAAACTTGACAGAAAAAGCACAACAGTGTATCTGTTTATGCTTGGCAATTCACAATTTCATGGTGTTCAAAGAAACAAGACGTGATTGCCTTGTCCTCTTGTGAAGCAGAATACATAGCAGCGTGTATGGCAGCTTGTCAAGGCCTTTGGTTAGACACATTGTTAGTAGAACTGAAGCTAAAGGAAGAAGGTAATGGCTCGGTATTAATGGTTGACAACAAATCAACCATACATCTTGCCAAGAATCCAGTGGCTCATGGTCGTAGCGAACACATTGAGACAAGATTTCATTTCCTAAGAGATCAAGTGAGTAAGAAAAAGTTGAAGATGGTGTTCTGCAGAAGTGAAGAACAACTCGCAGATATCTTCACCAAGCCATTGAAGAAGGAGATGTTTGAAAAGTTAAGGTTGAAGTAGGCATTGTAAGATTGAGTGTTGACTGAATTAAGGAGAAGTGTTGTTAATACTTTGTAATTCAGTTTAGTTAGTTAATCTAGTTAGTGTGTACTTTCTGTTTATAGTAAGTAGTAAGTTGATTGATGCTATAAAAGGAAGGTTTGCTTTGTAAATGAAATAATGCTTAATACAATAAAACTAGACTCTAATACTTACCTCTCATCATATCTTGTCTTCATTCTTCTTCTTTAAAAACAGCTTTCATTCTTCTTTACTTTGTTCTTCTTCTTCCTCTTCCTCGTGCTTTATTTCTTCTTCATCTTGTTTACAAGTGAAGTAAACAAACAACATTATTTATACATCTATTTTAGAGAACTTCAAAATGTATTTTTTTATTTACAACATAAAGTATACTTTGATGGTAAATAGAAAAATATTTTAGAGATTTTTAGAGATAGATGTAATAAACTTTTCTTCATTGTTTTGTTGTTGTTTTATGACTTTCATGTTTGTAAATATGCATAGATATAAGATATCAATATTGAATTACATGAGAGACTTATTCTGTAACATTTTTGCATAGGTACTGGTCACGATTCCCATTGACGTGAGTTACATGGCCCAATACAGATTATTTTGGTCTTTTTTATAAGATTTTTTCAAGGTTTCTAAGTATATTAATTAAACTTGTTTCCAACATACATCTATTTAATTATGTATCATTAATTATAATGTAATGGGAAGATGGAGTGAGTAGTGCATGATTATAAAGGGTACTTTGTAAAACATATATAATTTTGGAAACATTAAATATAGTATATTGAAATTCTAATTTTAACAATATGTATACAAACCATTATATGCCAACCAATGGACGTTGGTTTAAGTGATACATGTTTGAGTCCCTTTAAGCAAGAACTCGGGTTTGAGTCTTGTGGATGGAAAAAAATATCCGTTGGAAGAGTTAGCCTCATGTACATGTGGATGTTCCCGGCTTGGACAGGATTGCCTCAAGTGCGAGGATACATGTGGGAAATAATTAGTTGTAAGGACAACTACGAACCCCAAAATAATTAGTTCTTTACTCGAAAATGTGAGAAGATACTCTTAGTAAGTTAGTAGTATACAAAAAAATAAATAGGAAGAAAAGGTTTTCTCACCTATAAATGTGTTTTTCTTGTGAATGACATGTACCAGAAAAAGATATAAAATATGACAAAAATAAAACAAAGTAAAGGGTTCATCACAATAACTCAAGAGGTGCCTTTAGCATAAACATTTGGAACAAGAGTCAAATTTGCGTTTGTGAGCCTTTAAAAGCCTTGAAAACCTTGTCCTACGGTAATGGAAGCCACATTTGATTCTGAACCTTGAAAGAACAAACTTGTTCAACTTCTTAGCAGATTTTAGCTTTGGCCACAAAACTTTCTTGACAAGTGCCAATGACCCTTTAATTTTCTCAGTGAAGCTCTTCTTTCTACTGAACTCATAGCTTCTTAGAAACAATTGTCTTTTCTCCATAGATGATGGGTTATGAATCATAGGCATGGCACCAAAAGAGAAAGTGACCTGAAAAGTTCAATAAATTGATCATATGGATTAGTATTTCAATCATGGTTGCATTTTGTTTAACGAAATTGTGAGATATTGAGAAAAAATGTGATCATGTAGTTGCAACATAATTATGTAGACTCCAAAATCATAATATTGCGCGCGATTATTGTAGATTGCATAATGTGATGTGGTTGCGATAACCATTATAAAAGTATCACATCATAATTACGGAGTGACATTGAATCATAATGATTTGACCGCAACATAATTGTATCGGACTACATTTGACTGTATTAGGTCGCAACCCAACTGCTTCGAGCCACATCAATATTAAAAATATTTTTTTACTCACAAAATAATTTATATCGTAACGGCCGCAATGACAGTTACCACGACCAAAATAGTGTTTGTGAAATACAATTATTTAAAACAAACTAGATTATAGAAATATGATTAAGGATAATGAGAAAGGGATATGGATTGGAGAAATTCATCGAACCTGATTGTTACTTTGCTTTGTTTTTATTGCTAGTCGATTATATTGCACAAGCTATAATAAACACAAGTCTCACTCTTACTTTACCCAATACCCTTTGATCTTTTATGTGTCTTATATATAATTATACTAGTATATCTATTGTATCAATAAGAATCATCTATGAAGATATTATTCGAAATTAGTTTTTGAAATCTTTCTGTTTTTTTATGTTTGGATCTTAAAATATTAAAATTAAATTTGAACTAAAATTCCTTAAATCTTTAGAAACAAAACTGTTAAAATCGGGGTAATAATAGAATAAATTAGGATATATCATTCACATTTAAAATCTGAAGTTTTAATTTAATTCGCAATCAGAAATCTTATATTTATCATAATCTTAAACCATCGCAACAAGCGCTTAGATTAATTAGTTATGAGCAAAATCAATCAATCAACAATGCACAATAAATATCTTTCAACTTAAAGTAAAAATATAGTTTTAGAACATAATCTATCCACTAAATAATATCGATGAATACAATGGTGATTATCAACTTTTTTATGATTTTATTTATTGAAAAAAGAAATCAGCAAACCTAAACAACTTTTTGATCATTTTTGAAATTTTTTATGTTTTAAGTAAATTTTTACTACCTAAAAGTCTAATTTTTTTTCAAACTTATCTTACTGTGATATTGATAACTAAAAAATGTAGAGTGACATGACAAGCGTATGTTTTTTATATAAAAAATAAAATAAAATAAAATAAATTTTAGATTCTTAAATTTTTAAATATGGCCTTGACTTATTTCTTATTTTCATAGTTAATTTAGTTTCAGTAAATTACACTAACACATCCTACATTTTAGTGAAATCATATAAAACATCACTCTCTTTTTAAACTTATATAAAACATCCCTTATTATACACATACTATACTAACTACCATGGTAAGAGATAAGTGTAATTTCTTAAACAAAAATGATGGCAAGTGTAATTAAATCAAATAAAATATGGTATATTGTGAAGAGTAATCCAAATTATATAAGAGTCAATATCAACAATTCTAAGGATATGTTTAAATCACTCTTGTACTATATTATAACTACAAAATAATGAATAGACAATAAGTCTTATATATTATGGTGAGCATGAGTCCAAAGGTTTGTCCCTTATCTGATCTTAAATTTTCATTGAGTTATTTTTTGAACCCAAACTCAACCATATACCTGAAGGCTAACCCGACTCACATGTTGATCGAGCTAGTGTTTGAACCTGAACCCGATCTAGACCTGATTAAATATAATACATATCACTTTAGGGTAAACTCTTCTAAATATTACTTATTATTATGGATACGTAATATATAAATATTTTGTTAATCATTTATATATATATATATATAATACAAAATTAATGAATAAATCATATACGAAATGATATTTACATTATGACAATAAATCATTTGATAAAGAATGTCATAAGTAACTAGCGTAACAATTGAAAAACAATAATAAAAATATTAAATTATAAATTGTTATAATAAAATGTACTATTTACTTTGGGAGAAAAGACATGTACATGATTGAATATGTACTTACATACTACAAATATGGCTGACCATGTGATAGGATGGGTCTTGTCACTTACCCAATCATAAACATTAAGTGGTTCTAATTTTGAACTCGAACCTGACTCTAAATCCGGTAAAATCCAATTATATGGGTCCAATCATGACTATGGCAAATTAGGTAAGCATATATATAATACCAATCTAATATGGATGACGATGAAAACTGAATCTGTGAGTACCCGCCCAAACCCAACTTGAATTTAATTGGGAAAACCCGATGTAATATGTTTGGTTCGAGTTTTACCCAATATCATCGGGTTCGGGTTTAATACAATTTATATCCTACCCCAAATTTGCCCCAAACCTATTAGAAATGCAATTAGGCAATGAATGTGAGACAAACAATTAACTTGAAAGAGTAGTTATTAAGTAAAATTAAATCATATACTATGTATACAAGATTGAAATTAGAACATAAAAAAAAATACATACAACATATATACATACAACACTCCCAATTGTCAATAATATTGACGGTAACGACTATTTTTTTGTAGTGCACCATTATGAATTACATTGTGTTTGTTTAGTGCCAAATGAATTACTTTAATTCAGCTTTTGAATTACACAGTATGAATTACACCAGCCTAACCATCATTTTGTATTACTAATACAACTTTAATATTAGTAAACTTCTCTTGCTAATACAGATTTAGTAGTAAATTTTTGGATTTCTGTGTCATGTTTAGGTTACCCGAAACTCAAAATGTTTGAAGATAATAGTATTATTTTTAACTAGTTACATTTGGGTTTGGACTCAGGTTTTAAAATTCGAGATCGAGTTTTAAAATTCGAATTTAGAAGTGGATAAATATAAACTCAACTCGAATAACATTGTTGTAAAAAATGAGAACCAATAACGTTGATTGAGGTAGATGTAGGCTTATCTTGTGGTGTCTTCTCTGAAACTGAAAACACAAAACATGGCTTCAATCATTGCTATTTCTTCCATATCTCATCATCTTCTTCTCTACAAGAAACCAATCACAACAACAACAACTTCAACAACAACAACAACTTCAACACCAACAACAACTTGTACTTCCATTTCATTACACACCAACTCTCACTTTAACAACAACAAAAGGCTCATCTTTCTTCCTTCTGCCATTGCTTCTTCTTCTTCTTCTTCTTCTCTGCTTAGTGAAGAAGCTTTCAAAGGGATACTCCAAAACAATGAATTTGCCCATGACTTTGAAACTAATGCATTGTCTTCTGATAATAAAGTTGAGGATCATGAACTTGATATTTCAAAGCTTGCTTTACCTTCTCGTCTTGTGGAATCACTCCATAAACGTGCCATTACTCATCTTTTTCCCATTCAGGTACCCTTTTTAATATAATGCACATACATGCTTCATTTCTTTGCTTATAGTTCTAAATATTTCAAGTGTTGTATAGAGAGATTATTTCAGCTTTTGAGAACAACTTATGCAAATAGTATACAATTTTCCTATAAGTTTTTTAGCTTATTCAAAAAAAGCTTATTGAATAAATGCTTCATTAAGCTGTTTACCTGAGATGGCCCTATATTATTAACTCATAATGATAAATTATTAGGTGTTGCAGGAAGTTGTTTGAATCAATTGTTCATGTTATACTTTTCATTTCGAATCGGGTTATTTATTCTACATTTCTGCTTTTAGGGTGTGTTTGCGAGTTGGTTTTTGGAGGGTAATGAAGGATAGGGAAAGACTTGAGAGCTATGAAATACACTTATGAGATGACTCTGAAGTCTTTCATTTCCCCTTCAAAACTCAACTCGCAAACAGACCCTTAGGCATTAGAGTCGAGAGTGGTATTATTTGGACAAGTGGTTTGGATAACTTATCAAGATGGTAGATAGTTTTGTCAATTGTGAGAGTCTAAAAGTTATCCAAATCAAGTTGTTCAAGTTACATTTTTTTGTTTGAGTTGCACTTGTTTAGTTGTGTTCACTGTAGTGACTAGTGTTCATGTGAATTTTCTGACTTGTACCACAACCACATTGTGGAGTTTGACTATAAATTTCTTCCTGAAAATTTACCTTCCTTGATTTTTTTGGTGATTAGAGAGCTGTGTTAATACCTGCACTAGAAGGAAAAGATATCATTGCTCGGGCGAAGACTGGAACAGGGAAGACATTAGCATTCGGGATTCCAATTATTAAAGGCCTTACTGAAGATGAACATGGTATCCCTCATAGGTAATCATGATTCATGGCATGTGAAATGTACTTGATTAATTTCAGGGTTGCAATTTGTTTGATATACATTTTACGCATTTCTTTCTTCATTGCAGGCGGTCTAGTCGTCTTCCTAGAGCATTAGTCCTTGCACCTACAAGGGAGTTAGCAAAGCAAGTAGAGAAAGAGATCAAAGAATCCGCACCTTATCTAAACACAGTTTGCGTTTACGGAGGCGTTTCTTATGGTATTCAGCAAGGGGCGCTTTCGCGTGGTGTTGATGTAGTGGTTGGAACACCTGGTAGAATAATTGACCTGATAAATGGTAACACCCTTAAACTGAGTGAAGTTCAGTATTTGGTCCTCGACGAAGCTGATCAAATGCTTGCTGTTGGGTTTGAGGAGGATGTGGAAGTGATTTTAGAAAAGCTTCCATCGGAGAGGCAGAGCATGCTTTTTTCCGCAACAATGCCAGCGTGGGTGAAGAAGTTGGCTAGAAAATATTTGGATAAGCCATTGACAATTGATTTGGTAGGTTTTTTGTTGCTGTAGAGTAACAATTGAAACATGATTATGATGCATTTCGATCTAAAAACAATAAATCGTGATTATGATGATGATTTTCTCGTTTCCTTTTACAAAGGTTGGTGATGAAGACGAAAAGCTTGCTGAAGGGATAAAACTTTATGCTATATTAGCCACCGGCTCGTCAAAACGAACAATTCTTTCTGATCTTATAACCGTAAGTTGGCACTCGTTAAATTTCTTCATAGCTTGATGTTCAGATGTCTGCAATTTGCACTCTGAGGGTTCTGTTTAGTCATTACATTGAGTAATATAACTGTTGTTACTATTACTGGTTTCATTAACCAAAAGTTATTCCATGTAGATGATGCAATAACATTTTGTTGTCTCTTATTAACAAATGGATTAATAACTTCAATGAATATTACTGTCTTTTAGGTTTATGCAAAGGGTGGGAAGACTATAGTTTTTACGCGGACAAAAAAAGATGCTGATGAAGTATCTTTGTCATTGACAAATAGTGTAACTTCTGAAGCACTGCATGGTGATATATCTCAGCATCAAAGAGAAAGAACATTAAATGGTTTTCGGCAAGGGAAATTCACAGTGCTCGTTGCCACTGATGTTGCAGCTCGTGGACTTGATATTACCAATGTTGATTTGGTAAGTTAAAAGGATGCGATGCACGATTTCATTGGACTCAAGATTTAGAATTTTATGTTTGACGAAATGTGTAAACACTAAACAGTGAGTGGTGCACATAAATATATGTTCGCTTTGATTTCATTGTTTAATTATTTCTTCCCACTCTCAAATTTGTTTTTCACTGACTGTATAGAAGTTTAAGATCAATATTTGTATTAGAAGGTTCTTATGTATGCCTGGGTTTAGTACTGAAATCCACTCTATTCTCAACATATTGAAAAGCTTTGTTGGTATTACTTGTTTCCTTCAGATCATCCATTATGAGCTTCCCAATGATCCTGAAACTTTCGTACATCGCTCTGGTCGTACTGGGCGTGCAGGAAAAGAAGGTAATGCCATCCTGTTGTATACCAGTAGCCAGAGAAGAACAGTTAGATCCCTTGAGCATGATGTAGGCTGCAAATTTGAGTTTGTTAGTCCACCAGCTATGGAAGAGATTTTGGAGTCATCCGCTAAACACGTTGTTGCCACACTTAATGGAGTTCATCCCGAGTCTGTTACATTTTTCACCCCAACTGCCGAAAGACTGATTGAAGAACAAGGAGCAAGTGCCCTTGCAGCTGCACTAGCACAGCTGAGTGGATTTTCTCGACCTCCATCATCCCGGTCTCTTATCACCCATGAGCAGGTATACTGGTATAAGGAGGCGTATATTTCCAGTTGAAGTTATTCAGTCTAATATGATTCTATGCATTGCCTTTGGTTTTTTACTTTTTAGTCAGCAATACCTGTTATCAAACCAGTAATTTTGCTTTACATAACTACTGCTTAGACTTCTCCGTATGACTTTCCGATGATATTGATCTTAATCCATTGTCCAATGTCCAAACAACTATGTATTCTGTTTTTTGCACCCTTTTGCTATCTGGTTAGCTCATTAAAATTCGGCTATTGCAGGGGTGGGTTACGTTGAAACTGACTCGAGATTCAGATATTTCTAGAAGATTCTTTTCAGCCAGATCAGTCACTGGGTTTCTTTCAGATGTTTATTCTCCAGCTGCTGATGAAGTTGGAAAAATACATATAATTGCAGATGAAAGGGTCTGTATTTGAAATATATTCTTTAGTTCTTTTCTATGTTTTCTTGTTTGGAACTTTTTCTTTCAAATTGTTTGACACTGCCAATACCTCATATCAGACTCAAGGAGCCGTTTTCGATCTTCCAGAGGACATTGCAAAGGAGTTACTTAAAAAGGAGATACCTCCTGGCAGCACTATTTCCAAGATCACAAAGGTGAATTACAATATTTGGTTACTGTTTTTGTTTTGCAAATGTTGTATATTGCGTGTGTGTATGCATGTCTTTTTCCAGAACCTAAGCATCATATTTTTGTAACAATTTATTGCACTACTGATTTTATAAACTGATTGCATATGTTGCTATGTATTAGCAGTTACCTCCATTGCAAGATGATGGGCCTGCAGGTGACTCCTATGGGAGGTTTTCCGACAGAGATCGAAGTAACCGAAGAGGTTCTAGGGATCAAAGAGGTTTTAAAACCTCACGTGGATGGGGCGGGAGCGGTGGTCGTGGCCGAGGCTCTGATAATGATTTTGGTGATCCATTTAAGAAAGGTGGTAGAAGTAGTAGACCCGGCGGAAGCAGCCGGTCTCGAACAGGAAAAAGCAATGAGGATAATAGGCTAATTGGAGGTAGACAATCAAGCAGGTCTTCATCATCAGACAGGTTATAGTAGACAAGTTAAAGTAGCATTTTTATCTTGTTTGGTGATTTTCTTCCTACAAGTTATAATAAGCTTCATCAATGTGATATTAATGGCGCAATTTTACAAGCAACTTAATTTAACACTTATCACATAAGAGGTTATGACCTTCCTACAAGTTCATTTTAACTTATCTCACAAGCTTCAATAAGCTAAAAACAGCTTATAGGAAGGTCATAGCCTATTTTTATAAGCTCTTGCAAACACATGCTTAAGTGCTTACATGATAACAAGATAAACCTATATAGTAAATAAGCTTTTATATAAACTCTTTCAAATGTCCCCGAAGTTTTTGTATACTTGTATTTTGTAGCTGATATGTTATTTGAATGTGCATTTCAGAGGTAGCTTTGGAGGGTCTTGTTTCAATTGTGGGGGATCTGGGCATAGAGCATCAGATTGTCCAAACAATGGAGGCTTTTTTTAGTTTCCACGTCTTCGATTTTCGGCACTGCCTTCGCCGAAGACTTGAGCTACTGCCACTGTTGTTGGCCTAACAGGTTCAGGGAAATTCAAGAATTATAGAATCATATTAATTTGCATATCTCATGTTGGCATTAAACTCCATAGGGTCTAAGTTTTTGGTCATGGATTTTTATTAGTCTTGATGTATAATCTATCATCTATTTAGGGCAGTGATATTTGACTAGGACAGTTAACTATGATTTTCTATCTTTAGTTGTTGTATTTTTGGTACCACCAGAGGTATCCCTCACCCAAAATGGTAAGGAACTAATCCCTTTCACGATACGTGGTTGTCCCTCCCAACAAGTGCTGCTCCCAAAAATCGAACCATTTTCTTGTTGGTTGATGTATGATTCTGTGATAAGGGAAGATTATGTTAAGTGGGTATTTAGATGACAGTTATAATTGTTTCCTTTTTTAGAAAACTGTTAGTTGATAGTTAAGTCTGTTAACTATAAATAGAAACTGTAATCCATTGTGATGAATAACAAATATTTCCAAAGTTTCTAAACTTCTTGTAATCCTTTCTTCAATCTCTAATAAACAATTCTCAGAATCCTTTCTGGCACAGGAATCCCTGATTCTTTCCAACCTTCTTCTTCGAATTTCCATTAATTCCTAGAACTTCGTTTTCCACCTTAAAGAATCAAACAATCCTGGCATACAGATGAAGGGTTATCTCGACTAATGAGGCAGCTCCAGACTGATTCAGGTGACCATAAGCATTACAAATTGATCATGATGAGCTTAGAAGGAAGGGAAAGTTGGTTATAGGCAAGGATCAACAGCTTAGGGATGATATTTTGCAATGGTTGCATAATACTGCAACAAGTGGCCACTCTGGCAGAAATGCAACAATCCAGAGAATCAAATCCGTGGTTTATTGGAAGGGCCTGACCAAGGATGTGAGGAAATTTATTCTTAATTGTCCAACTTGCCAGAGGTGCAAATATGACACCACTACCTCACCAGGATTGCTCCAACCATTGCCTATTCCAAATCATGTATGGCAACATATTACTATGGACTTCATTGAAGGCTTGCCCCTATCTTATGGAAAACAAGTTATTTTTGTGGTGGTAGACAGACTCAGCAAGGCTAGTCACTTCATGGCATTGTCTCATCCTTACACTGCTGCCAATGTTGCCCAAGCTTTCCTAGATAATGTGTTCAAGCTTCATAGTTACTCTGATTCTATCACAAGTGACAGGGACCCCATCTTCATAAGCAAATTTTGGCAAGATTTGTTTGCTTTACAAGGGGTTCATCTACAACTCTTTTCTGCCTATCATCCTTAGAATGATGGCCAATCTGAGGTTGTCAATAGATGTTTAGAGACATATTTGAGGTGTATGTGTTCTGATAATCCACAACAATGGTGCAAATGGTTATCCTTAGCCGAATGGTGGTATAACACCACTTTTCATACAGCCATTAAAGCCACACCTTATGAGATAGTTTATGGTCAACCACCCCCTTGCATACTTGCCTTATCTTCCAGGTGAATCCAAGGTAGAACTAGTGGATAGAAGTCTGACTCGAAGAGATAAGATGTTGAGGCTCTTAAAATTCCACTTAAAGAGGGCACAAGAGCGGATGAAACAGATTGTAGATAGGCATAGATCAGATCGACAATTCTTGGTGGGTGATTTGGTTTATGTTAAGCTTCATCCTGATAGGCAGATTTCGGTTGTTAATAGGAGTAATGCTAAACTAGCACCAAAGTTTTTCGGTCCTTATGCCATTCTTAGCAAGGTTGGCATGGTGGCTTATGGTTTGAATCTTCCAGCAGACTTAAAAATTCACCCAGTGTTCCACGTATCTCAGCTCAAAAAACATGTGGGATCGTTGGTAACATCAAACATTCTTCCTGTTTCAACTGAGGCCATCGTTGTGGACAGAGAACCTGAACAGATTTTGGACAAGATGACAGTCAAGAGGGGAGGAAAGGCAGTCACGAAGGAAACTTTTAAATGAATGAAAAGTGAAAGTTCAAAGGTTTATGCAAATCTCTTATCAAGAGCTGGATCTAGTGACTTTTTTCTTTTATTTATCAACAAACATAACCAACATGTTAACATGTTTTAAAGCATCTATGCTTGGTTTCTTTCTCATTTTCATTTTGGATTTATATCTTCTGAATATTAATTAGTGAAAATGTTACTTTGATTACTATTTCTTATTTTTTAACTCTAGCGAGAAATAATGAAAATGAGAACACTTCCTACTAGCTTTTGATTCTATATGCTATTGTTTTTCACCATTTATGTAAATATTTTCATTTATAAGTTACTACACATGTTGTTAACATTAGTCTTTGTAATAAAGAATTTGATTTTTCTTAACTAATGTATGAAAATCAAATATCATAAATAAAAAAGTAGTATAAAAACTCTCTTCAATGAGTTTTCATGACTTGACTAGACTTGAATTAGTCAATGTTTAATATGAGTATATACTTAAGTATGTTAGGACTTAAACATATGAGGAGAGTCTAACTCAAATTATTAATCTATTATTATCTTGAGATTAATTTTCTACTCAATGTGAGACTCGTAACATAGAATCAAACCACAAACAAAAATTACTTCACATGTTATATTATGTGACAATCAACTAAATTCATTAGTTCAAATCTAATTGTAAACATTATTAACATGAAATGATCATTACCTCACCAAACAAACAAAAAACAGATGCAGCCAATAGAACATAACATATGAAACATAAAGTGTTGTCTTGTTTTGTAAGAAGCTTCAATTCATGAGCTTTATCTTTGAAAAATGCATCTTCTCCTCATAAAACCCTTCATCTTTTTTCCAAAATGCACAGAAAAAATGTCCCTTTTGATTCCTTCTGCATTCTCTTCACCTTAAAATCATGTACCCATTTTCACAACTTACCCATAATTCATGTACCTCTAACGTTTACATTTCAACATCTCTTCTAAATGCCTACGTTTTACTCTCTTTTGTTGATGCATGTCTCTTGTTCGATGAAATGCCGCACAGAAATGTTGTTACTTGGAACACCATGATTATGGGGTATTTAAAATTGAGAGTAATGTTTCTCCTGGTGTGAGGAGATAACTCCCCCCCTCATACCAATTGCAAGATGACACGTGTCACATTATTTTAATATTATTTATTTTATTTCCTGTTTTTTAATATTTTATTTTTATGAAAATCATTATTTTCTCTCACTAGAAACACAAGAGTTTCCATATCACCTCTTCATTTTCACCCTTCCCTCCCTGTCACTCACGTTCTCTTCATTTTCACCCTTCCCTCCCTGTCACTCACGTTCTGCAGTTCTAGTTCTGAACTTCAAAGAAGAAAATTTCTCATTCATTCAAACATTTCACTTATTCATTCAAAAATTTCTCATTCATTCAATTTTCTCATTGATTCAAGCAGTCCTCATCAATCTCACCTTCCCTCTTTCATCAAGCTTTTGAAGGTTTCATTTTTTCATCATTGAAAAAATTAGGGAATGATATTCGGAGGGCACGTGAGGTTTTTGAACAAATGCCGTGTAGAGATACTGTATCATGGTCTTCCATGATTGCTGGTTATAACAATGTTGGAAATTTTGAACAGGGTTTGTTACTTTTTCGACAAATGATGTTTCATGAGGAGATAAAAATTGATCAACTTACTGCTGGTTCGGTTTTATCAGCTTGTGAGAAAATGGGGTGTGTTGGATTGTTGTCCGGAAAATCGGTTCATGGTTTCATGGTGAAAAATGGGTGGGAATTGAATGTGGAGATAGGTGATGCTTTGGTTAATATGTATGCTAAATGTGGAAACTTGAGAAGTGGGGCACGGGTTTTCGAGATGATGAGTGAAAGAGATGTGAAGTCTTGGACTGCTTTGATTTGTGGTGCAGCAAAACATGGTTTCAGTGAAGAAGCATTGGTTTTGTTTGAGAAGATGTTGGTTTCTGGTGTCAAACCTAATGAACTCACTTTCACTGCGGTTCTAAGTGCCTGTGCTCGTGCTGGGTTGGTTGAAGAGGGATGCAGGTATTTCAAGATGATCGAAGAGAACGGAATGAAACCAAGAATTCAGCACTATGCATGTTTGGTTTATTTAGTTGGAAAAGCAGGGAATTTAGATGAAGGCTTATGATATTATCAAGGCGATGAGATTAGAACCAAATGTTGTTGTCTTGGGTTCGTTTTTGTCGGCTTGTAAGGAGCATAGGCAATTTAAGATGGCTGAGAGAGTGATCGAGTAAGTGTTGACAATGGCAAAACCAGAAAATGATAGAGGGATTTATAACCTTGTTTGTGATCTGTATGTTATGGGTGATAAGTTGGAAGAGGTCGAAAGAGTGAGGAAATTGATGCTCAATACTGAACATGTGAGAAATGCTAGAGACTCTAGTTTTGAACAATTGGTTTTGACACCCCACAAAGACACCATATATTGATATTAGTGTCGGTCGATATCGATGCATCTCATGTTCTGATGTGGATTAGACATATTGTAAGCAGATATGAAAGAAGTGTGATCTGGGGTGTGAATTCAGGTATACAAATAATGGAGTCAGAGAATAGATAAGCCTATAATTCTGTCTCTTATAAAACCATGCTTTTTTAGGATGATATTGAGAATTTGATAGCATATTTGCTTGTAGAGATTGAATGTTAGGTATATTCAGTTGATTCAATTCATTCACAGATTTGTAAGATGGATTGGAACAAATTATAAAGAGAATCGAGTTCAGAAAGTTGACCTCATATCAATGTTCAATTGCTCATGAAGTTCTGATACTATCTGATTTAGATTATTTAGAATCATATACTACTCCAGAAAGGGCTGTCACTGCAATACAATAACAAGGATGGATCATGAGTGCATTCAGCTACCCTCTCTAGACTTCATTAAGTGAGAATCTCATGCATTGGGCATTAAGTGAAAATCTCGTGCACTGAGCCGCCGTTTTTTTTATTTAAATGACTATCATTTGGTCTCAAAAATTGTCTCTTATGATGGATAGCTTGTTGTAGACA
Organism: Lupinus angustifolius; assembly: GCF_001865875.1. Lineage (NCBI taxonomy): Eukaryota > Viridiplantae > Streptophyta > Magnoliopsida > Fabales > Fabaceae > Lupinus > Lupinus angustifolius. The sequence goes on from NC_032012.1 coordinate 11,709,380, forward strand.
CTTGTAGCTTTCCAGCTGTAGCACACAAGATTGAATTATTATAAGATGAATTCAAGTTCAAATAATTTACAAGTATCATTTTCATGAAGATAGTTATTTTTGACTAATTTTGCCTAATCACTACACTAAGGCCATGTTTATGTAAAGTCTTATTTCTATTATAGTTTTAACTGAAGTTAACATAATCATTCACTCTTGAATAAGTATATAATTATCCACACAACATGATAACTACACAAGTTTACAACAACAAGAAAATACTTTTGAGTGTAAGTTAGGCACAGTTTTGTGTTTGTGGCAATTATTTAAGAAAAAAACATGGGCGAAAAAAGAAAAGAAATATAAGATGTAATAATAATAAATTGAAGCCACTGTGTTAAGTAGTCTGAAATTGAAGGCCTTCTTTTGATTCTCTCATCTTGTGTTCTCACTTTTCCACCCTTCACAATCCTTTCCCATTTTACTCACTTTTTTCCATTATTATTATTTGGTTATTTACAATTACGATGCTTATGTTTGGAAAAAGGTGATTCTAATTGATATTGTTGATGAGGAATGTATGAATGTTTTTAAGTAATTCACATTTTTTGGTTGAATGATTGAGAACTTTTATTGTACTAGACGGATATATAACCCAGGATGCTTGATCCGACAGATGATACTGGAGACTCCAGTATGTCTTTTAATTCACTAAAGTGATTCATTTCAATGATACTAATCTAAAGTGAAATATATGCCTAATGAGTCTTCTCACCTTGATTTTGTAGCATATCCTAATGCAAATTAATACCACCATTGCATTGCATTATGTATTAATAATGCAAAGGAATTTGATCCTTATAGCTCTAGATGTAATTTAAGATGCAAAGATATTCTTTTTTACATTTGAAGTTTTGAACTGAACATAAGTGAAGCCATGGAAAACAGAAAGTCATGAAAAATACATGCCACAACACTTAAGCTTGTAGCAAAATTTGAGTAAAGAAGATATAAAAAAGCACTGCAGCTGATAAACACAATCGTATATTCATAAACTCTCAACCAACTAGAATGACTTGCATTCAACATGTAAAATTTTCAAACAGGAAAAGTTCAAATAGAAAAGAAAACAACTCACAAGTGTCATATTTCACAATCACAATACAAGACACCTTAGTACATCAATAATCTACAAAAATCGGTAGAATTACACTTCAGGAGTCTAGATTTGTTACAAAATAATATATTAGACTTCCTACATATCCAGAATGATTTCTTTGCAAATGAAATACTTGAATCGTAAATTAAATTCATTTTTCAAGTGCACATGTCATTGTCAACAGTGTGTGGTGGGTATTACCAATCATAAGAAGAAGGGGTCAATAGCAGGAGGTACTGTAGTGGGACTTGGGTCATTAGTTGTGGGTACTATACTTGGACTTGGGGCATTAGTTGCGGGTACTGTAGTTGTATTTGGGGCATTGGCCTCTGGAGCCTCTACTACTGGTGACGGGACCTCAGGTGGTGATGGGTTGCTCGCAGGCTCTGCTTGAACGGTTTCCCCATTAACTGTTGGAGTTCCATCACTTGCTGATGCAGGGGTAGGATGTCCATTATCTACAACGGTTTCACCTGATTCTGGTTTAGGCGGAGCATCCTCTGGAACTGATGTGGAGTCTGAGGTAGCTTCGGGCAGAGATGGATCGGGTACTGGTGCACCAGTGGCTTCAGGCTGTTGTGTCTGTGTAGCACTCTCTGGTACTGTTGTGGCAGTAGGAGGTGCTTCAATTGCCAATGGCTTGCCTGGCTGTTGTGAATTCTGAGCAGCCGAACCTGGTTTTTTCTGGATGGTGATAGGAGGAGCATTAAGAGATGCCATCCCAGGAGGTAAGATTTCAATAGGTGGCTTCTTCCCTGCATCGGCCAAACTCGTAAGTTTAGGCTCCTCAAGAGAAGCAAGAAATGCAGCTGTAGCATCTGTCTTCTGTGATGGAGTCGGCTCAATCTCTCTCTGCAGCATTTGGTTCCAGGACTGAACCAAGTTCCTCAAAGTTGGACGACCTTGTGCCTGCAAGTAACAAAGTCAGACTACAAGTACTAAAATTGAGTGATCAACTAGTTGTGTACATAACTAATCATACATGAGCATGAAGCACAGCCTCCGCCAGCATTCCAGTATCCTGCCATGCTTTTTCCATTAGCACATTGTCTCCCAAAACTTGCATTCAACATGTAAAATTTTCAAACAGGAAAAGTTCAAATAGAAAAGAAAACAACTCACAAGTGTCATATTTCACAATCACAATACAAGACACCTTAGTACATCAATAATCTACAAAAATCGGTAGAATTACACTTCAGGAGTCTAGATTTGTTACAAAATAATATATTAGACTTCCTACATATCCAGAATGATTTCTTTGCAAATGAAATACTTGAATCGTAAATTAAATTCATTTTTCAAGTGCACATGTCATTGTCAACAGTGTGTGGTGGGTATTACCAATCATAAGAAGAAGGGGTCAATAGCAGGAGGTACTGTAGTGGGACTTGGGTCATTAGTTGTGGGTACTATACTTGGACTTGGGGCATTAGTTGCGGGTACTGTAGTTGTATTTGGGGCATTGGCCTCTGGAGCCTCTACTACTGGTGACGGGACCTCAGGTGGTGATGGGTTGCTCGCAGGCTCTGCTTGAACGGTTTCCCCATTAACTGTTGGAGTTCCATCACTTGCTGATGCAGGGGTAGGATGTCCATTATCTACAACGGTTTCACCTGATTCTGGTTTAGGCGGAGCATCCTCTGGAACTGATGTGGAGTCTGAGGTAGCTTCGGGCAGAGATGGATCGGGTACTGGTGCACCAGTGGCTTCAGGCTGTTGTGTCTGTGTAGCACTCTCTGGTACTGTTGTGGCAGTAGGAGGTGCTTCAATTGCCAATGGCTTGCCTGGCTGTTGTGAATTCTGAGCAGCCGAACCTGGTTTTTTCTGGATGGTGATAGGAGGAGCATTAAGAGATGCCATCCCAGGAGGTAAGATTTCAATAGGTGGCTTCTTCCCTGCATCGGCCAAACTCGTAAGTTTAGGCTCCTCAAGAGAAGCAAGAAATGCAGCTGTAGCATCTGTCTTCTGTGATGGAGTCGGCTCAATCTCTCTCTGCAGCATTTGGTTCCAGGACTGAACCAAGTTCCTCAAAGTTGGACGACCTTGTGCCTGCAAGTAACAAAGTCAGACTACAAGTACTAAAATTGAGTGATCAACTAGTTGTGTACATAACTAATCATACATGAGCATGAAGCACAGCCTCCGCCAGCATTCCAGTATCCTGCCATGCTTTTTCCATTAGCACATTGTCTCCCAAAACAGCAGCAGCAAATGCAGCTTCCCGTCCCAAGCCAAGTGTGACTAAGTTGTTTACCAAACCCTGCAGCGAACAAATGTAATCATTTGTTTATAAGGAAAACAAAAACAAAATATTGAAATTACAGAGATGGAGAAGACCATTTAATCCTAAAAGGACTTAAGAATGAAGGCTGTCTCAAATAGTCGTATTAAATACAATTCGCAAATGTTTAGTTCAACAAAAAATGCAAAATTTGAGAAAGTTGCCTACACTTAGCCGTGTCAGTTCTCCATGATTTGCAAGGCGTAATGCTAATCCTCTCAACTCATGACCTTGTAAGGCACCTTTCACTGAACCAGCTGCAGCTAACCTCTTGAGAGCTTCGCGAGCAATTTCACCCTGTGCAGTAGCATCTGCAGCATCAATAAGATCCAAGAACTCTTTTGCGAATTTCACTATACCCTCAACACCATCAGCACCATCAACTAAATCTTGTTTTTTCTCTTGATGTTGTAAATTCAGAATGTCATTCAAACCAAGCCCAGGGGTATTATCATGTCCTATATCCCTGCTGTTACTCATGGTAATGAGACACTGAAGAGCTCTCTTCAAATCAGTGCCCTTCATTGCCAAATCAAATTCCAACCTGCCGAAAGTAAACACCTATATGTTTAAGGTCTAGCCAAAACATACAAATGCTGATTAAGATTGCTAGCTCTTGGCTATAAGCATACAGCATACCTCTTAGATATTCCAGGCAAATGAAGTGCTTCATTAGCATAGCCCATTCCAAGCATAAACTGTGCTAAATCATCATGGTGTTCTCTTCCAAGCCTACTTGCCCTGTTTAAAAAAGTGCAATGTGACATACAGATATATCTGAATTAGTAGGTGATGCTAATGAAAAGAGAGAGAAATCAATACCATTTTACTGCACTAACAGCATCACCGTAAGCAGCAAGACATCGGCAACGGATACCAGGATGACTTAAGGACAAGGCATGAGCACACATGTACCTACCACAAGACAAGTATCAGTAGCATCATTCTTGAAAATGACATGTTAACTATACAGATGAATCCTTAAAGTAGAACTCCATTATGGCATGTTAACTATGTCACTCACAAGCTACACAGAGCTAACACATTAAAAGTCAACTCTCAATTGGACCAGTTGGCTCCTCAATACAGAAACATAAATACCAAACTAGGCATCCCTTTCTCTTACTGAAAAACCACTTCCACAACAAAGTACAAAAACAACAACCAAGCCTTATCCCACTAAATGAAGCCATTGTGCTTCATCAAAAACCAAATTTTCAGAGAAGCCATTTAGATCAAGGTCTTTATTTAATGGTTTCTCCTAAAGTTTTCTCCAGCCTCCCTCTACGAATCTTCTGCTTGAACAACTTTTTACACTGGGCCTTTTTTGGTCTTCTCATATGACCAAACCACTTTCTGTGTGTTTGGATAAGTGATTTTTTGGGAAATGTAATTGACAAGGGTATTTAACATATTTTTCTATACATCCTGCTTCTGGTCAAAGAACTTTAAAATTTGTGTGGAATTTAGTCAGCTATTTATTCACCCAAGAAGAGGTATTTGATTGAAATACCACATTAGGAGGAGGAATTTTGAAATCCTACATCAACCTATAATCCTAACGCAACTTTCTCACTCTACCTCTGTGCTCCCTACCTTAGAGTGAATTGATATGTTTCCTGCCTTCCTCTGCTTTAAAATGCTAGGATTTTAAAACCCCACATCCAAACACAGGCTTAGGTTAGTTTCTGATCCGTAATATTTTATCTAAATAAGTGCTACTCCGACTCATTAAACTGAAATATTTTCCACCTATGAAGTAACCACAAACATTTTCCATACAAAGGGTATTTGTCTAGTTAAAACTCATGGTGGTTGTGTAATTTCTAAAATTTCAAGGGAATTCAGTGTAATTTCATCACAGCAATGCATGCCTGCGTTTTATGCATTAAAAGGATGGAAAAAGAAGGGTAAACGCCAGAAAAAAAATTGGTTGACATACAACTTAACATATGTATAGAATTAGATGGACTAAACATACAATTGAAACTGAGAAGTCCCAATTACCTGTCAATTAGCCAAAGAACTCCATCTCTGACACCTACCACAACAAGAGGCCCAACTGGGCGTTTCTGCTCCGTTGGGAAACGAGTAACTGCCACAGACACACCCCCACCACCAACAGCAACCTCACTGGCTTTTCTCTCTTCTGCTGCCATCCAAGAGTCATCACCATCAACTCTAGATTGTTTTGACAATGTCAAGAAAGGTGGCACTGAAGGAGCATGCTGAAAAGATGCCAACCGAACCACCTAGAGAACAAAAAAGAAACATCTTCACATTTTGAAACAAGAACAAATTTTTTTATTAGAATACAATGAAAAAAGTACAAGGTCAGAGGGTAAGATACCCTACCAAGGGAAACCTGAAACTTTAATTTCCAAGGAAGAATGAAAAACTATCCACCAGATATATAACCAACAAGAAAGTAACTCACCTCTGCTCTCAAATATCTCACAGGACATTATGTTGAATGATTTAAACAGTAGTTCAACATAAAACTAGAACCATACACTTGGATTGTATTTACCAATTGGCAATGACAGGAGTAGCCCAACAGGAATTTAAATCATTCCCGAGACAATGAGGTAGGCTATGTGAGACTTACTTTCTAACATCCTCCCTCTACATAAGCCTGCCGGACCAGGCGATGGGTTACCTTTGACCTAATACGAAAGGGTATATTTTGGCCCATGACAACCAGAGAGAAGTTGAGTTTTGACTTTAATACCATGTTAATGTTCCATCTTAAAACCAATTGACAACGAGAGGATTAGTCCAACAGGTATTTAAATCATTCCCAAGAGAATAAGGCAGACGATGCATCTTTGCAAAAATCAAGCAAGACTTGCATAATCATTCATTACACCCTTAAAAATGATGAAACCTAATGACTAAATCAAGATGCAATATTACCATAATAGTGAACACAAACATACCCCCCAGTGTAGTTTCCAAAAGTAATCTACACAGGTTTGACAGGAATAAAAAGTTCTGATTATTACACTAACTCTTAAAAGGGCGACCTAGTGTATAAGGGTCCCACATAGTGGAGTTAGGGGAGGTAGATGTACGTAGCCTTAGCCTTACTCCCATAAGTGGAGAAAATGTTTCCAAGATTTGAAACAGCGACCTCTTGGTCACTAAGCAGCAACTTTACGTTGCGCCGAGGCTCACCCTAGACATTAACATTTCCATCCAAAATATCTATTTGAATTGAATAACATTTCAGCCATAGACTATCAAAAAGATAATAACGTAAAAATAAACTTGAATTCATTCCGACAACATCCATCAGTCATAATATCTACTCTAGATACAAAAGAAAATGTTAAATCATTGTCACAAATGATAAAAATTGAGAGGTTTTTTTAACCTGCAGCATCGGTGGCCTTAATGACATTCTTTCTTCTTTAGTAGTAGTTTGGGGACCATCTACAGCAATTAATGCTAACTCTCCATGCTCAGCTACTGCTCTTGCCTGTGCTTCTTTCATTTTCTGCTCTTCTTTCATCTTCTTAGTTTCAATATCAATTTGTGCAACCCCAGCATCCACAAATACAATTCTGAAAATTAAACCATACAAGGGGTAAAGGTGCAGACTTTGACCGTTGAAAATAGTAATAAAAAAAATCATTCATTTATCTTCACCTAACAACTTATGCAGTGGTGATGGTTGGTTGACTGAGTTCCTTTTATATGTTTATTTCATTATTAGTGACTTCCTAAGGTGGATATATGTTCCCCCTCCTTTTTCTTTGGCCACAATTAACAGAAAGTATTTTTGGCCTATTAGCAGATACACAAGGAATTAAAATTGTAAACCATAGTTTGTCATTTCCACCTTTAAACAACTAAAGCAAAATAACAAAAACAACAGACAAATAAAACAAGAATCAGAAACTTGGTTTAATGAATATAATTCTAGAAGGTGCCACATCTTACTCTACAGTAGTTGGTGTAACAACAAACAGTTGCCTCCGGTGCCAAACAGCACTAGTAGCATATGGAATTGCAACATCTCCCAGGTATCTATATTGTGGGCGCAAACAAGACAGGACTATATACTGATGGTATGCAAATGCACAGTACTCCACAGTTTGGTCCCAAGCAGTCCATTCTGGCTGAGGCAGTAGACCCCCCACAGGCTGGAATGTCTCCCAACTGAATACAAAATCAAATGCAATATTAAGTCTAAAGAAAACCAAAAAACAATGTACCCTCAAACACTAATATAGATTAATGAATTAAAGCAATAATGGCATTCAGATTGATATGAACGGGATGTGAATCAAGAGATTATAGCCCGCACATTACATAGCCGCAACATAACAAACTTCCATCCCATGATTTAGATAAAATCCTGATAGGTATCTCAGGGCGAGGATTCACATAGGCACCACCCTAAAGGGTCAAACAAGTTATTTGACAACAAGGCCTACTGCATAGATGTCCAGCAATGTGTGAAAGAATATGGCTATTGTATCTGAACTCCAATAATAACATGTAATGTAATCATCAGTAGAAATAGCTTTGTGAATACTGAAATGTACACAATGTAAAAAATATATATAGGGCTTGATGCTATGAATAACTACGAATAAAATAGAAAAATTGTATGTACAAAATATCCAAACCGGTAGCCGGAAGAGAAGGCAGGGGATAGGAGGAGATAGTTTAAGCTTTGTAAGGAAAAAGATAGTGGAACGGACTTCGTAATTTCAGAGGATCCTCAATTATGCTTTAAACTATATTTTTTTGGTACTATCAAGGGTATCCTCTCACCCTTTTGGGTAAAGAACTAATCCCTTTCGGGACGCGTGGCTGCCCCTCCCAAGAAGTGTCGCTTCCAGGAATCGAACCCTTGACCTTTTGGTCATCCTGGGGATCTAGCGGTGCCTTACACCACTAAACCAACACCCTTTGGTTGCTTTAAACTATATGATTGTGGTAAAAGTTATCATTGTTTACAAAATGAACTACCAGACTTTAGCAACCATTCTCAAAAGACATTCCATTAGGCAACCGAGGTAGGGTTGATGATTTGTACTTACTAAGCTATTATACACCGAAGGTTTATTTGCTCCTTCAAGCACCCGTAATACATGTGAGTATTCTACTCTTAAAGAGGCAACACTTTCTTTATTTGGCAGGCTATGAAATAATCAATAACTTCAAGAAATGAAGGACATCAAATATAAGGGAATTTTATGAGCTAAAACAACATTTTATTCATTATACGACAATTATAAGTTTCACCTGTAAAGCTGGAAGTTCTGAGGAGCCGCCTCAGATGCTCTATGTGAAGAAAATCCATCATCGTAAGTAGTAAAGGAAGAAAGACCACTGCCCCCATGACTTGATAAGGGCATAGACTGGATTGTTGAAATAGCTGTAGCAGCAATGGGACTGACTCTCCTAGATGTTCGATAGGCAACACCAAGCAGTGCCCCTCCATGCAAACCAATGACCTACAAATGGATACATGAATTAGAAAGGCACCTTAGGATTCAAATTATTCCCGTTTGAATGACACTCCCTTAGAAGAATAACATTCACAGAAGGTCATTGATAACACCGGTAAAAGAATGCACAAAAGAAGAAGAAGATCCGAACAAAATTGATCCGAAATCAATTGAATTCCGGATACTAATACCTCTTTATTGATTGCAAGATTAGAAGAAGACAATGAAGAATCGTAATTGATTCCCTGAATCAATTACACATTACAAGGTTGATTCACTGAATCAACTCCCCTTCCTACACAATACTTCAAAACTACTCACAATAACCCCCCTACTCCTATTTATACACTTCACTAACTCACTGCTACGGCAGTTACAAAAACTGCTCCTAAGAGCTTTATTCACACGCTGCCACATGGATTAGTGGCTGCCACGTGGCCTCCTCTGATACACCCTTGTGATAGGTGGTCTCTCCTGCACCCTATCAATCCTAATGTTAGACTATGTTACACTGTTGTTTTACTTATGTGAACATTCAGTGGTGACTGGTGACAGTTATGTTATCTTAGTATCTTAGCTTCTAGATCCTTTAGACAATTCTAGATCCCTGTTTAATATGGGAGCATCAGATCTTATGGCTTACAAGTGCAATCTTCTCAGCATCATTAACCTAGGGATTACTGGTTCTCAGACTCATCAGACACACTCACTTCAGGCCTACTGTGATGTTGACAGGCACCAAATCCTGATGATCACGGTGATCAAAGAAGTAACAATTTGTTCTAGGCGCAGTATTGAGGCTGAACATAGAAGCCTTCCTAATACTGCAGCAAAATTAATGTGGATTCAGACCCTGCTAAAGGGCTCAGAGTTCTACTCTCTACCCCTACCATATAATATGACGATCAGAGGACTGTATCACTCACACCCCAGTCTTACACTCCAGAACAAAGCATACAGTGGAGCTAGACTTACTCTTTGCAATGGAGACAGTTCTTAACAAGAGTCTAAGTCGCTCACATTTCAGTTCAATATCAGAATGCAAACATTCTCACTAAAGCTTTGTCTAACCTTGGTTTTGCAGGCAAAGAGACAAACTCAGGGTGCTTGATCAATTCTCATTGATGGACCCACCCTGAGTTTGAGGGGCAAATTTTAGAGTATGCTATACTGTTGGTTTATTTAGCGTACAGTTAGTTATGACAGTTATGTTCTGTTAGTAGCTTAGCATATAGGCTTAGCTTCTAGATCCTCAAGATGTTTCTAGACCCATAAATACAGTTCAGATTTGTTTCAGATCACAGATTAGCTAATGACAGTTATGTTTGATCTCAATCTCTATCTTTCTCTCTCGCATCCTTCTCCATCACTATGTTGTTCTTTCTCACATTTTCTCAGAGATCATGAATTCTAATACAAATCTTCAAAATGAAAACCAAACAGCTCTTACTGTTGGCAATAGTGCAGATGTGGATTTATTCAAAGAGTTTTTAAATTTTAGATCTGTTTAACTCATCTGGTAAAACACTACCGCTGCGAATTTTATACAGAGCAGGTGAACCTTCATTACAGCATTTAGCTTGAAACAATAAACACGAAATCCTTCAACCAATGAATTACCTCAAAAGTTAGTTTTTATAAGCACCAAATTGACAACCGCATAGAAATAGCAATTAATTCCCAACAAACCCATGGATAATGCTGTGCTAATTATTATTAAATTTAATCAATTAATGTACACAATTTATCAGAGTGAGCATTAATCTATCTAAATATACACCTCCCCCTCTTTTTTTCTCCATAAATTCAATTTGTAAGTTGCATTTGTAGTAGCTATTAATAAAACAAATGCAAAAGCTGGGATAAAAGAAACCTTAATTATTGTCATTTCGATGACCCTATAACCCATGTGTTCCACGACAAGAATAGGGGGTGTGAGATGGGAAGGAGGGAATTATAATGACTGAAGAGAGCAAAAGAGCGAAGGAATTGGTTTAAGGAAAGCGGGAAAATAACAGAATGGACAGCCAGGATGGAACGTTGACTTGACGGTTTTCCTAGTGACCATTCCTCTTTCTCTCTATATTTTATTGTAGTTTTCTGGTTTTGCTAGTTGTTGAGGATAATCCTCTGTTGTAAGGAGCTGAGCTCCTCTTATTTGGTTAGTTTCTATCTAGTAAGTTCCAGTTCCTATCACATTTACATTTAAAATTGCACAAGATTTATTAATAAGAAAAGACGCATAGCCATCGGGAAAGCAAGATATCATCAAAGCCTAGACTATTACAAGATTTGGAAACAGCCTCTTCGCTTGTGAGGGTATGTACATCTACCTTTCCCAGACCCTACTAGGTGGGGAACCTCGTAAACTGGACCGCTCAAGAATACGAGAATTGATTAGGAAAACTTTAAACTGAGAATAGTCTTACCGGTTCACTGCGTGCACCAACAGACCTCATTAGTATATTTGATGTTCCATCATCTAACAAGATGCGAACTTGAACAGAAGCAGAGGAAGCAGCTGCAGCAGCAGCTGCTGCTGCTTGTGCTGCAGCAGCTTCTTTTGCTCTTTTTGATGAACTACCCTTGGGAACTAAAGGAATTCTAGGAGGTGCTGATGATTCCAATATAGCAAATCTATCCCGACATGTATCCCAAGCAAGAAGCCTTGCACTGCCAGAGTCAACAATTGACCAATCACTAACCTTGTACACTGAGAAATAAGGAATATCTGGCCAAACTATTGCCAGGTACCTGCAAATATATGATATAGTAAGAAAGCAACCACAGTACAGAAAAGGCACTCGAATGTATATGTTAACAAGAGGTGGCAACTTAAACACAGAAATTATACAGCATATAAACCAATAGCATGAAATAGTCATTGTGAGTTGTGAATCTTATATGTGGCATACAAAAAGTTTGAACTTTTTGTGTTCTCCACTCTGTAAAGAAAAACAGGACCAATAAATCATTTTGAAGAAAAAAACATTATCTTCGTAATTACAAATTACTTTATTCAACTCAACATCAATAGAACTGTAGCAAAAGTCAGGGAAGACTTACTTTCCTGAACTGCTCACAGAAAGAACTGAGTATGAATCATGAGGAACAGGTGTACTAATGTGCTTCTTCCCCTGCTTGACAGGTAATGGTTCAAAAAAATCTCCCTTGGATCTTCCTGTTTCTGACAAGGAGCTATTGTTTCCAAGAGATGGATTAACTGAGTTGTTTAACTGAAAATTTAATAGCTTTAGCTCTCTTTCAATTACAAATATGGCAGAGTGCTCCCTGCTGTCTGATGGGGTTGGGAGGGGAGCAACAGGTGGAAGAGATCTAGGATCAAACTCGCAGATAATAACGCCAATATTGGTTCCAGTAGCAACAAGATGTGGCTGCAAACTATGTGCAACCATGCAATACACCTGTGACAAAAATCAATGTCAAACTTGACCAAATGCATTACCCAGTAGAGACAACAAAAGCAGTAGTATAAGTGATGGAGTAAGATGGGATTGAAATTCAGTTTCCTCATAGTTAAAGCTTTACACAGATTTTGTTACACTCAATCTTGATAGAAATCCCCACCTCTATTGTCGCGACCTGATTTCTAGATGCACGACCTGGGAGAGAGAGGAATGGATGATTCCACCCTCTCTAAAATATTGGAATAGCCTCTGCGTTTTTGGGGACAAAATGCAGAGAACCCTATTTATGCACAATCTTAGAAAGCATGGTCATTGACATAGAGTTCTAAGTTTGGGAGTCAATTATGGATGAGGGAAGGTTTAGCATCTCGTCCGCACGTATTAAAACGGTACCCTCGCTAATTGCAGAGACCCAATTATAGCCTAAAATTGTTTGATTAAACATTTAATTATCAAAACAAAAGACAAAAGAATATTTTTTATTAGAGCGTCTGACAAGATCATATCCTTCTCCTAATATCCCAAGGTGCAATAGGGAAGTCAAGACTACGTAGTTCTGGAGTGGAAATTTTTTGGTTGGGGTGCAACTCAACTGATCAGCTACCAGATATTCACTTTGTCTGATGAATTCTAGAAGTTTGTAGGCTTCCTCATTGGATACTTCCTTTTTGTCAAACTTTTCTTTTCCTTTGGCATTAACAATGAGGCTCTTCCCTATTTCAAGAGGACCATATACCTTTCCACAACTGGTAATCCACTGGCATCGTGGTGGATATAACGGTATGTCTAATACAAGTTCAACCGCTTGGGTTGTCACTAGTATCTAGGTAATAGCTTGTGTATTGCTCAATTGCATTTACCTCATGATATTGAGACCCCTTTCCTATTAAAACCAGTTTTGCATCCATTAATTTTTGCAATAACTGCTTGAACTCAGGACAGGCCTCAAGGGTGTGTCCTGCAAGAAAATGCATTTCACAAATCTCTTTATGACAACAATCTTCACTTCATGATAGAACCTCAACCACCCCTTGCTTGCACATCTCCTGAAATATGAACCTCGTTAGGGTTTTAACATCAGACACTTTCTCTATAAAGACCTCATACTTGGCTCCTTCATCCGCGTCCACTCCCTATTCCCTCTAAAGCATACCTCACGTGTCGGTGTCGGAGACGTATCCGACACGGATGCCCTCGAATTCGTGAAGGATGTATCCCTAGAGTATACAAAAATTAAAAAAATAAAATAAAGATGAAGATACATATCTGATACGTTTTCAACAAAAAATTTGATAAGATATGATACGTTTTATCAATTTTATGAATTATTCTACTATATTTTCTAGTTTTGGTACTTGAAATTTTGGAGGACAATGATTTACATTTTCCATTATATTTTCTACTTTAGATATTTTGATTTACACTTATAATTTTATCATATTTTATGTATTTTTTACTATTTTATACATGTATCCCTGAACGTATCGTATCCTATATTTTAGAAAAAACGTGTGTAGACGTATTGGATACGTATCGTATCCGACACACATATCTGTATTTGTGCTTCATAGCCTATTCCCATGGTCAGGTAAGGGGTTTCCATTGACATCTGGTGTGGTATGTTTAAAGTTGAGTCACTTTGAGTCAGGCAGATTTTGCACTTTATATTTGAGAGCTTTGCAATTCTCTACCTAATGTCCCACAAAGCCGGAATGATTAGCACTAGTAGTATTTGGGTCAAATCATGCACCAGGGGATTCAAGAACTCTTACAGGAATAAGGGTTAACACCCCTTGTTTTGAAGGAAAGTGAAGAGGTCAAAGTATGACATGGGAATTGGATCAAAGGTTACTAGCTCCCTTTTTTGGTTCAGGAAATTCTGATTTTGGTTGGGGATCTTGCTTATGTTTTGGATGGGGTATGAATTCTGAACGGGCCAAGGGCATTGGGCTTGGTTTTTATTTGGGCGTCGTTGGTGAAAACATGTTTGTTGGATATTTGGGGGTGGTTGGGTGAATTGAACAGGTGCACGGTATTGGTTGAAATTATCATTCCCAAATTATTTACATGTTATTGATTATATCCATACATTCTTCTTGGTTTTATAGATTCAATGAAATCAGACATTTATAAATTAAAAAAATGCTAAATGATGATTGGTTAATAACATACCCTTAGTTTCTTATTAGGAGCAAGAGCTTGTGGAGGAATAACTGAGGTCAATTCACACAATGGTCTTGTAAGCGCAGAATAAGTGGGATGTTCAATTGCCCTAAGAAAAATAAAAAAAAAATGTTCAAATTTAGAATGAATATATTTCATCACCACACTATCATGTAACAAATAGAAAGGTTAAAGCCATCAAAGGAGAAAGACAACCATATACCATATATGAGAATCTTTGACGCAAGTTAAAATATCAAGGTTTGGAGCTCGAGGGTGGCACCAAGAAGCCACACTGTGGCAAGCCAATTTTGGAACTGGTTTTATACGCCGCAGCTCCTGAGAATAAACAAACAACAATAACAATTAATAATTCATCCCAACTCTTCTTATTCACCATGAGAATTTTCACGGAATAAAAATATCCAGGTGTTAATACCACCACCACACCTTAAAGGAGACTGTGTCCCAGATAGCTAATGTCTTATCTGCACCAATTGTAATTAGCTGAGGAGCACCTCCCATCACCCGAGATAGCTCAACTGCCACGACCCCACCATCATGTGCCTAGATGCATCACATGGTATCATAAACCAATGAAATGAACATGTACAGAATACTTAGAAGTCATAGAAAAAATATTATAGGGTGTAAAAATAAAAGGAAAAGAAAAATAAGCAGGAAGCACATTAAGAAGAAAAAGATCAAAATTTAACTTCATCCGCATAAGTTTATTTTTGTGTTCCACCTTCTGCCTGGACATTGTGCCTTTCTTTTCTATTATAGTATCTCATATACATACCAAACTCAACCGAAAATCAATTCACTTAATTAACCGGAAAGGAATATCAACTGTAGTTAAGTCACAATTAATGATGGTTTATCTATTTTTGTAGCCATAATGAGCAGCAACTTGATTCATCTTTCAACAGTTTTTGAAAATTGAAATAGCTGACAAAATGGATTTAGTAAGTGAAGAAGAATGCTACTTTTAAACTCAGCTTGGGTACAAGTTCACGTGAATCTTGTCCATGGTCAGCACTCCAAAGTATGAGCAATCCATCACTAGCACCAGAAACCAGGAGAGCCTGAAAGCCAACAGACCTAAAAATTGAAACCTCGCACCAAAGTACAGCAACTACTTCCAAGCATAAAAGCAATATTAAGAGATAATCAAGCATGTAAAGCATGTACATGCATTTAACACGAAGCATAAGCTCTTCATCGGGTAATCCAGACTTACCTCACCAGAAGCCGCCATGAACGACATCAAGCAAGAGATTGATCCTTTATGACCTCCAGTGTACCTTCGCACAAGCTGCTAGGAACAGAAGCATCACATAACTGATAACATGCTAAGAGCTGTAATTAGAAGAGCATTTTAGGAACCCACCTTCCATGTGATCATTGAGAGAACTCTAATGACACCATCAGATGCACCAAAAGCAACAAGAGGACCATCAGCAACCCCAGATCTATAAAGGAACTCCATGCTGTAACAGCAGATAAAAATGGAAAATGAAAAACAACTTATACAGTGTGCATAAATATTGCAAAGGAAAAATAAAAATGGTAAATTAACACGTTTTTGGCAATTAAATTATGACTTGAATACAAAATTGTCATATAAAGCACATAGAATAATGTGATGCCAAATTTCCAGTAAGAATCAAGATGAAGGATGAAGCCAAAATTTGGTGAGCTGAAATGAAAGGTGGTGAATTTTTAACTGAAGGACTGTAATTTGTACTAAATAATTAGTAAACCAGCGAAAAAAGTGGCAAGTAAATGATTGCCTAAAGAGAGAACTGCACTGGAATTTCCACAATTTAGTGTGTACAAGTATATATGTATATGTATCTCTCGATGATTGTACCTGCATGTCTCTGATAAAGAGAGATATTTGGGACTAGGGAAGGCAACAAGCCCACGCAGTCGAAGTGTGAAACTAAAATTCAATTTATAAGTAACTTATTTTACTGGAAAAATGACCATAATCTTTGAAATGATTGAACTTATGGAATCCTACAGCATTGATGGATGACCACCAAAAAGTAACTATTCTCATTGTTTTTGTTCAGAGTAAAACACAATTGACATGATGCCAGGCAAGAATGCTGCAAACAAATAACTGGCACAATTCGGTACAACATAGAAGTGCCACTCAATTTATTAGAATACAGCAATTAAAAGAAGTGGAAAAGGGATGATTGGGATAGGCATTGCCACAAAAGTACAATAGCTATCTGATAGCCAATACGTGTTGTGTAATTACATAGTCTGTAGAAATGTTAACATTAATGATAGATGGAGTTGCATAACATTAAACAATGTAACAAAAATTTACCAGAGAAGGGACTTGTTATCAAGCTCTTGCTTTGGTACATCACGGCCACGCATTGTCACCAAATCCAGAAATATAGCTTTGTTTAAACAACATATAACTAGAAAATGCCTCCCTTTTGTTGATGGGGCAGGAGAACTAAAAGATGAAGTATGGACAGCTGTTGGAGCCTCTGCGGCTGAAGAACGATTATGCCAAAGTTGCCAAAAGCGTACATCATCATCATAAAAAGTCACCTGCTTAACACTTTAAGGCAGGTAAAGAGACATGATAAATACATGAAACCATAAAAGCCAGAAAATGGTACAAAACTGAAAGTAAAGGTATATTACCTTCCTCCACGAATGGCTTCTGTGGGTTTCCCTCTGGACTCTACCAAACAAAACATAAAATCATCAATTGTGATTCGGTATCACACACCGTAATTGAATATCGCAGCCACATCCGATGATATGGTCCGCATTCTTTTCATAATAATCTATAATAAAACAACAATTACGAAAACTATGTATACATTCATTAATTGTTCGAATTTAAGTGAAAATGTATTGAACCTGTTTCTCCTTCAGCAAGCTTCTCCAATTTAGCACCAACCAAACGTCGCTCATCAACTCCACCAGCTTTCAACTCATATATGACCTAAACGACGACGTTTCCATCAAAATCGGAACAATATGAAAGAAATTGAATCATAAGAAAAGGAGAATGTACCTGACGATGTTGCCAGTTCCAAACGGAAACACGATCTGAATCATCAGCAGTTACCATCCATGGATGCGTAGGATGCAATTGGATCTTAACGATTTTATCATTCGTAGGTCGAAACACTTTCAATCGAAGCATTTTCTTCTGTGATGGATTCAGAAACTGGTTCAGATTTAGTTTACAGTTATATCATTAATAGAGTATAGAATGAAATGAATATAAAAAAGTGATGAATCGCTCAACGAGTGTAAGAACCACTATAATCACCAAGATCTCATAATCACTTGCTATATTAAGTTATTAACCTTTTTCTTCTATTTTTTTTTTTAACAAAAAATGTGACTTCTGTTTTTGGTGTAGAGAAAGTAAAGATAAAATAAAACAAGGGAATGAAATATCTCATGCTGTAAATGAGATAAGTTATCTCCTGTCAGTAAAATCCATGACATGTGTCATGTTTCATCATTTTATATAAAAATTATTTAAAAATAAACAAAATAGTATACATGTCACATTTTTACTAACTATAGGAGATAGTTATCTCATGATATGAGATGATACATTATATTCATAAAACAAACAAATAGCAAGCACCCAAGTCTTCTGTGGGATATGCTTTTTTTTGTATAAACTAATTTTTTTATTTGTGACATTCATTGTAACAATAACAATTATAGACTTTCAAACAAAAGTAAATAAATCTATAATGTAACATAGGTTCACAGTCTAAAAAATTTTACATTGACAAATATTATACTCAATAAATATTGGTATAGGAATCAAATATTTGATTTTTTGACACAATAGATCAATAGGTGACCTTTTAGTCTATAAATTAGAATTAACTTCCATTTGGTTAAAAATATAATATCTATATATTATGAGTATAAACATTAATACGCAATCATTATATTATCTATTATTCATTTTTTGTGAGAATTAAATATAAATAATAAATGATACAATAATAGAATATAAAATTGTATCACTATGATTACATATATTTTTCTCTTTAGTTAAACTACTTTCGACATGTTCTATTCTTTTTAACATGTATAATATTATCTTGTACACTATCTCTAATCATCCAAACAATATATTAACATTTTATTGTTCAGTATTTAGTTCATATAATATCGTGGGTCACTTCCCATTAAATTTGACTAGTCCCATTAAAACTTTCCACATATCTAATCATCCAACATAATATATTACATTTGTTTGCTATAATATATTAAATTTGACATTTTATAGTTTAGTATTTAGTTCATACAATATTGTGGGTCACTTCCTATTAAATTTGACTAGTCAATTAAAACTTCCTAAAAACTAAAAAAATATTAATTTAGCTTATTTTATTTTCCTTCTTGATAACTTAAAGTTTAGATGAGTGAACTTAGGGACTCAAATACACTTCTAAATATATTTATAAAAAATATGTATGTACTAATATTATAAAAAATATGTATGTACTAATATTATAAAAAATATTGTCATTATTGTATTATTCATAATTCATATTTAATTATTGTTATTCTTATATATAAGAAATGAAAATGAATAATATATTATATATTGATCGTATTTAAATCTTTATATTCATAATATATATATATATATGTTCCTCAACTTATGAAATCAGTGGACAGAACACACCTAGGAGGGGATTGAATAGGTGTAGTGGAGCTCAAGTTCCGCTTTCTAGGTTTTTTCACACTTGCTGAAAAATGCACAGTTAATCAATTAAGCAACATTCATAATCAATTAAACACAGTAAAAACAGAATGCATAAAATCTTGTTTAACAGCTCTCTCGCACGGCAGCTTACAAGATATCAGGCAATGATATAACTGATATTTTTACACATAATTAAACTAGTTATAGCACAAGACCAGTATACAAATTATCATGTTATATCATGCAATATTACAACTTGAAATATAAAAGAGAAATGGATAGAAAAGATTGCACAAAGATTTTATCCTGGTTCGTTTTGCAGTCCAATGCAAAACTACATTCAGCCTCCCCTTCTGATCTTGGGAGATTTTCTTCTTCACTATAGAACACAATGTATAGTTACATACACGCTTCCAATTACAAGACTCAAACGCTCATTTCTTGGAATCTAGAGAACTTCGTCACCTTTAGTTTGACCTTTCCTAAAATCGTCTCCCAAGAAAACCTTTCTTACCGCGATTCGGCCCCAGCCAAGGTATCGTTCTTTATCACAAGACCTCCAAATCTTTGTGAAAAACACATTACCTAACCGCAACTAGGATTTTCCTAATCCTTGAATTACAATGCTTTGAGTTATGAATGAGTACTTAATACTCAGATTTTACAATAAAGATCAAAGACTAAAACCTAAGCAAAAACTCACAAGACTTCCTAGTCTAATATGAATGTACATGCATGAAGTTTCTGAAATTATGCAATCATTAAAAACTATCTCTTTTCTTTCCAAGAAACAAAAGAATGATGCAAAAAGGATTTTCAAAGAACATGCAATATGAATATGAAACTTAAAGCCTTAGCATGATCTAATTTTTCTCCTAATGCAACATGCAATATTTTCTTCTAGACATGACAGTGAGGGACTCAAAAATATGTAAAGAAAATGATGTAAAAATGTATGGATTCTTATGTCACATATGCTGAAATTTCATTTTAAATAGAAAACTGTCTAAAGTCCTATTTAATTGATTAAGTACCCATTTAATCGATTAACGGGTTGTTGAAAATAACTGTTTTCAGTTTTTCAATTTTCTGTTGAAACTGTGATTATGTTAATCGATTAACACTATTCATAATCGATTAAACAGTGTCTGTTAATGGATTAACAGAATTCATAATTCATTAAATAATGTAAAATCAGCTTGTTAATGCATGATGAACTACCTGTATGATATATGCTCATGCAATAAATGATTTCCAAATATAATACTTTTAATGCACAAAATCAATGTATTCAAATGTATGAACCTAATTATCATATATTTCTAGATGAAGTCTCATTTTAGTCGATTAATTACTTTATTAAGTCTTGTAAGACTCACACCTAGGTTTACCTAACCTAGACTCAATATATATGGCAAACATCGTAGACTTCTACAAATATAATAAAGAATTATAACATAAGTCTAATAAATCACCACTTGAGTCATCAACATGTTGTTTGTTGAATGATCTTCAAGCTTGTCTTCATCAAAACATAGATCAATCTCTAATGGTGCACTCCACTTTCAATCACTATCTCAATATTGCTTCAAAAAACAATAAGAACCAAATTTAAATTGGAAGTCACTTTTAATACTTGTAAAATTAAACAAAAATCTCGAAACAATTAAACAAAAGGAAAAACTTATTTTAAATAAAAAATGTTAAGAAAGATACATTAAGGTTATCAAATGGAATGGGTAATGATAATATTTCTTGAGTCTCAAATATAAATGGTAAATAAATTATTTGAATTTGAATTATAAAATGATAAAGATTTCACATGTAAAATAATTCCATTTATATATATATATTCAAATGTATTATTAGAAACCCATCCTCTTGCCATATTTGCAAATGAATAATAATATAATCTCTAACCCATCCTCTTGCCATAAAGAATTTAACATATAAAATTGATGTTCTAAAGCATTAGTTATAGATGATAAAATAGGTGATAAGTGTCAAAAATGTCTAAAATTTATATACTTTTATGACACTTATTATTGATAAAATTGAGAAAACCAACTTAATTCAACATTTTTTGGATAAAATATCACAATCTTGTATATATGCTTTGTGTATTTCTTTGTATTATATTTTTGTAGGATTTTGATGGAAAAGAGAAGAATTAATCAAGTGCAAAGAAAATGCTCAAGACATGCCAAAATGATCCACACATGATATGCTTAAGCTTGACTTGGCAAGGTATGTGCTTAGCCTTAAGCATGACTCAACAAGACTTGACTTATGTGAAAAAATATGGAGTCAACTTAAAGCGGCTCACTAAGAAGCTTAGCTTGGACCAAGTCCACGCCTAGCTGACCTGAACACCAACCTAACACAGTCAGACCCAACCTGACACAGTCAGAATACAAGCCTGACATAAGCCAACCTGTCAAGCAGACAGCTTAGTGGAGCACCTTGACCGCCCAACTTGGAACCATACACCTAGCCAGATCAACAAGCACCAAGCCATATCACTCTCAGCACAGTCAAAGTTGCTCAAGTAGACAGTTTAGCGGTGCCACATAGGAGCTTGGCGGTGTGCACCCAACAACTTGGTCAAGTTAACTTAGCCACCAAGCAACCGTGACATCATGCATGACCTCATTCCAAGTAACCTCCATAGAATTTTCAGAGGTAGCTGACAATAGCTGGACTAGTAGCTCACAACTAGCTTGGGTGACTCAGCTCCAAGAAGGTGACTAAGCTGTTTGGCCATGACCAAACCCATGCTGAAGGATTTGGTCAGCAGCTTGGCGGTCAAGGAGAGGAGTTTGGCCGTTGGCAGAAACTCCTATAAATAGTCAAAGGCAAAATTAATTTATTCATTCACATTCTCACATACATGTCCATTCCTCATACTCTCTCTCTACTGAATTCTTCTCTTCTTCTTGTAATTTTTTTGAGAATTTCTACTCCAAAGTAGTTTAGGTAAGTTTATTTTGTAGTTTTTTCTTAATTCAAGAGGAGAAAGGAGATGACAAATGAGATATAAAAACATAATTTTGTAATCTCATTTTGGTCCAAAAAACATATCATCCTTGGATAGATGGCTCATGCTCCTACAAATTGACTTAGATTATGATGTAATTTCTTCTCTTTAATTTATCATCTTTTGAATTCAATTCATTCCAAGTTATTACTTTTGGTTAAGTTTTGATTCTCTATGATGTTCTTAATACGGTTTTAGCTTGATCACCTAAAACTTGATTTAAAGATCTAAAAATGCTTCTTCTTAAAGTGTTGACAAGTGAACTAAAAAATATAACATATACCTTAGTTCACTTGTCACATCAAACATCTATTTTAAGCAACTTATGTTCAATGCTAAATAAAGTTAATGGAACCTGAAGTAGGTGTGACAACCTACTTCGGCGAGTGACACTTAACTATTATTTAGTGTATTACATAAAGTTTGAAAATCATCTTATCATTATAGAACACTAGATGAAGGATTTAGAAATGATGTGTGAAATTAACCGAAAGTATAACATATAACTTGTAATGTTTTCAAAATAAATGAAGTATAGAAATAATTCTATATTTCCAACCAATTTCTTCCTCAAGAATTTGTGCACATTAGTTGTTTATGTTTATTTACTTGTTAATATTTCATAAACAAATTCAAACAAAAAGATGTTTAAACATTATTAGTAATATAACATGTTTATAATAATGTTTTATTAGACAATTCTTTGTGATTCGACATAACCTTATATTACACTACAATTGAATCTTGAAAGAGATGCAAACATAAAATAGTAAAATGTTAACTTATAAATTTTATTTGTTGACAAAGAAAGAAACCTTGAATCAAAGTGCAATTTAATTCATAAATTGTAACTTTATGAAAAGAAAAAAAATACACAATTATAATGAGTGATCTAACTACACAATTATAATGAGTGATCTAACTACTAACTTTTATTTTTTGTCATTTATTTTCTGCAACTAACATTTATTTTCTATCATTTACATTTATTTTTTTGTTCTTTATACCAACCATTCGAAAGAAGTGGTACGGTTAAATTCTAATTTTATTGCTTTATTTATTTGTTCTTTACCAACATTCCATAAGGAAGTAGTTCAGTTAATAAATGAAAACAAAAATATCACTCATTATCACTTGTGTTAAATTGCTAAATTTATAATTTCATACCATTATGCAGACGTTGGAATTTATTCCAACAAAACCGAGACGGTATGAAATTATTAATAATTCAATAAAACTAAGTTCTTGATTAAATGAATATTCTTGAAACCATTATACCGATGTTGGAATTATTCCAACAAAGCCAAAATGACGAGCAAATAATTGACCTGTCATTAAATAAATGAATCAGAAATTTGTCTCAATAAGTAGGAAGAAAATTCTCTCAACAAGAAGAAATATTGGAGGACACACTAGTACACCTTATAATTTTTTACGAGTAGGATATAGAAGTGTTGCTCATTTTGTTCCTTTTTATTTATTCACTAAGCTTGCATGCATTTCAAATGAGTAATCTAGACATTATGTCAGCTTAATGTAAGAAAAAAGAAATAAATTTAAATAATTTATAAAGTAATGTAATTTAATACAAAATAAAATATGATTTAATGTGATTTATTCATCTTCATATAAAATATAAAAGTTTTTAATTTTTTTTATATACTTAATTACCTTATTTAATTTCCTTTATTTTGTTGTACATTTTTCCTTTTAAATTATTTTTTAATGCTCGTAACTCATCCTGGCTTATTTTAAAACAATTTTGTAATTTTTTTGGTACTAAATCTTTTCAATTTATGGGTGTGGAACTAATCATTTCCGCACACTATTTAGTTACTACTCTCAACGAGTGTAGCTCTAAAAAATCGAATATTGATCTTCGGAATAATATAGGAGTTTTAATCACCATCTCCAAATCATCATTATCCAATTTTTTTGGTACATATATATAATGTAGATATTCACTTGGTCGCTTGAAAGCAAAAAACAAAAGGAAAATTGTTAGAACCCTTTTATCCATTCCTTCACACTCATAAACCCATTCTTTCTAGCAACTGAAAGCTTTAATCTTTTAGCCATGGCGTCTTCATTCTCAACACAGTTGCTTCACTGTCAGAACCCACTTCCTCATCTCCAGGTTACTACTACTTCCCTCTGTTCATCATTTTTTTCATGCTGTTCTTACATGTATAACTATGTTCCTATATTATTATACTTCAATGTTTTAACAATAGCTCAATGGTTTTTAATCTATATACTTATAATGCATAAAAGGGGTGGTTTTTTTTGTTTTATATATGGTCATAAGTGATAAAGTTCATACCTTTTCTTATTTGGGCTTTTGGGTACCAACAAGGTGTTCTACTATACCAAGGTTCGAAGGTTCGATTCGTGTGAGCGACACTTGTTGAAAGGAATCCCTTGTTCCCGTTCGCTGCTTATATCCTAACTGTATTTTACAATTTCTTAGACTTGCTTTATGAAATTGTTATACTATTGTAAATGGAAATACCACAATAATGAGTTATACTTAATCTTATAACATTATTTCTCTCTTTATGTTCAAGATTTGATATTTTATGTTAATTTTATACTCATTCTGTTCCATAAAGATAGTAAAAAATTGTCATTTATATCTATATGGGATGGAGGGAGTAGTAATTTTATATCTTGTATCATAGTCCTGTCATGTTCTATAATTTTGCGAAATTCGTTGTATCCTGTGTCGCGTGTCGTATCTGTGCTACCTAGGTGTATACTAATAGTGGGAAACTTTTGCTACATATTTTTTCAGGGTAATAGTAGTCAAGTTAGATCTCATATGGTATGTTGCAGTACCAGATTATCACAGTTTGGTTATAGTAAAGGATTGACATCAAGATCACATTATGCATCGAGGTTTTCTGCTACACAACAATCTGTAGCGAAGTCAACGAAATATAGGAGAATGACATGTGTCAATGCTACAGACAATGTAAGTCTAACGGTATCTTTTTAAAATTTGCGGTTTTTGAATTTGTTTATAGAAAATTCATTAGCCAATTCGGGATGGTGAAAGAGTTGAAGGATAACTCATTCATGAATCAGGATCACTAAACTGTGTGCCTGACATGGGTGAACACTCAGTATTGAACTTAATCCTACAAATAAATGGTTCCAGAAATTTGGGCTGCTTATTAATTTTAGAATCATTTAATAGTTAATGTTTGGATTGTTGAATATTACATCTCAATGCTTGTAATCATTTTCATTTTTTTAACCAGAAATTTTTTATTCTTGGCAATGCTCAATAATAAATTTTCCTGTGATTATGATGTTGGAATTGGATTATTATCTTACATGTTTTCGGTACCTTTAGGTTGTAGAGCTGCAAGCCAAAGTGACAACCAAGTGTTTCTTTGATGTCGAAGTTGGGGGTGAACTTGTGGGCAGGGTTGTCTTGGGCCTGTTTGGCGAGGTCGTTCCTAAGACGGTTGAGAATTTCCGTGCATTGTGCACAGGCAAGCAATCAATTTTTTCGACAGTGTTGTTCTTGTTGTAGATCGATTACTACTCTGAAACGGATTGTGTTACACGGCATTTCATTGATCAATTTGAATAAACTATGTGCAGGAGAGAAAGGATACGGTTACAAAGGAAGCTCCTTCCATCGTATAATCAAAGACTTCATGATTCAGGGAGGGGACTTTACTGAAGGAGATGTGAGTTCTATTATTTTTGTTTGTATGCTTGTTTATTGCATGCATTTACTTTCACACTGCCATGCATATGCATCACTCGGCCTGATACATTTGTTCTCATTTAAAATGTTATTTTATTGGCTGCAGGGGACTGGTGGCACAAGTATCTATGGTGCTCGTTTTAAAGACGAGAGTTTTGCCTGTATGTCTCTGTTGCTGCTTGTATTTCGTAATATTCAGTTCTAAATTTTCGACCGTGATTGTTATTTAAAGTTCAGCGTCGACCATTATTCCAATTTGAAATGATAATGTAATCGTCTGAAAATTCTATTTTCAACACTTTCTTGCAGTGAAGCATATTGGTCCTGGAGTTTTGAGCATGGCTAATGCCGGTCCTAATACCAATGGCAGTCAATTTTTCATTTGTACTGTAAAGGTGAGACACATCACACATGTGTTAAAATCCTGATTTTTACAAGTTACTAATATATATATAACTTGAAGGAAAGTAAAACAACGAAAACTCGATATCCACAGACTCATAATGCCTCATTATCGAAGGTTATATTCGTGAAGTCTGTTTTCATATCTAAGAATGTTATATGTTCTACCTATTCGATATCGATTTGTTTGGCTAATAGACTTGGACAGATTGCTGCAATGTATTTTCTCATATTTAGTGCTCAATTATTCTATTAAAATATCCTAATCTTTGACTTTCCAACTTTTATATACTAATGGAGTGTCATAATTTTATGATATAGACTCCATGGCTAGACAATCGCCATGTTGTGTTTGGACATGTCATCGATGGACTGGATGTCGTGAAGACGCTTGAATCCCAGGAGAGAAGCAGGTTAGATATCCCTCGGAAGCCTTGCAGAATTGTCAATTGCGGAGAACTGCCTAACGACGATTGATACGTACCTCATTGAGTGGGAGTTTCGTATACTGAGCTGTCCTTTTTTTGTTCGTATTGTATTCAGTCTTCTAGTTGTCCCTTCTTAATCATGTTAATGCATTTGTATTGTCTTTGTCAAATTTTGTATTACTAGACTTGTGCCAAAATCCTTATAAAAGAGAGTGTTGTGTTTTCTTCTTATAAATTTCTTTAACCTATCCATTTTCATGACTTGTGATTGTGTGGTAAGTTAAAATTAATTTTTGATAGAAGTAAAACCTATGGTTTTAATTGTTTGAGGACTTTATCATTTGGTGTTGGTCTCCTTCAATAGCCTATATTTCATAGTCTATTTTTGTAAGTTTATTTTATAAACTAAAAAGAGCTTGTAGGAAGAACATTTATATGAATTTATTTTAGAATAAAGACTCATTTTGGTTTCTTAAATTTTTTGTTTGTACCAATTTGGTTCTTGAAAAATTACTAAGCTCAAAATGATCCAAAAAATATCAAATGTTGATCAAATTATCATTTTTAATATTATTTATGATTATTGTTTGGAACACTTTAGTTCCCAATAATAATTATTTTGACTCACATTCTTTATTTTTAAAAATTATTTAGACTTTTACTTTTTTAGAATCAAATTTATGCATGACTAACTTCTCATCGAGTGTCACTTATAAGAATCGAATATTTAATATTTGACTTAGTATAATAACATATGGAGATTCAGTGTAGCTTTATACGGCAATATGAGAAACACTTGTCTAGCCTTGAGTTCAAAAATCATGAATTCCAATCAT
Organism: Lupinus angustifolius; assembly: GCF_001865875.1. Taxonomy (NCBI): domain Eukaryota; kingdom Viridiplantae; phylum Streptophyta; class Magnoliopsida; order Fabales; family Fabaceae; genus Lupinus; species Lupinus angustifolius. The sequence continues at coordinate 11,737,008 of NC_032012.1, forward strand.
GATTAATTTTTATAATCATGGAAGAATCAGTAATGTTCCTCACAATTTGGAAGCAACTGCACAGATCACTCATAATTTGTTAACATCAACATAAATGAAAACGATTTAAGACCCTACTAGATATCTAGGATGGTCGAAATGTCAATAGTTCGATTCCTGGAAATAACATTTGTTGGGAGGGGCAACCATACACTCAAAAGTAATTAGTTCTTTACCCAAAAGGGTGAGGAAATACCCTTGATAATACAAAAAAATACATTACATAGGATACCTAACAATTTTTTCTTTCTATTTTTCCTTAATTTTTCTGGCAAGTTTATCAATAGTTGACATAATGTTCAACAACCATGTATGGAAATCCAAGTCCAACGTGTTTATCATGTATACTTTAAATGTCCCTCAAAAGCATACTTTAAATAATTTTATTATTTATTTTACAAAATTTTTATATTGTATAGCATTCATTGGTCCATGTATATTACAATTATTTAAGAACACAAGTTAATACATAAATAATGCAATGAATGTATCATGTGTTATGCTTATTAGTGCATTAAAAAGCCTAAATATTAGTTATTGAGAGGTGATTCGAGTAAGTTTAAAAAACTAATTTTACATCTAAGTTATTAATTCTAGGGAAATCTAATGATTTAGATCTATTTATTAATTTAAACCATTGGATTTTACTAGAACCGGTGACTAAGATGTGTAATGAGTTTTTTAAATTTACTCTTAAGATTAAGTGAATATATAGGTGTTAAGGATGTTGTTTAAGAATTACCAAAAATACAAATTAGCATTGAAAACCTAAGCTGAACACTTTTTGGCATGTGAAAACATCATTTTTCAACATAATTTTTTTCTCTTCTCTACATAATGTTGTTAGGATTTAATATGTATACACTGACAGTATAATTATTTTTACACTGTCAGTAAATCATCCACCATTAACTCTCAAACAAAAGTAATACAAATCAATGGTGAATAATATGTTGATAGTGTAAAAAACTTTATACTATCTATGCATAGATTTTAAACTCTTATTATTAACGTACTTGTAACACTACATTAGTTAATTATATATATTATTTAATATATAGAGGTTAGTTAGGTTTTTAAAAAGTTTAAATATGACTTCAAATAGTGACCCCCTTAAATGAAAGTTTTTCAAATATTTGAAACTATAGTGTATAGCTTAACTCCAACTCCACATTAAGCCATATAATATTCTTCATACTTGTACCACTTTATATAGTTGTCTTCATATTCCTAGTAACCATAAACTCTAATAATGTTTAATATAATTATGGAATCCAAGCATCATATACATCTTCATCTTCATCCAACAATTAAGGTATCAATGTAAATGAACTTGTTACTACCCAACCACTTGAGATATGGTGAGATTTGTATTTATCTTTATATATACTTAATATGTTCAACAAAATGTTTCTATAGTGCATTACCTTATCTATGATTTAATTAGTCTTTCTTTATTTGAATTTATCTATAATTTATATTTATCATATTAGTTTTTGTTGGTCATTGTTAACTTATCATTTATAATCATATATGAGTTTGAATGTCTATACTAAAGAGGTAGAGATTTAAATTCACCTACTTTAAACATAAACTCAGTTTAAAAATCAACGAAACATTGGTTTAGTGGTATAAGATCTCACTAAATCCTGAAAAATCAAAAGTTCGAAACCTAAGAACTACACGTTTTGAAAAGAAAAGTCATACACCTTGAAATGTTAGTTCATTACCCATATCATAGGTTGAGAGGATACCATTAATTATAAAAAAAACTCAAGCAAATATTATCTTCTATTACAAATTATTATTTTCTATTACAAATTATTATTTTTTATTACAAATTATTATTTTCCATTGTATCCGAAACTTCTTATCTCAATGAGTAAGCACTCAAGCATTAGAGAAGCACTACCGAGAATTATTAACTAGAATTTGACGATATGTATCAAAACTTTCCAAACTATCCCAAAACTACAATGAAATTATATAACCTATCATAGTGGAAAAAAGCATATAATATAAAATATAATATATAGTCTCAAACACAAAAAGGGAGTAGGTATGAGTTATGAATCATGTGCCATATTTTGAGGTAGATACTAAAGCTACAACTTGAGCCCACACTTTGAGTCGTGCCTTCACATCTTTTGGATCATCACCTAAATCACAAATTTGGGGCAAAAAACTTGATCAATTGAAATAATCTTCTTCCTTTGTTTACAAAAATCATAAACTATTATGTTATTTTTCATACAAGCAACATTTAAAATAGAAAAAAAATGAAATGGTTCAATCATTGATATCTTATTAAAATTAGCTTTAGCTACAAGCACAATGACACAAACATTCAATAACTATCAAACTTTGTTAGTAACATTTACACAATGAAATGTATTGTGCATAATGTTTGAAGATCCCTAAATTTGTCTAGTAACTACCATAACATAGGGTTATAAGTTAATAACATAGGAAAATAATGATAATAATCTATTTTTCAATACTAACTCTAGTACAACTAGATTCAACACCTAATTGACACATTTTCTCACAAATCATAGTATTTATTCAGTATATTAATTCTATTTCAAATTATAACATATCTCGATATCGATTCACATTCGCATCAATATAGATTAATTTTCCCATATCTCGAAATTCATTTAGTTTATTGATTGAGATGATAAACATACCTGGAGAAGAAATTCTCCAATTGGGTATGGGAGAATTTCCACCACTACTAGTATCAATTGTGGAATTGGAGAAAGAGACATAAGAAGGAAAGTTATCTAACATTCTTTCATGCTCCAACTCAAACCCAAGATCTCTACAAGCTTTAACTTCTTCCAAGTCCATACACAAACACCTTTTTCCACCTTTAGGCCTAGTAATAACCCTAAACCCTATCCCATTTTCATCACTCTCACCACTAAACCCTTGAACCAAATTCTCCTCTTCTTTCTTCTTGCATTTATTTGAACCCTCCAAATTATTACTATTAGGGTTATTTTTAATACCCCATTTTTTATGATCCCTTCTTATTCTCCTACTCTTACTCCTCAATGGATCATTGTTCTTTGTTTTCAACACACAACCCTTTTGTGCTTCTTCATTGTTACTTCCAAAACCAACATGGTTAATCATGTTCCTCCTTGTTGGTGGAGTAAGTGGTGAAGTGTAATAACTAACAACTTCATTTTCAGATTCAGATGATAAAGTTAACCCTTTTGGTGTTATCTCATCATTGGTGTCTGAAAATTCAACATCAGCATCAAAACTCTCAATGTATAATTGTGACATATACAAAGACATAGCATTATCAACATCATCAAAAACATCATGGTCATGTTCTTCATCAACATCATAGGATGTGCTGCTTGTACAAACAGAAAGCCTAGACATGTTGTGATGATGATGATGATCAATATGAATATTATCATCAAATAACTCTTCATTTTGTAGAGAAGATTGAGAATTCATGGTCTCATATTCTGAAGCCATAGTACTATATCTCTATCAAAAGGTTTGATAAAAAAGAAAGAAAGAAAGTAAGAAAGTGAAGTGAGGAAGTGTTTGGTGCTAAATTTTGGGTTATGGTGCTGAAAATAAGGAAAGGTAGAGAGGCATATAGTGTTGGTTAATGTGAATCATTGGTTTCTGATTTTCATGATAAGGTAGAGAAGAGAAAGTAGAGAGGCACCTTCAATTAACTACCCTATTTATGCCAAAACTTCATACGTTTTTTTATCTATAGCTTTAAAATGATCAACTTTATCAATTTATCATCTATCATTTCGATTTTAAATATTGTCGACTCTTAAAAATAATATAAATGTGTGGTAAATGATTTGCTGATATTGTATGAATCTTTATCCTAAAAGTATATATATATTATACTCCTCATTTTATATCAAAGTCATATAATATAATAATTCACCTTTTTCAAATATATATAATGTGAGAGGTGATCCACTTACTTGAAAGTCAGTTCAAAAAACTTAAATTATATCTTAATAATTAATTTTACGGAAATTCAATGGTTTGAACTAGATAATATATTTAAATAATTAGATTCCCTTAGAATTGATAGTTAAGATATTGAGTAAACTTAAAACTAAGTTGTTCTATTCCTATATAATATTATATAATTCACTATATACGATAATTTGGCTCACATCATATGGATATGATATATTGTGACAGTCAACAAATCTTTGAAATAGAAGGAAGAAATTTGGGGTTAGTTAAATGAAAAGTTTAAATTGACCAAGTAATTTAACAGTCAGTGTATTTGTGGCCATAATTGCATAATCTTTTTTTAAGTGATTCTGTTTTATTTGATAAGATCTTTATCACGTATAGAATTTTAATAATACATTAATTATTATTTTTATATTCATCTTTATGTAATACTGTATTCATTCACGTGATAGAAAAATTAATATCAACAAATAAGAAAAAATACATTAAAAAAACACAAGAAACATGATTGAATAAACTCTATCAAGTTAAAATCTTCTCCCAATGAGATTTAAGTACTGAAATATGAAGATAAATGATATTTTCTTAATTTTAAAAATTATTTTATTAAAATTATAATTATTTAGATTTATATGTGACACATATCACGATCTATATCCAATATTGACTCTTGAAAATTCTTCTTTCTCCACGTGCAACTCTGCTGATCTAATTTTTGCCATTTTTCTTTGCTCCTAAGAGATTAAAGACATCTGTCCACGTTATATTAATTTTTTTTCTTCATATTAATAATTATTCAACTTTGAATAACCTATGTACTATATGATATGATAAATATGATCCCCATTCAATTAATAGTTTTTTTTTTTAATATTGATACTTCCTTTTTATGTCAAATATTATATTATATAGCACAGGTTTACCATAAGGGGTTCTGTTTTAGAAAGAAAACGATACAACAAATGATGACTTCTTTGTAAAGATGAAGAATGGCTTCTTACCTTTGTATGTAGTGCTTTATAATTTTTTTTATCCCATCTGATAAAAAATTAATTCATTTCAGGGTATATGACTGTTAAGTGTGAAAACATGACAAACCGCCTATCAAAACCCTATTACCTGATCTACAACATGCTAAATTAAACTAGATTTTTTTCGTCAACACGATAGACTTAGACTTTTAAAAAAATCTATTCAACTTAATATGCTAGACTTTAAATCATATGAAAGACTTATTAAGCCTAACATATCAACCATTTAATTATATTATATAACGTAATTGATAGAGTAAGATGAACCTAATTAAAGTTAGGCTAATAGCCTATTTTATTGTACATATTATTTCAATACTATATAGTATATTAGACATTTATATATGCTAACAGGTTAGGGTAGACTTTTACAAAAGTCAAATTTAGTTTTTAATTTTTTTTAAACATACTAACATATCCAAATTTCTATATACTATATAAGCTCAAGACAAAATATAACTTAACCTAACATGTTTCTATTCATAATGGCCAGACCCTCCCAATAATGATTTATATAATGGATACTATGAATATGATAACTTTTTTAACATGATATCAAAAAGAACTATTTTATTATATTAAAGTATCATGTAAGAAATTAATATCTTTTAGGGTGTGTGATGGTCCTTCTCAAAAAGTGTCGCTTCTAGGAATCAAACTATTGATCTTTTAATCATCCTGAGAATTTAGCAGAACTTTACACTACTAGACCAACATCTTATTAGTAACTATTTCATTATGTAAATCATCACCTTAATGACTCTAGTTTAAATATTAAATAAAAATAATATTATGCAAATAAACAATTATTTTAAGGGTAATTTTAGTAACATTGGTTAGGAAAAAAATATTGAAAATTTGATACATTCTCAATATATTACTTCTTAATGACATTAGTTAATATTTTTTTTGTTGTTTATGTAAAATAATATCTTTTTTATTCTTATAAGAAGTGGTTATTACACAAAATATAGATCGAACCATTAATTCTAGGAAAATCCAATGATTTGAATTAGTGAATAAATTTAAACCATTATATGTCTCTAGAATTGATGGTTAGGATGAGAAATAAGTTTTACTCATGAAATAAGGAAATCCCTACTCTTATAATTATATTGATTATATTGAGATTATAATTCTACATTCAAAATCAAAATAAAAAAGAACTCCTCTCTTGAGTATGCAGAGTATATTTTTCCAGATACCTGTGTACACGTGGCTCTAATAAGTGCATCCAATGCTTGATAATTGAGATAAAGATTTGTGTGGAGACAACCAATAAAATATTACTAATATATTAGAAGTTTAATTTCAATTAAAATTTAATTATAAATAATAACATCAAAAAATATAAATACACTTACCATTAAATATGACGTGATATATATGTCACCATACAAGTTTTTTCCGTAGTTGATTCATATACTTGAGAAGAAAGATGTGAATGTGAGTGCACGTTGGAGAAAGTGGGTCCTCCTATAAGCTCTTGTGTGTTTGTGTTTCACAATCAGATGTGCACCCACAACGATGCTAAATCATTATATCATTTATAATTATATTAAATATGAATAATAAATAATACAGTAATATAATATAATACTTATATATTGTTAACGTATATATTTTTCTTATCATTTTTAGAATTACAAAAAGAAAATAATATATTATTTTACTAAATACCACATGTAAATTAATTATTAATATAATTTTATGATATAACTTCCGCCCATTGTTCTTTTACAACTTTTTTTATTTTATATAAAATTGTCATAGTCAATCAACAACCGATTGAGTTTAGGTATTCACTTAAACCCTCCTTTTAAAACATATTCCCTCATCCACACATAAAAGAAAAATATACAAAATAATTATAACTATAAAAGAAATTATATTGACATTCTAAGTTATTTCTCTATTTATTCATTTATGGAGAAATGAAAAGTTTATTGAGACATGTACTAGGTAATAAATATAAAGGTAATCATTGAGAAGTATACATGATATTATAAAGATAAAAAATATATATTAACAGTGTAAAAGTTTTTTATACAATTAATATATCATCTACCATTTATATTTAATTATTATTGATTATCTTCAATATAACTAATACAACAAAAGATAGATAATATATTAATTATATATAAATTTTATTATCGGTTTGAGGTGTGTATTCAATAATTTTATTATTTTATGAATTCCAAAAGTCTCAATTAACTATCTTTATATCAAATGCTAAATAGTGTAGTAGTTGCTAGTATGTGATTTTTGATAGTTGCAATGTTTGATACATTAGCATATTTTTATGGAATCACTTTTTAAGGAAATAATCACTTTAGTACATGAGATTTTAGTATCCAATGGCATGCTTAGTTTATGAAATGTATCTCATCAATCATTTGCAAACCTTTTTCAATATTGTTATTATTGAAAAAACATTTTATAGTTATATTGACAAAATGTCTAAACTCAAAGGAATGACAATTTAATTATAACATTGTTTTGAAAGATAATAGCTAAAATCTCAGAAAAAATGAATACATCTATGCAGATGGAAATGCTATTCACGCTCACCCCACTTCTTCAATATTGGAACATTGACGTGCCATGATGAAATATTCGGAAAAGTTACATTTCTAGTATAGTTTAACTGCCTTATTACCACTCTGGTATAACTTTTTAAAATATTACGAAATTAGTATACTTTTTATTAAAATCGTGTATAGGGTACACGATGCTCTACCAAACTCGTGTATGGGGTACACGAGTTTGAATTTTCTCTCTCCAAATCTCGTGCACCCCATGCACGAGATCCCTTCCTATATTTTTTTTTTCTTTTTTTTCTTTGCCTTGGACCGGTGTTTCCGGTCCAGGGTTTTTAAGAATTTTGTTCTGGTTTTTGAGTTGTATGAGTTATATCAAAATTATAGATTATTATTTGTATTATATTTTTTATTTTGTATGATGTAAACTAAGATTATTCATTCAGTTGCATGTATCAGTTTGAAACCTAAAATGGTGAAGGTTTTTTGGAATTTTAGATGAGTTTTTTGTTGCATGAGTTTTGTATAATTAGGGTTTTTGATTTATACTATATTTTTATTTCATTATTAAATATATGATTAATAGTAATTTGATAACAAAGAATGACATGAACAAACATTTATATTAAAACCATTGATAATTAGAAACATTGAAATACAAAAAAATAAATTACATAGAAAGAAATTAGAAACCTAAAATTTAAATTAAATTTGTAATATTAGTGGCGTCTATGATGTGATGAAGTGCCACACGGGGGTGGTCTTCTTCTTCGTGGTGGAAGAACTCTTAATTCTGGTTGATGGACTTCTCTACTCTTCCACTAGCAACTCTTCTAAGTTGTTGCTCCTCTTCCTCCTCACCACCTTCATCATCTTCATCATCTTCATCA
>NC_032012.1:11745588-11872392 GCF_001865875.1 Lupinus angustifolius
AATGTTTGTTCATGTCATTCTTTGTTATCAAATTACTATTAATCATATATTTAATAATGAAATAAAAATATAGTATAAATCAAAACCTTAATTATACAAAACTCATGCAACAAAAAACTCATCTAAAATTCCAAAAAACCTTCACCATTTTAGGTTTCAAACTGATACATGCAACTGAATGAATAATCTTAGTTTACATTATACAAAATAAAAAATATAATACAAATAATAATCTATAATTTTGATATAACTCATACAACTCAAAAACCAGAACAAAATTCTTAAAAACCCTGGACCGGAAACACCGGTCCAAGGCAAAGAAAAAAAAAGAAAAAAAAAATATAGGAAGGGATCTCGTGCATGGGGTGCACGAGATTTGGAGAGAGAAAATTCAAACTCGTGTACCCCATACACGAGTTTGGTAGAGCAAACACTGTTCCCCAGGAATCGTGTACCCTATACACGATTTTAATAAAAAGTATACTAGTTTCGTAATATTTTAAAAAGTTATACCAGAGTGGTAATAAGGCAGTCAAACTATACTAGAAATGTAACTTTTCCGAAATATTCATCTTAGGGTTATATAATTATAAGGCAAAAATGAGAAAATTAAAAAATATATAAGGAGATAGATTAAGAGAGGTAAGTGAAATCAAGATAATTTCAGAATATAATCGCGAGGTTGACAACTCAATCACAATAGGACATTGTCGATATGCCCTTTTGTCAACAATCCATAGCCACAAACAACTTTACATTTGCTGCTTCTATAACTCATTGTGCGAACATTTTTGCTGAGTTGAAGAGAATATCATTTCAAATAGATAGACTAAATTATTCTCGCCAACACTTATTATGCAATTCGGCAAACTACTCTACAATTGGCTAGGATTTAGGAATGCACTACCTCTTGACCCTACCTTTATTATTGACCTGGGCTTGGCGAACCACATGAAATGTTAGAAACTCTGAAGCGTCATCTTTTTAGTTATAATATGGGTTATTTAGTTATCTCAAATGATGTTATTTTTAATCTATTTCAGTCTTCTCTTTAACAAACCTTAAAATATTAGAGGATAAAATTTTGACTTGGAATCAATGGACCGAGGTGCAATGCCTCGGTATCTTACTCAGACTTGGTCACGAATCCTTTAGAATGTCTTTCATAGTTGTTTTATATTTTTCTTTAATAATGGTCAAACCCTTGTACTAACTTTGAATATTAGTACAATCAACAATATTAATCTTTTACGGACTAAAAAAAGATAAACTAAACTGTTATTAATCATATGTTACTTTAAAATTTCTCATTTTGTAATTATTGATACCATATAAATGATAAAATTGTTTTTTTGATTGAGATGACATTTGAAAAATGCTTTTGAAAGTATAAAACAATTAATGTTTTTAACTGAAGAAACAATTGACGTATTCCAATCTTTGACAAACAATTACAATAGAATTGAGTTGTCAAAGCTAATAAAAACCATCAAAATTTTAATCAGTAGCTAGCAACCAAAAAATATGAAAGGTATTTTGTGTGGTGGTTTGGAACTTTTAATTAGCTACCATATATTAAGGGACCCAGGTTTCTTGTGATTCTGAAACTACTTGTCCATGACCACACACAGGAACATCAAAATTTTAATGGTGAAGCCTAGAGTGAGTATGAGTCGGATTGAGTCGGGTTAAAGCTTGTCTTTATTTGATCCTAAATGATAATCATGTCATTTTTTGAACCTAGACCCGGCCTTAGACCCGAAGCTAACTTGATCTCTAAATATCAATTGGGTCAGCCTTTAAACCTGACCCTAGACCTAACTAAATATAATACATACTCATTTTAGATAAAATCCTCTCATTACTATTTATTATTATGAATATGTAATTTGATATATAAAATGATATATGTATATATATTTTTAATCATGTATATATGATGAAAAATTTAGAGAATCAATAATATTTTCGACCAAAAAATGTTATTATTTTGTACATATTTGAATAGAGACACATACAAATATGATGAGAGAATGATCATATGACGGGTCGGTTGGGTGATGTTTGGTCGCTACACTGTCCTAAATATTCACCGGATCTAATTTTTTAACTCGAACTCGGTCCTAGATCTGATGAGACTCGACCCTCTTTAGACCTAATCATGATCGGGTTATATCAGGTGTGTGGGTAGGGTCGGGCCCTGCTCACCCCTAATTAGAGAAAATGCTTAAAAATTCATCCACATATTAGCAACCCTAAGTTTAAGGCTTTTGATGTTTGATAAAAAGAAAAAAAGTCTAATAGAAATTTTAGGACGGTGAAAGAAAGTGGAAGCCATTTCTGATCCGTGAACATAAAAATAAGATTTCAAATAAAAGTCATCTTTAGGAAATATTATAAGAAGGTTTAATGGGCAGTGGTACTGGGGTACACATTTACAAACTATGTCAGTACATATATCATTAATTGTGCTTGGTTAGAAAAATAATTAATTATTAATTTTTTAACTTCAAAATATTTTTTCAACTAATCATAAACTTATTGTATATATAATAACACAATTTATGAAACAATAGATGTTGTTTTAATTGTATTGGTGAGAGGGACACCTTAATTTTTTATATATAATCCAGTGTTATTGTGTCCCTTTTGTGGTAAGAAAAATCCAATCTGGTAGACCAAGTCTTTGTGCTAAATTTTTTCTTCTTATGATACCATTATACTAGTCAAATCAATTGCTTAGTCTAGTACCATAAAATTTCTGTAGAGAATGAAAAAAAGACTTTAAAATATAACTACTAGTTCCTAAAAAGCAACTTATTTGATAAAGTTGTGAGATATAATATGTAAACATCTGTTTTAAATTTAGATAGCGGTACTCTTTTCACTTGCTCATTTTATGCCAAAAGCATCCTACAAAATAATAAGGAGCATATTTGTTATCCTACAGCTTGTATCACTCCATATATTATAAGTTTGTGATTGTTCAAAAAATAGTTAATAATTAAATTTTAACTTAAATGTATTTTTCTGACCAATCATAAGTCTATGTACATGAAGTGACACAAACTGTAGGACAACATATATACCTAAAATAATATACATTAAGGGCGGCTATTTTTACATAAACACCCATTTTAAGGTGAGTTTGGTATATATATATATATGATTGTATTGGGAAAGATACATATCACCAATTTAATCATATGAAGAAGATTCATTATTAGTAAGACTTAAGAATCTGATTACAGAGTTATAAGGTGGTTTGATGGTTAATGTCAAGAACGTTGAGAGTAGAGTTTTACCTACAATAAAATACTAACATACTAACCATTGTCAATAAAAAAATATGGTAGAAGGGAATAATTAATGTTTTTATTAATTTGAACGATAGTCTTTATATGATAGGTTAATGTTTTTAGTTTAATTAGTTCAACCATTGTTTTTTATATTAAGTAGTAAGTTACTGTATATAAGCATGAAGTGATATTTTTTTGTTAGATAATTAAGAGTATACATATTATCCGTGCATTTACATGAGATTAATTTATTTTAATATATGTTTAAAATCATGTAAGTATTAATCTTATTAAATATATATATATATACACTATGTAATAACTTTATAAAGTCAATATTATTGAAGCCAATGTTCCTAATTTAAAAAATGGAAGAGTGGATAGAAGAAGAGAAAAATGTAACAAAAAATGGAGAGAAAAGTTAATGTAATAGGAAAGAGATTCAAATCTCATTTAACGTGAGATATAATTTAAAAACAAATGAACCAATCAATTATTAACATTAAATTATTAAAATATAAAATATATAAAAAGAAGATACAATATGGAAAGGTACATATACAAAATTTTGGAAAGAAAATTTTGGTTGAGAAAATGATATGTGTCATAAGGAAATTTATTTTCCTGTACTGGTTAAGGAAAAGGTGGAACTTTATTCTTGTAACTATTTGAGTGTTACTTTTTCGTTCTGGGAATGAAATAATTCTAAGCTTGTGACAAAAAAAGTTCAAGGATATTATACCAACTTCTGAGATTTGTAATTATTAGACTTCATTTATGTTTGGTTCTTTATAGTTAACATCTTTCTTCTTTTGAAAAAATCCACACATTTATTACAGGTTTGATTATGATGAACTATACTTGTTGGGAGTGACAATCATACATCTCAAAAGTGATTAATTCTTTACCCATACGATGAAATGATATTGTTGATAGTACCAAAAAAATAGTATTAATTGTACATAACACACCATCCTATATTATTGTTTTTTCTACATGAATATGGTAATTTATCGTTTATTTAGTTACCTATTGCTCATTTTCTATTTTAAATCTTTTTTTATTATTTCCTTTTGTCTTTGTCTAATATACCTCATAAACATAGCGGTAAGTGTAAAGTCCAACTCTTGAATCCATGGTGATGGTTATATATCTTTATTGTAATATTTATTTTTAATTCTTACTAAATATTAAAAATAACATTATGCAATGGGCAAAAATAGAAAAATTATGCATGGCTGATTAGGCCTTCCTTCATACTTCAAAGACCATCAAGTTCCATAGGACCAATCCATCATAGTTCATAATTGGGCTTTATATGAATTACTAAATAATTAAGAAATGTTAATTCCTCACATCATGGTTCTTATGCAATATTCTTTTATAGGGAATCTCCTAAATTTTATGCATTTTACAAGTAGTCATTATGAATTATTTTTTATTCATAATTATTAGTCCTTAAACTTTAACGGTCAGTGAAATTGGCTCATGTGTAAATATATTGTTAAATTATAAGTAGGTCAACAAGGAAATCAATGCAATCAAACTCACAATAATAACAATGCAACAATGCATGTTAGCCAACATTGGTATCCAGAGGAAACCGTCATCAAAATATAAAATTAATTGGGTAGAATATGATAAGTAAATTTAAGAGTTAAAAAATGGTTAATGCAATATTATAAAAAATTAATTAAATAATAGTGATATAATACTCAAATTTAAAATAAAATGCATAACAAAAAAAATTCATTGTTATTAATTTAACAATATCTTTATATAAATACCAATTTCATTAACAATTAAAGTTTAAAAGATAATTAAGAAGAAAAAAATAATTTATAGTAGCTTCTTGCAAAAAGACATAAAGTTTAGGCAGTTCTTATACACTGTTTTTTCTATTTTTAATGAATTTCTGTTCTCTTGTTCAATTTTTCATATTCCTCATTGGCCTTGCTTCTTTTTCTTGAAGCAACCCTTCTCTTTACAATCACACTTATAACACTATTTATTTTTTTGTTTTGTATTCTCGCATCGGAGACAATCCTGTTCGAGCTGGGAATATCCACAGGTACGTGAGGCTAATTCTTCCAGCGGATATTTTTTCCATCCACAAGACTCGAACCCGAGACCTTGTTTAAGGGAAATCAAGCATGTACCACTTGAACTAATGTCTATTAATATATAACACTATTTATGAAACTATAAAGTAGAAAGTATTCCCCTATGTGGAACTAACAGTTTTAACAGTTCAGAGAAGACAAAGCCACTAGTACAATTTCTTTTTATTTATGGGAAAATTACAAAATTTATTTTCTCTCTTTCTTCAATGATTTGTCATAAAATGGGACCTGAAAGCTTAACAGTAATCTTATGTCTTCATCTGTTTTATAGGCTACACAATTATTAGCCACATGCTTTTTAGTTTGTACAAAGTTTCCTGCTATAGCTTTTGGGTCCTACCCCATGCTTTTAAAATTGAATCCACAATTGCAATGGATGCTAAAGTTGTTAAGGTTAATTAAGTAGTCTCCAAAACTGTTTTTGTGATTTTTTTTGTTTCTTACACGTATCTTCGTACTGGAGGTAATTTTATCCAAGTTGATAACATGATATGTGAGGTTAACTCTTTCCATGAGTATTTTTTCATCTGTTTTTTGTGATTTTGTGCAATAGTTGGTAATCTCAATAATTAAATATAGTTGTTACCACCATTATTTAAAACATTCTGAACCCACGAACAATACGTTGATCTAGTGACGTAAGACATCATTAGATCCCTAGGATCACTAAAAAGAATTCAATTCTCGAGAACGACATTTGTTAGAAGAACCAACCACACACTCCAAAATAGATTAATTTCTTACCCTAAGGGATACTCTTGATAGTACAAAAATAAAACATTATCAACACGATGTCGTGATTAAAACTAGAATAAAAAGACATAATCTGATTTTTCATACTTTGGTTTAACTTGAGTTATTTGGATAATGAACTCTTTAACTCTAATTTGAAGTATTTCTTGGTTTGCTCTGTATTACAATTTACCTTCCAAAGTATTTAAGCTAGAATTTGGAATGTTAATATATACATCATAAAATGCCAATATGAATTGTAAAATAATATGTCCATATATAAATATTTCACCAAATGATTTTGCAAGTTAATGCCTCACTCTTTGGTACTTTGCCTCTAGAGTGTAATCATGTGACATTTACATTTCAGCAACTACATAGGTACTTTTTTTTTGCCTTTAAACTATTTGGTTTTCATGTTTTATATTCACTCTGGTATTGTACTTTGCCCCAGAAAAAAGTGCATTTTGATTGCAGTAATATTGTAGTCATTACATTTGCTTAATCAAGAATGACATTGTAAAAACCAGTTCGTGTTGGTCGGTTTAATCGATAAATTGGTCTTAATATCGGTATAGTATAATAATTATATTAGTTTTGCAATCATACCGGTTAAAACTGATTATACCGGTCAGTCAATTGAACTGTACTAATTATACCGAGGTATTTTTATTTGAAATTAATTTTTTAATGAAAATAAAAAATTATTGGTTTTCTCATTGATTTTTATTAATGTAATATATTATAATATGTATATCGAACTTCACCGTTACACGATTTAATTAGTAAACCATCGGTTGAATCGCTATACCATTATATTAGTACCTTGATCGGTTTGATAATTGGTACAATATTAATAACATTGATTGATGTCCATTTATGTTTTTCATATATCTTGATTATGTGTGTACATATGCATTTGTTGATTATAACTCATAAATCACTCAACTATACATAGTAATAGTTTTTATTGGACTTGCATGTGAAATATGCTTATAAAAATAATAAAATAGCATGTGAAATATGCTTTACATCTAAA
Source organism: Lupinus angustifolius (assembly GCF_001865875.1). Lineage (NCBI taxonomy): Eukaryota > Viridiplantae > Streptophyta > Magnoliopsida > Fabales > Fabaceae > Lupinus > Lupinus angustifolius. The sequence continues at coordinate 11,752,782 of NC_032012.1, forward strand.
TTCATGCCCAAGTATTTTAGTAAGAAATTTGACACTAGTTAATGCTCAATCAAGTCCATGTAGAAACCAAGTACTCAAACTTGCACTCAACTTCATTCATTAATATATTTTTTTAGTTGGGTTTTGTTTCAAACATTCCAAGTTAACTAGGTTTTATTAATAGCATTGTAGCAAAAATAAGGTTAGGGGTTTAATAGACAAATTTGATCCTTTCTAGCAGTTAACATTTGTTGGAATCATGATTCTATAAAAGAGATAATGTATATCGTGAACCTTTTTATTTATATATTATCCTATTTACAGAATGTAAGAAAGAACTCTAATTAGAGAGGTGCATCTATCGGAGAGGATCCAAATTCTTAATATACTTACTTATACGCTCGAACAACATTATTTTTAGACTAGTCATATTATGTGGTTGTAAAGGAGATTAGTCTCTCAGTCATAAAATTGGACAGAATAATTTTAAACAAAAAAATATTAAATTAACTTTAGCAAATATGTGAATTATTGAATGTAATACACCCAAAATATGTAGGAATCTACTTAGAGTGTAGGGTACCCAAAATATTGATGTTGCCACCTATGGTGGGGAAGTGGCTAGCCATAAAAACAGTTTGTGAAATTACCATGGAGTTAAAACTTATACTACCTCTTGGAATTGGAAGTTTCCCAATTGCAAAGTGTTATTTGTGATAATGTTTCAAGTGTGATCAAGGTGCTACAAGACAAGGGCACACATATATGGCCCTTACTAGTTTAAGGGTCTTTGTCTCATTGTAAGGACACTAAGTGAGCAACATTAGTGGACTCAAATGATGCTACTTAACTTATACTCACATGATCATGTTAATTGCTTGTGTGAGAGAGATAATTGAATCTTAAAAAATCAAGGCAAATACTAAGCTTTGGCATATTATCTAAGGAAAATATTTTATTTTGGTTCTAAATAATGGTTAAAGTGGACTATGTCCCAAATAAAAGTGGACGTCATATATCTCTTTTTTTAATCATTTGTGCATCATCCAATTAAAAAATGATATTTAATTAAAAAATTAGTTATAAAATCAGAAATTAATATTTTTATATTACTAGATAGAAATTGATTAACCAGGAGGAGATAAATTTTTTTGGGACATGAGATCTATGCTCTAAACAAATCTCGGAGTTGAACCTTTATTAAGATACTTAAGAAATTTGACTATTAACTAAGTTGACATCTTATTGGTAAAACTTTCTATCATTAATTCCTTATTCAATAACATTAGAAAATTAGGACATTGATTAGGAAAGCTAAAGAAAATTAAGCAAAGTATGCAAAAATGTTCACAAATGTCAAAGATTATCTCAGGACATCTTTTTTCTTGTTTTGTAACATTTAATCTTTGGTCCTGTCCTTTTCTTGGTGAGAAAAGAAAATTACTCACTTTAGTTTTATAGAGGGTACAAGATCAACCATCTCATTTTACAAGTAAAATCAAATTGCATAGATGGGGAAAGTGTTCACCCTATTATGGAAGTGAATAAATGTATGGGCAACCACTTTAGAACCTTTCATTGGTTAAATCCTAGTTACACGGTACGCAATATCGATTCTAGTGTGCAGTATTCGATTTTACAGGTTCATCCTTTTTATAGGATGAACCTGATATATGATATGTTGTATGCATAATTTGGTAGGTAATACGTAGGCTAAAGGATGTAAATCGGTTAAAATGGTGGCTGCAACAATAAACATCTGTGATGGCATAGATATGGAAATGCACCATTGTAATGCACTTACATTGTAGCAACAAAGACAGAGTAGAAAGAACAAAGCATATCAATCCTTATTATGCAATTCTATTTCTAGCCTATATAAAAAAAAGGACGCCCCAGTACACGTGCTTCCGTGGTGCCTCGGACAATATGAGAGATAGTTCTCATGATTTAAACTCGTGACGTCCAGGTACCAATCTTACTGTTGCATCAAGACTCAGTCTGCTCTATATACAAGACCAAAATGCTATTCTATATGTCCAAATGCTGCTGTTAACTTGTGCATATCCTTGGAAAAGATATTAGTACTTTGTGATGGTTGTTGTTGCTGCTTTGAATGAGGTAACACAGCACCTGAAGTATCAGGTACCAAATATGTTTCAGCTTTTATCTCACTGCATAAAGATTCAGAACTCTGATTTTGCACAGAAGATAGCATTAACATTGGATTGTGAAGATATTCATACCACTTTGCTTCTTCTACTTGGCTTTCCATGAAGGAGTTGTTGTTACTTGTCAAATCTTTGCTTCCATTACTTCTATTGCTGCTTTTGCTATTGTTAGAGGTAGCGGCTTCCCAGTAATACGATCCGTTTGCGGCGAAAGAAGGCGTAGATATATCGTCCGAGGGGACAGGAAGAGATGGCTTGTAGCAAAATGAAGTTGGGAGAAATGAGGTGGTTGTTGTAGGTGGAATAATAGACATAACATTGATGGAATTGGAAATAAATTCTGAGTTCATATCAAAGGACTTTCCACTTTGGCTACACCAATGACTAGAGTTTGAGTTAGTTGGTAGAGTTTGATCAATGGATGATGCATAACTCATATGAATAGGGTAATTTCCTATCAAATTTGTATAATTCTCATGATTTGATGACATAAACTTGTCTAGGAAAAAATCTTTACTTGAACAATTTTTCATCATAATCTTTGAGCTAGTAGAACCTTCTATCTCAGTTGCATACCCTTTTGTGGCAATTGAAGAAGCTCCATCAGATTTGGAGCTTTCTGAATTCATGAGGTTCAATTCATTAGATAACTCTTTTGGTACTTTCTTTTGGTCCCTTATTTTGTTCTCTACATTCTCAACCTCAGAAAGTGGCTTATGAGTGATAAGGTCTATACCTTTTTGTCTTAGTTTCTTCTTTAACGAAGAATTCCACAGATTCTTTATTTCATTATCAGTCCTTCCCGGTAATTGTGCTGCAATCTGAGACCATCTGAAAAAAGCACATAATATATCCATGTTCAAGAAAATATATAAAAAAATTAACCAAACTTACATAGGATAAGTGATTATATAAAAAAGTTGAGATTTTTTTATCATGGGAAGAAAGATTGGAGTTACCTATTCCCTAAAATTGCATGAAGTTCAATGATGAGATTTTCTTCTTGTTGTGAAAATGTACCTCTCTTCAAATCAGGCCTTAAGTAATTAATCCACCTTAGCCTACAGCTTTTACCACACCTCTCCAAACCTGACACAACAAAACAACATTTATAGTAACATAAGCTACAATTTCTTAAACTGATTATATTCCAAAAGTGATTAAATGAGCATGAATTGTACTACCTGCTTGTTTAGGAACAGAACTCCAACATCCATGACCATGTTTTGTAACATGTCTCAGAAGTTTTTCATCTTCCTCAGGTGACCATAGACCCTTCCTTAACTTCTGCTTATAACAGCAAGAGTGTCTTCCCATTTTGTAGTGTTTTTGTGTATAAAGTTGCACCTTTTTTCTACAATGAAGTGTTGAATTTTTGGAGAGATTTTTCAGCAAGAGTGGCACTGAATCAAAACTATGATAAGGTGAATGTGAGAGAGAGATGATGTGAAAGGAGGAAAATGAAGTTGCAGCTGAGAAAAGGAGTTGAATTAATATAAGAGCTAGGCCCCATGAAGAAGTCATAATCATTAAGTTTCCTTCTTTTTTGTATATGTATATACTGTATTTGTTGGAGCGGAAGACCCATAAAGAAAATATAATAGAGAAGATGACAGCGAGAATTTAACGTGGTTCGGCAATTTACCTATGTCCACAGGTGAAGAGCAACAAAGATTATTCCACTATGATAAAAGAGAACGAAAAGTGTTTCACTCACTTCTCAAAACCCATGTATACCCAATTTCACTCTCACTCAAGAATTTATCACACAATTAGAATAAGAGAACAAGAAGAGAAAATATGCACTAAGCTAAGTATTTGGTGTGTCTTACAATGACATGAAACACTCCTATTTATAGTCAAAGCTCTTAAAGATTATGTATTTACTCCACTCTAATAACTCCTCTCTCCACTATCTGTAGTGAGTATTTACTCCACTCTAATAACTCCTATCTGATAACTCGTCTTGGAACTGGCTTCATCATCATGTCCGCTGGATTATCTATAGTGGATATTTACTACACTCTAATAACTCATCTCTCCACTGTGTCTCTGATAAAGTGCATCTGAACATCAATATGCTTAGTTCTTTCATGATACATTGGATTCTTTATCTAATGTGTAGCACTTTGACTATCACAATAGATTATTGTTTCTTCGAGTTGTATATTCAACTTTTCAATAATTGATTGTAGTGTTGTTTTCCAACTAATAGTACAACCACACATTGTAAAGACATATTCAGTGAGCGATCTTCGCTTATCTAGATCTCCAGCATAATCTGAGTCAACATATCCAATAATCTTGTTTCCAACGTCTTTGACTTTACCATACAAAAGCCCTATATTTATGGTACCTTTCAGGTAGTGCATAATTCACTTGAAAGTTTGAAATGAGTCGCCAATGAAGTAGTGACTGGTTTAGCATTGTGCATGCCAAAACGTTCTAACATTTTTTCAATGTACTTCTTTTGTGACAAAAAAGTGTCCCCTCTTTTCTATCTCTCTGAATCTCCATTCCCATAATTTTCTTTCTTTTCTGCTCTTAAGTCCTTCATTTCAAACTCAATTGAGCTTTCGAGTTTCTAATTTCTGACATGTTCTTACATGCGATCAACATGTCATTAACATATAAAAGCAAATATATGAATAACTTATGTGCAAGCTTTTTGTAGTAGATGCAACTATCATGTTCACTTCTAGAATATCCATTTTCAAGCATGAAGCTGCCAAATCGTATTTGAGGAGTATTTTAAATTATGGTTGTGGTCACAGTTATAGTTATTGCCATTGTGCCTTTTGCGATATGCATTGAAAGAATACGGTATGAATTATTTTATGATTAGAAAAATATTTTTGAATTTGATATGGTCCAATGATGTCTAATGTAACTTGATGTAGCCAAATAATGTCCGACACGGTTGCATTGTGGCCCGATGTAGCTATATCATTATGATTATGTTATGATAGTAATAGTCACCACAATTATAATATTGCGACTACATCACATATTGTAATCTACAATTTAAATCATTGGTCCATGCCATAGACCCTAATAGAGTTAAGGTTTGGTTAATATTCTATATATAAAATAAGAAAAAGTTGTATAACAATTTTAAACATCTAAAATGATTGTGTATTTATTTTCTTGTCCTCTCTCACTCAACATTCCCCTATCCTCTTCTTTCTTCACCACAAGGGCAAATCATAGTTGGTGTAAAAATATTGAAGTGTCATATTGATTGAGAATATTTTGGTATTATTAAATATTAACAGTATTTTTTTATTTTTTGGGTAATGAACTAATCATTTTTAGAGTCGTAATTGACCATTTTAATAAATGTTGCTTCCAAGGAACTAATCCTCCATAATGATTGAGAATATGAATCACTTATAATAATTTGTACAGTTGTTTTCGTATAAGCTTACTTTTTTTTAATTGAAGTTAGTTTAATAATTGATTGGCAAATATATGAATCAACTAACAAGGTATTCATAGTATATAATGATGAATATATTATTATACACTCAAGCACAATGATTAATTAATTTTATAATTAGTTAATAACTTCAATTAAAAAGTATGAATATTCTATTTATAGTTGTTCCTATTAATTATTCAAATAATGTGAATGATGTATTCTATTTATAGTTGTTCCTATTAATTATTCAAATAATGTGAATGATGTGCAATTCATCCATGAAATGGTTTCTTTGAAAAGTTCCGTCGTTATTTGGAATAAAGTCATGAACAATGTTTTTGTTTTGTTTTTTAATTAGAAATAATGCAAGTTATCCTTTATCAGTTGAAATCTAATGAGTGTTGCAAAATGACTCTTTCTGATCATAATTTCCATTTTCAAGCATAAAGTTATATCTGCTCTACTTTTTTCTCAAACTCAGTTAAAATATTTACATTTACCCTATGAGATAATAATAAAATATGTAATATTTATGTACTATCAATTAATATAGAATTTTTTTTTCATTTATATTATTCATACTTAAGGAATACATAATAATTAAATATGAATGGTGAATAATACAATAACAAAATAAAAAATTATTATATTATCAGTATATATGTTTTTCCTTTAAACTAATTAAATTAGATTATATAGTAATGTTGGTGACCTAGACGCATACATAGTAGCTGATAGCTACAAAATATGAAAAATATGATATCATTAATATCCTATATGCTAAATATTTTGAATAATTTAGGCTTATATATCTCTACTTTTAAGCAAAGCTTTAACTATGGACAAACTAACAATTGGGCGCATTAATTAGTTAACTCACTTAATAATAATAATAATAATAATAGTAATTTGTCAATGGTTTTTAAAAATCTAATTAATTCCATAACCATCCCACCGGCATGTATGGTCATCACATGTACAATATTTGATATTTCTCTAAACAAATGAGACCAAAGTTTCTATGCTCTCTTTGATTAATTAGCCGTTAATGTATTGAAACCGTTAAATGTTACATATTTTTTTCTTCTTTCTTTTAACCCACCAACTAATCATTCACTAGAAATAGAGAATTTATTGGAGAAATTTCGAGAGTTGTTAGTATTTATTGTGGACCACACTGAACTTTCAACCCCTTCACTTCATCTATTATTTCTAACTATCAAACCTCTTATAACTTCTTTTTTTCTTTTCTCAAATATATTGTACGTGAGACTCAAACTTACAACTTTCTTCATTATATTCCTTAAACCTACTCCGTTTATTGAAGAAACTTAATTGCCTTTTGTTCACTTTGATAAAGTAGTACTAGTCATTGTATAAGAGCTTTGTTCACTTTCATGCATGTCCCATATTTAGTCACCTTCTTCTTTATTCCTCAATTGTGATAGACATTGTAAATCATCTTTTAATTAAAAATATGTAATTTCAATGAGGTAATAATGGAAAGGATGAATGAATTATGAGTTGTGTTGAACCTTGTATGTAATATGCAACAAGATGAATGAATTCTATATGTGGTAGATGTTGAGAAAATAATATATATAAGTTTGTACAGTGTCAGTCTTGATGTTTTGTATGTTATGTGTGGAAAAAAATTGGGTCTCTAATTTTATTACAATAACAAAATAAAAATAAAAATGAGTATCCATTGCATATTAACCATATGAAAATATAAAATCATGGTCATTACAATTAACAAAGTACTAAACGAGTTTAATAACTAACAACACAATAAATTCAAAAAATAAAATAAAAATAATAACATATTTGTCATATTGAGATAAAGTATTTGGCCTGAGTTATATGTTGTGCATTTATCACACGCCGTTATGAATGAAGATCAGTTGTTTTATTTTCTATGTTTTATTGTGTCCCGAATTAATCGAAAGTTGACACATACTTAAAAAGAAAAACAAAAAATATAAATTAATATTTTTATATTATTTGATAAAATATGATTGATTTGATACATAAAGACAGAAAATTTTGGGAACATATAATACTACCCTTTTGGTCCAACCCTCAGTATGAAGCACACATACCAACAAACGGATAAGAACCATTCCACAAAGCACGTCATAATGGTTACAAAAATCCCATGCAAAACGACATTTCCAAAATACATGCATCAACAAATATCATGGCCATTGCCAACTCTCCAACCATGTTCATACATGGATTTTCCGTACTACTTCAAATAAGTTCATTGCTCCGATCCAGACTACTATTAATTTTGGCATATATGCACCTTTTTCTAAGAATCGCTCTCCACATTTTTAATGTCGACCTAGTTTGATTTCAATTTTTTAAGGTTATGGTTATTTAGCATGTTAAACTTAGACTTTTTAAATATCTATTTCATTATGTTTGACGATGTTTGAGTCGGAAAAGTGTACTTAATTCACTAATCTATATATTTAACTATCACTATTATCCTGATCTAAGTATTTAACTATCATTATGATCATGGATTATGAGTAATCTCAATATTCGACAATCACATAATTAGGACTAATCACAATTGAGTTAGCTAGGAAAACTTATTTAATGGTTCAAACCTTAAATCATGGACAATATTAAATTGACTTGACATTGAAACAAAAATTCAGTTAGAAAATCTCATATGGTCTATCTAAATGGCATTAACTGTGCCAGTTAATTAAATATTGCAAAATACATTAATCAATTAACTACTTATTAATAATTTTAAATACACAAGACCTAAGAGAAAAGAGAAAGGTGAAAAGAAAAGAGAAAGAACAAGACATGATAATTACACAAAGCTATTATTTTATTATGTATATACAAACATCAATACACAAATTAAAGCAGGTATATATATATATATATATATTTATTTATATTTTATAAAGCTAAAGCACAAAGAGGGTTCCAAATTCTTCTATGTCCAATGTTTTTGCCCTTTCTTTTTCTTTTTAGCCTAAGACCTCTCCATTGATGCTTTCTACAACTTTTCTACTACCTTTACTCTGAAACCCAGACAATAAAAGAATTATGAAACCATCTATTATAAAAAATGGAAAGAATAGTTTGCAAACTAAAGGTTAACTAATCTAGATTTAGAAAGGAGAATAACATTATCGTGATCTGAAACTCAAAGCTCCTCAACATAATATATGTTTTATAATAAAATATGAAAAAGAGAAACGTAAGATTAATTTTAAAAAAGAAAGTAGGTGTTATATGTGAATTATAGGGCATATCATTAGCTGCCTGGCCCACATGGAATCATACCTTTTTAAACAAAAAAACTTTTATAGTATAGTCAGTATAAAGTTTTATACACACTTAATAAATTAAATATAATTCATTTGTATTATTTTTTTAACAGTCAATGATGATTAAATATGAATATTGAATAATGTAATGATTGTTTATAAAACTTTGTTATCAATAGAAGTCATAAAGATACTAACATAAAATACTATTAGGTAATATCAAACGTGAGATCTTCATAAACTCAATGTCAATATGTTATGTATATTTTTATATAAATTAATTAAACACAACCCTAATGATAATGTCTCCAGTTTTTGCTATCAAGAATCTTGATATTGGTAATGTTTTATACGCTTTAAGGACTTAGAAGTTGTGTTAAAAAGATATCTCATTCTTATATAGTTTCAGATATGGTAGTTAGAATTGTTTTTACTTTAAATGGTAGTTGAATTTTAAGCAAATACCAAAATTTTCATTGTATAAATTGTCTATACTTTGCCTATGTGTAGAATGAATTCCAATAATAAAAGTTCAATTCCTTACTTCTCTTTTGCTCTTTCAATTTCCTTCTTTTTTTCACCATGCAATTGACGCCAAATTGAACTCTCCAATCCCCAAAGAGACATTTTCATCCACTAACTAAACTCTCTTAAATTAAAGTCTATACATAATTAACTTATCAATCAAGTACCTTTACATGCATCTCATCATTATTAAGTTCACCATGCTCCAATAAATGTTGTGATCATAATAATATATCTTTGTACATACCCAAGATAGCAAGAACAATAGTTGATTGTTCTTGTTATTGTAAGTTATGATACTTACACTATCATTGCCTTAGGACAACACCCATCTTGTTTTATACACTCTAAACCTCGTATTTCATGAATTTGGGTATGTTATTCGTAGGATACACAAATACAGATATAGTTGGAGATGTAGAATCTAGAAAATTCACATAATGTTATTTAATTATTTTCAGAGAAAGTTGTATCTTGGCAATTCAAGTTACAAAAAATGTGTTGCATTATAACAATTGAAGTGGAGTACTTTGTAGTATTTGAAGCTAATGAAGAGGTAAAATATATGAAAAATATCTTGCACTATTTAGGTTATGTTCAAGAAAAATATGTTTTATACTTAACAACCAAAGTGTAATATACCTACTAAGAATCCTACATTTTATTTTCGAACAAAGCCTATTGTTTATCGATATCATTAGATATGAAATTCTTTGGAGAATGATGAGTTACAGATAAGTCCACATGATTTTTCTCCCTCAAATTATAAGAAAGATGATTATGGTATTGTGAAAATGGAAAACCATTTTACATGCAAGATCACTTGGACAATCCCTTAAGGAGAAATGAGGTACTTGAACTTGTGCATTAAAAGATGTTTGCCTACATATGCAAGATTACTTGGAAGAGTTCGTTACTTTGTCACATTCATGTTGATCACTCAAGAAGAGAATGAGTGTAATTGATGAAAAACAAAGATCAAGTACTATGAGCCTTCAAAGAATTTCATACTCTAGTTGAGTGTGAGATTGAGAAGAATCCAAAGTATCTTAAAGCAAATAATGATAGAGAGTATCATAGTCCATTTGAAGTCTATTGCAAGGTTTATGCCATCATACCGGAGAAAATACCAACATAGACTCCTCAATTAAATAGAGTAATGAGAAGATGAACCACAAAATTGAAGAAAAATAAGATACATATTTCAATATGTCAAAATATTTTTTCCATGAAGCAGTAAAGACTATAATCAATCTTATAAATCTAACACAACTATATATGAATATTAACTACATATTATAAAATAAACCAAAGTTGTTATACGAGTGTATATCAACAGAAAGAGTTTACTTGAAAGGTTAAGTCCAAATGAGCCACTATTGATCTCTCCTTGAACACAAATGAGTGTGAGGTCCTCCATTTGCCTAGGTTCATTATCTTTAACCCGATCCTAAGTAATACTATACCATACTACTATATTTTTCTTCTAATTATGTTACCCATAAAAAAGTGACACACATTACTTGTAAACTAATTATTAATAAATAAAATATAATATTATGATATATGTCACTTTCTTGTGATTATGAAAATTAGTAGGATGATTTTGTAGGAGAATATATATATCATTTTCCTTATTCTTAAGCTTTCATTAATACTTCTAATAATATCTTATTTGTTATTGCCTCATTGGACATTTTACATCGCCTAGGTTGGTCCATGGCCTCTACTATGGACCCTTTTGATGTTAACATCCAAAAAAATCAACATTTCTCAAGTCTCACATTTTTTTGGAAGCACCCCATGTTCATTTGAGTACTTATAAATTAATGAAAACCTTTGTAAGTTGTAACCCACTAAATGAAGGTTCATTAGAGTTGACATTATTATTAGTTCATGCATCTTGTCATTGATACTTTGTTTAGATCTGAAATCTGATTATATGACAAGACATTGTTGGCAATTAAGAAAAAAGGAACAAGAAACCATGTTCAATGCATCAAATCCGAATTGGGTTGATTTTTAAAAAAATATAAACTCAATTACTAACCATGATTAGTGAAATACCATTACAATCCATTAATTTTCATCATCATTATGTCATCATTACAATATTGTCAAGTTTTAAAATTTTCCCACAATTGATTATTATTTACAATGAAAGATGTTTGAAAAGGGTAAAATGTTGGTCTATTCAAGGAAGAAAGGAACAACACTTTTGATGAGTAATGCATCCTAGCCTAGTAAAGTTTGATGGGCATAAGAAGAAAATTAGGAAAATAAAGATAAAACACCAATGAGAGGTTTAGAATAGAAAATGTTCATGATTACCAATTAGCTTTTAATTTGAAGGAAGAAATTGAAGTTATACAAGAGGATGAAGTATCCTTATCCTATCAAAAATGGTGAAAATAGACTAGGTCATCTAACAAGGTCTAGTACTTAGTCTGTGACAAGTCAAACTAAGTCATGCATTTTTCGTAAGCAGATTCACCTATATGATTTTATTATTTACTTAAGTTAATAATTTTATATAATATATATACATGAAATAAATACAAAATCTGTAAATTATATAGATAACTTGGTATTGGTATATTAGATTTATCAAGGCTGATATATTAACTTATTTAAAAGCAAACTTTAGTTTTTTGAAGATCTATTGACATATTTAAATGTATTAGATTATCATATACTTTTAAATAGACTAACATATCGGAATATACTTTTAAACAACTCAGACTTAGACCTGAAAAAACTTAAACACACAAACATATCAGACTTAAGCTTCAATATTTTAAACAGGTCAAACCTATTTAAGCTCATATCGATATGGTATTACTAGCCTATTTTCAGCTTTACATATCAATAATCAAGCCATTATTTGATCAATTAATGGGTTTAGTTTTTGGGTTTTTATTGGGATGAGCCAACGTTGAAAATATAGTTGGGTCCTAACTGCAGCTTAATTTCACATTCTCTACGGATTTAGTCTTACTAATATTTTATCGCATAATGCATGACAATGTTTTAAATTGTACTTATGAATGGTAATTGTGATTACAATATTATAGTTTTGGATTTTTTTTTGTTGACTTCATAGAATTTGAGCTGCTGGACAAAGTTTGTACTAAATATGTTCAAATTAATAATTATGATTATTGTGAATGAAATGACATTGAGAGAAAATATCACAAAAAAATAGAAAGAAAAAAAGAATGAATGAGAAAGAAAATAAACTATTGATAATAAAGCAAGTGGCTAAGATTAAGGTATTTCAATTTTTAGCCATAGAGACAAAAATTAATTTAACAAACTTTGCTTTTGTTAATGATTGCTCTTGGGACAATGGTTAAATAACCCATAAAAATACAATTATATTAATCACCAACAAAACCCTCCTTCACCTGCAATGGTTATTATATGACTCTATGTTGGAATAGTAGTGGTGGTGATTAGAAATGGTAGTGTTATGGTTTTGTAAAAATCAAATGTTTAAATTAAATTTCAAATTTGAAAGCCGTTTTGCAAGTGACAAATTAAACTAAACAACTTTATTCATATTTAGGTGATGTATAGAGTATAATTTGATCTGATGAAGAAAAATCGTCTCTCCAATCCGTCTCGACCTAAAGTTTATTGTGACAAGTTCAAATTTTAGAAATTTAATAAAGTTGTCCTTTGAATATACTTTAAGTTGGGGTGATATCTTATATTCTTTTTAAATCTATACTTTTATATAATTATTTATAAGCAATGAAACTTCTTCACTTGAATTATTAGCATTTAGTTGCATGTTTATATTTTTTATTTTGGAATGTATAGTGCAAAAAAACTATATTTTTAGCTTTCTACATATTCAATTATATGATTTGGTTATGTATGATGTTCAAATTTATACATTATATTAATATATTAGATTGATTTGGTTGTGTTTGGTATTATCATGTTAAGATTGAATTAGGATTTTTGTATAAGTAAATAACTTTATTAAAATATCATATTAAATTCAGATTAAGTTAAAGTCCCTACATGCTAACCTCTATTTCACTAGAGAATTTAAAACTTTAGTATATATTTTGGTTAAACGAGAAATTAAACAAACAAAGAATAAATAAATAATAAAAAAAAAACCTACTTGTATTCATGAACTGTGCCAAAAGGAGTTTTCCAACAACAATAGTGCACATCTAGATGGAGGTGCATTACAAATTCCAAAAAAAAAAACCTTTCAACACTCATCTTTTAAGGTAGTCGACAACTTTATTTGCTTTCCGTGGAAGTATGAATCACTTAAACAATCCATTTTCTAGTGAGAAGCATTTTGATATCAGAATGTACATAATCATACTTGTGAGCCCATGACAAAGTTGTATAATTCACTAGATTAATTGCTTCCAAAGAGTTGGAATCACACTACACTTTGTAATAACCCATTTTCCATGTAAGAAGAAGATCATGTCTGATCCTGAGAAGCTCAACTAACAACATAGATCTCTTCCCGGTATATTTGGAGACAAGCCCAAACTTCATTACGAAACAGTCCACTAAAACCAATATATTGATCCTCGTTGAATCGATTGTCATCAACATTAATCTTTATGAAACTAAGTTACGAGGAAATCCAAAATACATATATGATATGTCGTGTAGCATCCTTTAGAGATTGTAAATTGTTAATAGATAGTTGAGAAACATCAATACAGATCCTATGAAGGATAAAATCATTGAGTTTTGCCAATGCCAAAGCCACCATATAATAGCTAGAAATAACTTTTCGCTATGGTTACAAGCAAAGTCTTTAGCCAAATAATGTGACCATTTTCACAAATGTAATGGAGAATGTCTTCACATGTCGCTGAACACCTATTACAACATGATGATTTAACCAAATTTCAACTCTAGACAAATCATCTTACAAAAATCTTAGAACCTTTTTATGAGTTTTTGTCCTTCATATCTAAGTGGTGGGAGATCTTCGTTCATGGGATACAACATTTATCCGTAAGCTAAGTAAAAGAAGCATAGAAGTGAATTTGACAGCACATCTTGACCTAAAACTTTAAAGCATTAGGTCTATGAGTCCATTCACTTGTATATTCTTTAACTCTGTCCATTTTTTTTTTCAATGTAAAATTTATTCATTCACACTTGAAATACTCAACAATTAGATTCAACCTTCTAATCTTTATAACCAATGGTAACAAGGAGATGCAATATACTCGTTGTTAACATTAAATAGTTTATTGGAACAAATTCAGAATTTTAATTCAAATATAAAATTAATAAGATTTACTCCAACGTTTTTGAGTAATAAAATACCATATTTCTTTAGAACTAAAGAATATTTTATCCAATTTTCTATCTAAGAAAAAAAAAACTCTAATGCTTATTTTAAATCACTTTTAACTAAATAAAAAACATTGATTACAATTACACTCATAAATTTCATTGAAAAAGTTATTGTTTCTAATCAATGATAGGTTATAGTATTGAAGAGGTATTTTTCATCAACAAATTCATATTTGTTTGGTGTTAGGAACATGAAAACAAAACATAGTAGAGTATTAATAAGTGAGTTGTTACCACAATTGTTCATGAGAAAGGGTTTAGTGAAGAAAATGGTAAAAGCAACAATGTCAAATCACTGAAGAATCTTGATTGCTTTTTAATTTTGTTATTGGAAGATGGATTCAATTAGGGTTAGGGATTTCATATCAAAGGAAACTATCTGATTAAGACGACGAATTTGTTGCCGTTGCTAAATTCAAAGCATTTTCTGCTCAACGTTATGATTGGGATCCATGATTCGTGTTTTGGAGAGATTTGATCATCAAAGCCACTACCCATTTTCGGTTCCTCCCAATTTGACCCTCTCAGGTATAATTAGGGTTTATCTTTTTTCCATTTCAATTTCCAAGTTTCATTTTTTTGGCATCTTACCTTGAATTGGTTATTTGTAGGTGAAAAATGTTTTGTTCAATCGTGGAGGGTACTTCAACCCCTTATATCTTGATCATATATTGAAATAAAAATTAAATTCTTAATTAGTTTCAATTCTATTACAGTAAGAGTAAGTGGACAAGTAGTTGCATTCTTTCTATATAGGAAACAATTGATGATGATGATTATTTTTTTTTTGTTTAACTGGATTTGGTACCGAGTATTCCGTCTACGTCTATATGATAGGGGTATATTATATGAGTTTGTGTAGGTTTATTGAGGTATCTTGTTTTTTAAATTTGGAGTAGATGTACTCTACGCAAAATGAGAAACTTGTGAATGGGAAATGTAAAGATAATGAAGTTGTTGACGATGGAAAATGTTCTTTATACAACTAGGTTGGACACCCGGTATATGTTGATGTGAATGTGAGTGGGCATGGGGGTATCCCGTATTTTGAAATGGATTTGACATATAATCTCCAAATGTGTGGAGGATGTCAATTAGAGCATCTAATCTAGTTGTACAAATAATAGAGTTGTTTGTGACTTGCAACTCTATATATCATGTCTAAAGAATGTGTGATAATAACTACTCTGCTTAAGGTAATCTGCTATCCTATTTCAATTTTCAAGAGTTCTTGTTCTTTTGTTTTTGTTCTGTTTGCTTCCTTTAACCTTGTGGGTGTTTGATTTATATTATGCATTTTTAATTAAGTTTGACTGACATATATGTCACAGACATAGCCACCTTCAAAAGGTGTGTTTCAATATTTCATCAAAGTGAATGGTTCCATGTTAATTTGTTCATACTTGGCAAGGTGTTTTTGTCTCATCTGGGTAATCTGGCATTGTTTGATATTTTATTTGGATATATCAAATACTTCTAACATCAATTGATATTTTTGCTAACTATTTCTTATATCTGTTACAAATCATTAGATATTATTACACACGTGATTTTTGAACAATTGAATTTTTGAACTATCATATCTCCGAACAAATTTCATACAACTAAGTTTATCATTATAAAGTTTCCGAAGACAGGGTCAGTCTCACTGCTCATTGAATGTATTCTCCTAGGAGTTCAATTTGTAATAAATTGCTGCTGTTTAAGTTAGATACTTTAGAAATTATTTAGTGCCTCCCCAGCACAAGGATTGCGTGCATAGGTTCATTTCCTTGGTGTATGATGCCTGATGTCTGTGATTGTTCATGTTTGCTTCCATGCAATGCTAGTGCTAGTGAGTCAATTAAATTATGTAGGAGTCGGATTATCTTTTCCTTGTTGGACCTGCTAGATGCTTTTATTATGGCAACTCGAATTATCATTCTCTTTCTTGACGTGTAGGGTAATGCTGCTGAAGCTGTCAAATGTCTATCCTAAAGCCACCGGACTTCATCATGTATCATTACTATGAAAAATT
This sequence comes from Lupinus angustifolius, assembly GCF_001865875.1. Classification (NCBI taxonomy): domain Eukaryota; kingdom Viridiplantae; phylum Streptophyta; class Magnoliopsida; order Fabales; family Fabaceae; genus Lupinus; species Lupinus angustifolius. The sequence continues at coordinate 11,769,546 of NC_032012.1, forward strand.
CCAGGACATATGTGAATTGGCTGAAGAAGCATCTGCAACCTTGATGAATATGTCAGGCTGTGGAACATCATAATATCTGTATCTGGAATTTAGATTTTTATCCCCTGCACTTGATTTGGACAACTGAGATGCTTCAGAAACAATTTGACGTGATTGACAGGCCTTATGAATTGTAAGTTTGTTTTTGTGAATCTTTGTACTTGTGTAGTATCCTTAAGGGATTTTTACATAACTCTATTTTAAACAAAGTTTCAAGGTAAAATGAAAGAATTTCCCCTTTGTATATTGAACTATTTCCCCTTTTTTATTCTACAGTAGATTGTTATCTTTTATGTTAGTCCATGCACAAATAACATTGATGGGTGCAGGATATGATAAACTTCTTGTTTGATCTTCAACCATTAGCCATTACTCTATACTTTTACTGTCCCGGATAGGGTTTTATGTTTTTGGCTTCTCTCTGGTGTAAAACCGATGGGATTTTTAGCAGGGTTAATATGGTAGATATGCAGAGAAACTGGCATGCTTTGTTTAATGTCTCTTTTGAGTAGTTTCTAGGTGTTTATTTTTGTGTCTAGGATGATTTCTTATCCTCTTAGAATTTTCTCCTTTTCCAGTAACATTTTTCTTCTGATTATAAAAATAATTACTTTTGCTTCCTTTTGCTAATGAAAAGACTTCATTGACATATACTTTTTCACCTATTTGGAATTTGGGATTCCTTCTGATTGTTTGTTGATTGTGCATTCTTAAAACATGGATTGACTGAAGAGGATTTGACTACAATGTACTTTGACTGGTTATACTTATTCAAAAGAATGGTGTTAACAATTCATAGTCAAAAGTATAAGTGATTTTCGTACAAGGATGCACAGAGACGACATGGGACACGAAATGATATGGATATGGGGTACAGCAAAAAAATATAAAATGTTTAAGAACATGGTTAGAAGTGTCCAATACATATATGATATATGTGTTCGATACAAACACGACATTGACATAACGGCTATCATGATGTATTCGTGCTTGTTTGCACATCACTTCTCTCCAAGTTTACTGTCTATCTATGTTTGCTCAAAAAACTATAATTTCCTCAGATTGATTCCCTTAGGTCAGGTAAATCAGCATTGGCTTCTCTACATGTACATCTATTCGTAATATGTTCATTCCAGTTTTACATAAAATCAAGGTTCTAAATTGCAATTGTAGTTACGGTTGCAGTTACATTGTCTTTATTAACATTGTGAACTATTGCGAGAAAATGTGGCCAGTATAGTCACATTTACCATCACGATATTGTTTCGGAGACCACTATGATCTTTAACATTGCGACCTCCTTCGCAGTTGAGAACCCAAATTTAAAATCTTTCATACACTAATTCAGTTGCACTTACATCATACACACTGTGCTGCATAAGTGTTTGAGGTGTATAAATTTTTCTTCCACAAAAAATATCTTTCCTAGTTCCTACATTCTAGTTTTCCTTTCCATTATTTCTTTTCCTCTTTATTTATGGGAAAATAGAAGGGATAGCTCGGAATGTGGTTAAGGGGAACCTCTGCTTGGTTTATGCCACATAATTCATCCTTTGCATTTAGATATGAGATATCTAGAGTTTTTAACTGGGAAGAATTAGCAACATGTTTTGGCATGTGGGTAGGTATGGTAGTTGGCACAAGTTGTGTAGAAGAATTGTTTCCAATCATCATAGGAATGAAATTATTAGGTGCATGTTGGGGAATTGGAATCTGTGGCATTTGGTTGGAGAAAGTACCAAACATATTCTGAAGTGTGTTATCTTTGATATTAGATAGTGGTGGAATAGTTAACTGAGGTATGCTCCAAGGATTAATGCCTGTGCTAGGATTGAAACCCATTCCAGCACCAGATAATTGAGTTAACATCATTTGTGGCATGCAAAGTCCACTACCCATTGACATAATCTGCATCAGAAACACTAGGCTTAAGATATTGAAATCACTACTCAAAACACTGTGATGTAACATTAAATGTAGTTAAGGTAGGAAACAAAATGGTTAGTAACACTTTCACTGCACTCTCTAATATTAGAATAAACCTTGTCTATAGACTAGATAAATGTGAACATCAATCATTAAATTAATACTTCAGAAATATATACCTAAATTTTACCTGTAATTGAAGCTTGAGGTTCTTAAGATAGTCTATGGCATCATCAAGCAATGAAGCTTTGTCCACCTAATACACATAAAAATATAACAAATATAGGATTAACACACGTGCTAGCCAGAAAGTTCTGAGCAGAAAAATTAGATATAACAATGAAAAAACTAAGCACATACACACTCACACACCTTATTGCAGTTGGGTATAAGCTCTTTCAATATACGCATCTTCTTGTTCATTTTATCTCTACCCTTCTGCAAATATCCACAACTATATCAGTGTATGAAATTAATATACAAGCTTCTCATATCTTGTTAAATCTATGTTATCATTCATAATAATATGTTTACTTAATATCTTTACCTTATCATATAAATTATGAATCTTTACATTCCTTCCTCTCTTCACACTGTTACCCTCCTGGTATGGTTTTTCCTTTACTTCTGTCTCTTCATCATTCTGCATCAAATCAATATAAGAAGGTAAGAGTAAAACCTTAATTAAGTTCTAGCAAAGTTCTTTTTAAGAAAAGATTTATTATGTCGTCAAATATGTTGTAAATTATGTTTTGTAATTGATAAAGTCCACGATAGATTTAAAATATTATCACATTGGCTTTTCTAAGAGCCTAACTTGCAAGTCGATAATGTTTTAAATTTTCGAGGACAGTTAGCGACAAAACTTTCAAAGACCCATCTGACAACATCGTAATCTTTCGAAGACTAAATCGGGGGTTACTCTAACAAAAAAGTAGAATAGGGTTGCACTTACATCACTAGAATAAGTTGATTCATAACTGTCTTCATGTTTCCTGATACAAAAATTTGGATCATTTGAGGCTTCAAGGGAGCATACAGGAGAAGATGGTAGCAAGGGCTCATTATATAAGCTACTATTAGTTTTAGTTTTTCCCTTTGCTCTAAGAATAGCAATGTTATGATCAACAGCATCAGAATTCTCATCAAGTGGTTGCTCCTCATCACTTCTTGCAACAAGGGAAACATGTTTATTTGATTTATTAGCATTTAAACAAGTTTGATGATCTTGAAATCCTGTGACACAATTTGATACTTTTCCTGCTTCAATCTCCTCTAATTCTGCCAAAGATGCTTTTTTTGCTGGTTGGGTAGATTTGATGAACACTTTAGGTACTAAAAAGTTGGAGAAGTTGTTCACTTTTGCTGGTCTTTGATCACATTTTCCCAAGTACTTGAGTTTCTTTGGTACTTGATTTGAATCATCCATTCTTGGTTTCTTGAATGGAGATGTGGATAAGTGATTATCAGTAGATTCTTTTGCTTGTTTTATGTTTGCAAATTCTTCAACTTCAAGCTTGTTGTAACTCTTGTTGTATTGTGAGAATTGCAAATTATTTTGATCATTGGTTTGATGTGAATGTGAAGAACTCAAGTCAGAATCCTTGGAAGGTGTGAGTACTGTGTTTGACCTTGGTCTTTTTGTAATAATGCATGTGGCTTCATCCCTATGTGAAGGATTACTTGGTGTGCTATTTGATGAACCTCCTTGTACAGTAATTTGACCTTGTTCCATTACTAGCTCAAGGAAATCCTTTCCATACCTGAAATAAAATAAACTCTCACTTTGAGTATATGGAAACTAAAGAAGGAACTAACCCTGAATCCGAACATTGTCACTTTCAGAAATCGAACATTTGACCCTTTAGCCTATATGAGGATCTAGTGAAATCTTATACCACTAGACTAACGTTTTGTTGGTAGACCAATGCCTTGTTGGAAAACATATAACTGGACGAAAAACTTGACGAGTGTTGAGCTTATGAAAATCCATTAATCAAGCAAATTTTAATTTGACCAAATGAATGCTACAACAAAAGCTTATAGATTTCTACTGTAATACAAAAAAAATGAGTGGTAACTTACATGGGAATTTGATTGGAGGAGGAGCTTCTTTTCATGAACTTTTATATGAAACTGAGGCAATATTGAGCTTCTATGGCTTTGGTGCTATGTAGCTTTTGTGTGCCACAATTTGATAGTATGCTTTCAATTGAGACTTGTGAGACCCAAAAGCAACAAAGGTGAAGGTAATAAATAGGGCTAAATTTTGAGATATACTTTCATCACATCATACTATGGTCACATTTTATGTTATAATAATAATATTTTCATATCACTAAAAACATTATTTGGCAGTTAAATTCTCATATTTGATAGAAGATTTATAAAAAATAATATCCTCAAAGTAATATTCCTAGAAATTAAATATGAAATTGTAAAGGGAAAGGGAGTAAAAATGTTGATTTCCAACCTTTTTAGGTTATTTTTAAAAATCAACCATATCCATTAAAATATTGGATATCAACTAAATATTACAACATTAAAAGGGAATTAGTCACCAAGAAAGCGTTGATCTAGTGGTGTAAGCTATCATTAGATCTCCAATTAATTGTAAACATGTATTACTTTCCCAAACTCGTTGTAAAATAGTTGTTTTTCTTATACTATACCTATGCTATCTTAGTAACCTCCTTCTACAATCCCAATGCATTAAAACTTCCAGATTTTACTTATTCAAAGATGAAGCTAAGTTTATATATTAACACAATTTTATAACATTCTGTTAATCATTGTTCTAAGTTAAGGGGCCAAAAATTAAAAAGTAAAGTTGTTACTGAAATAGATATGGGGACATACACAACTAACTTTTTATATAAAATTTGAATATGAATATATGTGAATGAATACTTTACTAGTGTCCAAAACCAACCCATCATCACCCCTACACGTGTTAAATAATCATTTTTGAATATGATATGATAAATATAGCATAAGAATTTTTCTATGTGAAGATAAGAATTGATTATGAGAGTTGTCACAATCAAAGAAAACCCTACTATATGGAATCTAATGTTTTGGACCACACTAATGGAACCAAACCATAGCCTAACTTTTTTGATATCAAACATTTTTCAATCATGGGAAAATAAAAGTGTGTGTGGTCTCCTACATACACGTGAATATCACGTTGGGTTCACGTGCCATAGTATCACATTGTCTTTGTACTTTTTTATCACTTCTCTTATTTTGACCCCACCATTTTAACACTTATATGGGTCACCTTATTTTTATATTATGGCCTTTTTGTCTTCTATTTTTTAATTAATGAACAAGTTATAAAGTTTACCAACTTTTTTTAATTGTAGTTACCAATAAAATATGGATTATTATCGACTATATGTTCCATCAAGAAATTATGAATTTATTATGAAATAAATATGAAATGTATTTAAATGTTATATTTGATAGTGTAAGAATTTTTACGTTGTCAATACATCATTCATTTTTATGAGATCCTTCATTTGTATGTAATTTGTCATACTCATGCTCAAATCCTAATTAGCTATGCCAATTAACATAGTTTTAAACTTACCAATGGGTTCTTCTAACCCTCTTACATGGATGTTGTTTGGAGTTAAGTATAAGAGGAGAGTGAAAACTAAAAGATTAGTTCATTATATGATATATTTAAGTATTACATCGATTTTAATTTATCAGTCAACGTAAGGCTCCTAAAATTGCTGCCTATAAGGATTGGTTATTATGATGACTTTCACTTTTTTATGTTGACCCAATGATTGCTCTCTTTTTCGGCTGTTTTACTCACATATTATTATTCAATAATGTACCTTAATTTAGCATATAGATATCAATTTTTGCACTTGAGTCTGGAAGTGAAAAATAATTATTATTATGACTTAAACATATATGAGAGTTCAAGCCAAACAATTATTCTATTAGTTATGAAAGTCTTCATGACTTAAATATCACATTAAGTTTATTTTTTCACTAAATGTAAGATTCTTAACAAAAAAAAAGAAATTGCCACCTCAAGTTATTCCACAATTTTTATTGGGTATTTTGAATTTTTGATATGTTTGATAAAGTGATTTTTTTGTACTGTCAAGGTATCTCTTAGAGATTGCAAAATGGGCCCTTGATCCGTTTTGTCAGTGCCCACAAAAATTAAGCAGGCGCAGCCATGCCCGCATTGGCTTAAAAGACAAAATTCAATGGTTTGTCCGTTTTAAAACAGGCTAACAACCTTGCGGGCGACCCACATTCATTGTTGAATAATTAAAAAAAATAACAGATTGATATAATAAATAAAATAAAATTAAATAAAGTAGTTGAAGATAAAAGATTAATAAAAAAATTGATATTTTATATGAAGTTGAACAAATCACAATAGATTACAATTTTTTAAGGATTAAAAATCACACTCCATCGTAACTTGTTTGAAATTTTCTTAATTTTTCCTTAAATAATGTTTGTGGGCTGCTCGCATTGCCCAATGGAAATGCTCACGGACTTGGCGGATGAAACGAGCAAATGGGCAAAATTTGTATGCATTATCCGCAAAAAAATACAGGTTATGCGGACGCGCCTGCGAGCATTGCCCGTTTTGCTATCTATAATATCCCATCACTTTTTGGTAATAAACTAATCATTTTTGGGATATATGATTGTCTCTCCTAACAAGTATCACTTCCAAGAATCAAACTTTTGATTTTTTGATCATTTTAGAGATCTAATGAGGTCTTATACTACTAGACCAATGTCTTGTTGGTCTAGTAGTTTTAAGCATACTATATTTAATTAATTAATTTTTTCTTGGGGAAGTATTTTTTAATATTTTTTATTGGCAAGGGGGCACTAACTAAGCTCATTATAATCATTGCCAAGAAACTTATGTGTCTATTGTGTCTTTGGGACGATGTATTAAGGGAGCCTATGCAATAGCACTAACTAACTAAGTTTTATATAAGATGATTCTTTATCAATTTAAATATACATGTCACCTTTTCCTCTATTGACAATTTTACTTACACTTTTGGACAATTTTACAAGATTCAAAGCCCAATCCTAAGGCTGAGGAAACACTAGGCCTAAATCCATAACTCAATTTATTTAAGGCTTTCAAAAATACGTAAGAATATTGTTCACATTAAATAATACTTTGATGTTGTATTTATTAAACTCAATTTCTAAAAAAACAGCTTTTATGAAGAAAATAAGTTTTCATTATTAGCAAGGATTAATACTCATTTTGCCTTCCAGAGCCAGAAAGATATAACACCCACTAAGATCATAAGGCTCTAACTAGTTCAAAAAGTTACTTTATTCTTAAAATAAGTAAATAAATAATCTTTTTTTTCTTCAAAAACATGATTTTTTTTTAAAAATTATTTTATTGAAATAATTATTTTGATTTCTTCAAAAATATTTATAATTTCAATTACAAAAATTAAATGAATTGTATATTCATTCATTTTATCCATTAAAATGAATTTGTGGATGAATTGAAATCTATACGTTTGCAATTCATATGCAATTCATAACTCTAACTATCTACTTGCCCAAAATAAAAATAAATATAAACCAACAAAGAATAACTTTATGATGTGCTTTTGACTATAAAAGATGAGACATTGAATTCATTAGATTCTGTCTTTCTAGGAAGTTTTGTTTATTGGATTCCTTATTCAACTCAACTATTCAACTATCCAAAAGCCAATAATCACCTCACTCTCATTTCTGCAAAATCTCTCTTCCAATAACATTGTAGCAAAAGGGTAATTAACTCAAACACATTCTTTCCCTTAGAATCTATTAAAGATATACGATAGGTTATTTTGAAAAATGGCAGTTGATTAGAAAGTAAAGAATTAGCAAGTTAGGTTTATGTTAGTTACTTACTTTACAAGCTTTCTTTTCATTCTTTTCTTTTGTATAAATAAGCTATATTGACTCACTTCATATTCAATCAATTCAACTCATTCAATTTTGTAATGAGAATTTAATTCATTCAATGATAATATTATCAATTTTTGTTTCTCATTCTTTTATACACTTCTTGATTCATCAAGAAGCTTTCTTTCATGACTCTTACCACATTTTTAACAGAATCAAAGAAAACACAAAAAAAAAACTTTTCCAAAAGCCATAATATGCACCTAAATAAGCAAGAAATCGAATTTAAATAAATTCGATTCCTGAGAGTGACGATAGACAGCCAAGAACTCTGAAAGGGATTAATTCTTTACCAAAACATAAGGATACCCGTAGTACAAAAAAAAAACAAAAAGTGAAAAAAAAAAGTTATTAAACTTAATAGTATTTATGATAAATCACTCAATTATTTGTTACTACACACAAGTTACAAGAAAAATGATCTCTAAGTATCTCTCTTCAGATGGAACACCAAAACAAGATCACCAACTCCACTCAACTTCTTACATCACTTGAAATTTCTCCTTCTGAAAAAAAATGCAGCAATCAAAATTGAAACTATAAGTGATTTTTTGCAGCATAATAAATGCTATAAACTCCAGAATTTACCAAGGCATAAACCAACCACCTCTTTTTCTCTTATTCCAACTTGGTATGCACTTTGATAAATAGTAACAATCTGAACAATGATCACTGAATATTCTTCCCTTAAGAGCCTCACAAGCTTGTGGCACAACCAAATCAGAGTACCCTTCAACATAGGAACAGTTCCATGCATATCTTGATGTCACATTAAGGATAATGTTTGATAAACATATGTTGATAAAATTGTCACCTTTTATACCTTCTATAATACCAGCATGTTTTATATTGTGTCCTATAACATCTTCAATTGTTATCTTTTCTATTAAAGGTAGCGCATTTCGGTTATAATAATCATCTGGGTGATCACCATATAAGCCAGTGAATCTTATAGCAATATCAACATTAACCAAGGACATGTTAGAGACATAGATGTTTCTAACATAACCACCTCTTCCAGGAGATGTTTTTATTCTGATAGCATTATATGAATCATGGAACTGAATGTTTTCGGCATGGACTTCGGATATACCACCAGACATTTCACTTCCAATTGCTATGCCTGCACTTGTTTCAGTTTTCCCTGTCAGCCTATGGATGATTATGTTTGTGCTCGGTCGATCGAATGCGATGCCGTACTCATCCCAACCACTTTTTATGGCAATCAAATCATCACCTGTGCTTATGTAACAGTCTTCAATGCATACATGATCTGAAGAGTCTGAACACAATTGAAAATATATGAGAATTTTCAATCTCTACAAAAAATGCTGCAAGGACATTAAGAGATACATTACATTGCTTTAAATTTTCGAAAATTAATCTACGGAGCGATCGGAAGAGTTTATAGAAGGCTTATTTGGCTTATGTTATCACAAAAGCACTTAAGCATGTGTTTGCAAGATCTGATTAAAATTGTTTATGTTCTTCCTATAAGACCTTTTTAACTTCTTGTAGTAAGCTTATCAAAGAAGCTTTATGAGATAAGGTAAATAGAGCTTATTGGAAGCCCATAAGCCTTCATGTGATAAGCACTTAATTTAAGTTTTCTAAACAAACATGCCCTTATGATATTTGTCAATTTTGAGTGTATGGCATTCCAGCCCAAGGAAGAAAATTCACCTGGATCGATCCCATCCGTGTTCGGCGAATCAAGAGGCGCGAGGATGGTGACATTCTGAATTGTAACTTGGCTGTTCATCCATAAAAAACAGTCTAAAGTCTCCTCCTAATCATGAAAGCTCAACTATTGCACTTGTTTTATAATGGTAATGGAAGTACTTGAAGTATCGAAAATAAGGAACAAAGCATAAACTCATTCCTTATGTAGGGTACAAACCTGCAATATACAGGATGAATAGTCCAAAATGGAGAATTCAAGAAGGTTAAATTTGAAATGAGAACTCCTGTTGAATTCATCAATTCTACCAAATGCGGACGCGTATAATCCAAAGTTTTGTTCCGAAATTTGTTCCACCATATGCTCCCTTGACCATCGATAGTTCCATTATTACCTTCATTGAGGCATTGATGGCATCAATAAACCAATATCTGCATAGAAGATAACTATTTTATTGAATGTATGCTAACCTGTAATGATGACATCAGTCAAATTTCGCCCGAAAATAAGGCTCATATGCCTTCCACCGGGCAATTCCCTTCCTCGCCCATATGATGGTAGAGGATCAACAACTGGCCAATCGCCGATATCCTGTAACAAGCAAGATATACATTAAGCGTTCAATCAACAAATGGTATCAGAGCAAGGACATGAGTTCGAATCTTGCAGCCGAGACTAGGGGATTGTTGGCTTCAATTAATCAACTTCTCCCTTAGGATTCTATGAACTTAATATCCTATCCGGTGACGCTTATAAAGGTTACAGCCCCTAAAATCAAATGCAATTCTGATAAGATTTATATCGAAATAAAGCTGCAAGGCTGAACCATTGCCAGAAGCATAGTTTTGGCCTAGTGCTAAGTGTTAGGTCCAACACAAACTACAAATGTATACTACTTAAGCACCAAATTTAAATGTCATAAATACAATTATTTCATGGTTGGTTAACATATATATCATAAATTACCTATCAATCACTTCATTGATTCGAAAGAACACGAAAATTATGCTGAAAGCAACCTTCTAAACTTCATTTGCCCTGCATCTTACTAAATAAATTACAAAGAGTGACTTACTGTTGATCCAAGAATTACTGCATCCTTGTCCAAGGACAAAGTTAGATGGCTGATGAGATCAAAACTGCCAGTTAGCCACCGACCGGCCGGAACAAAAAGCTTTGCTCCACCTTTGTCTGCGAATGAGTTTAAGTAGAAGATTGCATTCTGAAATGCTTTTGTGTTGAGAGTAATTCCATCCCCAACTGCACCAAATTCTGTGATACTAACACTATGAGGCCTTCGAATTTCGTCGAAGTTTGTGTGTTTGCAAAGCGAGTTGCTGCTATACACTGTCCATGTACTGCAACAGAACAATGCAAGTACAAGAACCACAAGCTGCAAAACAAACATTTCAACATTATGTAGTTACCATGACATGTTTGAAACCCAAGTAGAATCTAAATAGGGCTATAAACCAATTCAATTATTTCATATTCAAGAGCTGAAATTCTACTCAGATCAACTACATTTTCACCACTCAGTTAAAAAGTACAAGAAGAGTTCTAGAATATCACAAAAAGGAACAACCAAGAGTACAAAACCAACAAATTTCCACACTTCCTTAAGAATTAGTGGAAAATAAGTAACTCAAATTATACTGAGGTGAAATTTGATGATTCTTGATCTGATCTAAGAAAAAGTTAGATCTTTCTCAATTCAAAACTGAACTAAGACATAAAAGTAAAAATGGGTTGGAACAGAAAATGATGGAGAAAGTAGCAATGAAAGATAACTCACTGTTGAATCCCTCTTCATATGCTGAGATCTTCAAATGCTTTTAGTGATGAAAATGACACCAAAGTAAAAAAAAGAGTGTGAATAGAAAATAGTGAGAGATAGAAGATGAGGTTTTGGTTTGTTTTATTGGTTAAAAACCACAGCAACAATAAGAGAGTCACCACTCAAGTAAAAATCATTGATAATGACCCTTCAAAAGTTAAGCAGTAGGACCCTCTTCTTCTTCTTCTTCTTCAACTCAACTTCTTCACATTATGTACTTAGTTTACTCTCTCTCTCTCTCTCTCTCTCTCTCTCTCTCACAAGCTTGGAAATTGGTACTTATAAAACGAAACTGAAATGATATTTCAAGATGGGTCTAGTTTTTATGGATTTATTAGCAGAGAAATGGTGTGTAGTTTTTGTCACAGATTGTACTGGTGAAGTACTAGAGAGAGTGTGATTTGCAACAGAACTGAAGATGTTTGCACATAATTCAGCTTTGCATGCAGGACCACTATTAATCTATCTTCAATGTGTACGTGTATTACCTTGGATCAAATAAAAAAAGACGGTTCAGGGTACGAGACTCCGACTCATTGAGTTAACCAGATGGTAGGTATACGCAGCTTTATCCTACGAGTACCTGAAACCTTCATGGTCACTAAACAATAACATTACATTCGAACAAATCACAATACCCAAGTTTCTAATTCGTAAGATCCACCCCATAATTATATATTTGCAAAAATGGGGATTCTTTTGTACATGTACCTAACATTTTAAATCATAACTATGCAGAACATAAATTTAGTATATCAATATATAAAAAGGCAAAATTCATGAACGAACATAGTAGTAGTTATATTTTGTCCAATCAAAACTTTCATATTATTATAACGAATCATGATTTAAATTTTAGTATATTTTTACTGTAAACTAAATTTATATTGATATAATTTTACATACACATGAATTGAATCTAGAAATAGAAGTCATGACATCATTCTTAAGTAATTCATATTAAAAAGAAAATGTTATTATATTTTTGTTATTTTGATATTCAAAACACTTTCTATTTCAATAAAAAATAATGTTTATATGCTTCTAATAACCTTTAATAAAATAACAAACTTTATTTTAACGGTCATCAAAATCAAAATCAAACTCACATGATATATGTTTATCTATCTTTATTCACTTTCATGCTACTAATCATTTGTTCTATGATTCTGTCATCTTAGTCAACAAGACAGAAAAACATCAAAAAGTTGTAACAATTCTTTTTTTTTAAATATGTCAATTTATTTTTAGATTAACCTTTGTGATTTGTGTAGTGAAGTTTAACATAAATAAATAAAGAGGAGGTATGATATTAAAATGTGGGAAAATATTTAAGCATAAAAAGCAAAAGATGGTTATGTTAGTGTGAATTATGGGGAAATGTTGTTATAGTCATGTGTCACATCACCATTCCTGAAACATCATGTTACAACTGTCATACAAATTCTTATTTTGGTCTCTCAATTTATTTATTTTATTTTTTAATCATTTGAATCTATTATGTCAGGTATCTCTTCTAATCCTATCACGTGTGTGAGTGTAGTATGTGTCCTTTTTATAGACATTACAAAACATTATTTCACATATATTTTTTTTACTATTAAATGACAAATATTTCATAAAAAGAATTAATTTTTTTAAATGTATAATTATCCCTCCTAATAAAGAGTTTTTTTCAAGAATTAAATTATTAATCTTTTGATCTTTTTAGGAATATAGTGGTGTCTTATATTTCTAAATTAATGTTTTATTAGTAAAAAATTACACGAGTGATATTTTCCGAGTGACCATGTTTTAGGAGTGAATGATTGAATAAATAAATTAGTTCAAAAACAGAAAATAAACTACTTTGTAATTCAATATTCTATATAATAATTTTTCTTGGAGAAATTTTTTTTATATCAATATATAGTGTAAATTTTTTTTGTATCAATATATAGTGTAAATTTTTTTTGACACAATCAACTTATTATTCATTATTCATATTCTTTCTGTCATTATTATTCTTTAAATATACGAAATACACATGCATGAAGAAGGGTGGTATAAGACATTATACAAACCAGCTTATAAATAATAATATTTGGATGAAAAAATAGTATAATACTTTTTGTTCGTCATTGGACCGAATCAACTTCGTCCTTTATTGGCCAACCAGCAAAAACTAATAGAAAATGAGTTTCTTCATTTTATGAACATCAGAATTTAATATATTAATTAATTAACATTTTATTACTTTATTTTTCTTTGTATTCAAAAATGTCAAATTCCTCAACTATGGTCATTAAATAGAGGAACAAACATAGAGGGGGGATTTATGATTTGTTAATATGATAAATAATTGATACACATTAACAAATATTAGTACTTTGATGTAGAAAATAGTAGATAGTTATTTTTTATTTCTTCAACACTAAACAACAATTTTGATGAGTATAATAAGAAGAAGAAAAAAGAGAATATGAGATAGGTAAAGTTAAGTGATAAATGAAATCATTTGGTATGTGAAAAGTTAAGGTTTCCAAAGTGTGGTATCCTATGCCCAATAAACCAAACGGTAACTCAAATCTAAATGAAAGTACATACACATAACAAACAAGTATATATATTGTCGGATGAATATATTCTCTATAAAAAAAAATGTATTATTTCATGTGTTATTAAATTTTTAATTTAAATATATTTTTTTAAATAATCATAAGCGACATAGTTTTGTGGAACAGCAAATATATTCCTATATATTGTACGAGGAATATTTCCATTAATATTATAAGAGTTTTTTTTATATTATCATTATCATTTACGTTTAATCGTAATTGAATTTTGAAATATAAGTAATATAAAATGAATAATAGATAATATATGATGTTATGGAGTGAGGATCCTCTCCATTAATGGAATGAGATGACATTTTTATCTTTATGTGTGACATTACGTCTATGGGTCCATCCACTTATATACTCTTTAACTTATCTACTTCTACACAATGTGAGACTTCTTAACACTTCAGATGGAGATGTTGGGTATTCCAAGTGTGAGTTACTCCCCGTATTGGATACAATAGAGCTCAACTCTCCATTTATTTGCACCACCATTGACTTGTCCTTTCATACAAAGAACACGTCGTCTTGACCTCTTGCCAAGAAGACTTTCGACACAAGGATCCCACATGGATTTATCAATCACTTGTCGCTTCAATAATCGGATCGAACATCGACTCTAATATCACTTCATGGGAGATCTTCATCTATGTGATTTATAATTCTTCTATGAGCTGAATGAAAGAAACATATAAGTGGGTTGGATACCACATCTTAACCTAAAACCTTAAGACATTAATTTTATGTGTTCATCCATTTATATGATCTTCGACTCATCAACTTTTATGCAATATGAAACTACTTCTTCACATTTGAAATACTCAACAATAACATGTGTGCACATGCTATGTTTAGTTTCCCCTCTCTTTTTACAATTCCATTATATTGAGATGAGTGAGAATCAATTCCATTATGTTGAAAAGCTAAAATAAGTTCACAACATTGTTTGGTTAGGGAGAAAAAAAATTACAACAAAAAACATATATTTAATCATGTAAAGTTATATGATTAATTAGTCTGTTAATATTTAACAAAACATGACAAAATGTGCTAAATCATGATTGCATAATTGTGTATTTTATCCTTTTATTACCCCACAGCCACCCCAGACATACACAAAGTTTGTTGTGATTATATTATGCAAAGTAAAATTACACTCAACAATCTTATCAAGCATTATTAGGACAAATAATATTATTTTATTTGTAGGTAATAGTATGACTTAAATAACGCCAACATTACATACAAGTCAACTATTGGTTTAGTGATGTAAGACTCTACTTAAATAATGCGAATATTACATACAAGTCAACTATTGGTTTAGTGATGTAATATTCTACTGAATCTTTGGATAAGGTCAAAAATCATATGTTTGATTCATGATAACGATATTTTGCATTGACAGGAAAAAAAAGGTGAACATACATTTCATGTTTTGGCAGTGTAATTAATGATGGAATCACCCAACCCCCGACACACTCCTAACATACATGAAATTGAATGCGTGGATTGTAATTATAAGAGACAGTTAGGATGAAACCATAACTCAGTCCAACATGGTAGAATGAAACATAAGACAATTTGCACACAAAAAATGTTGGATGTAACCATTTTTAAGATATTGATAACCATTTTGTAATAGATGATGGCAACTATTTTGTCATAAATAATGATGACCATTATCACTAATAAAAGTTAATCTTATATGTTGATGGAGGTAGAGATAAACAAGACACTTATGTATAGAATGTAGATCAATTGTCCTCAAATTGTGTTTCCACTTGGTCCCATTTAATCGAATGCTGACATTTACTAAAAAAAAATAATTAGTGGGAAGCGAAATTTAAATGGCATATTATTTTTTATTATGTATCAAAATCTGATTGGATGAGACGGAGTTTTGAACACAATTTAAGGACAAATGGTCTCCATTACGGGTTGTCATGATTAATGAGACAAATTTAGTCTAATACAATGTCAAAAGTATAAGAGAGCGAACACAAATGGAATCAATTACATGGGGTTCTACCATAGGTAGTTTGTGTATATGCAAACATGGGCAAGACCATATATTAAATTTTTTTGTTAGAATGTTAGGTAAATATCAAAATAATTTTGTTATTGGTCGATCACTAGGCAGAAAACTACAAAGAAAACTTTCCCCTACGTACAAGGAATTAAGGATTACATGCTCACGATCCAATGAATTAGAAGTAATTGGATATTTAGACTCGGATTTTGGTGGATGTATTGAGACTAGAAAGTCTACCTTAAAGAAAGTGTTATTACATCATTAAGGCATAATCGTAGCATGTTTTGAAGCTAAGGTTGTTCAATTAGATATGGCTGCAAAAAAAATTGTTTTACAACATGGTGTTGTTAA
Organism: Lupinus angustifolius; assembly: GCF_001865875.1. Classification (NCBI taxonomy): domain Eukaryota; kingdom Viridiplantae; phylum Streptophyta; class Magnoliopsida; order Fabales; family Fabaceae; genus Lupinus; species Lupinus angustifolius. Next base: position 11,785,988 of record NC_032012.1, read on the forward strand.
GTGTTAATATAATCACCAAGGCACTGAAATTTTACTATAATAATTTCGTAGAAGTGTGTGTTCTCTAAGAACCACGAATACTAAAAGGTGACGAAATTATAGTATATATAAGCATGTCAAACAAACTTTATGATTAATGATATGTTAACAAAAGGTTAATAGCAAAGGATTTAACATATATAGATTGAAAGTGTAAGAGTTTTTTTACACTGTCAATAAATCATTCATCATTAATTTGTGAATCACCATTGATTGTCACACAAAAATAATACAGATCAATGATGGATGATGTGTTTACACTGTTAGTGCATAGATTTTAAACTCATATCTAAATACTTTATGTACATAAAAAATGAGCCTTGCTTCTTCTTTTGAATGAAATAAAGGATGTTGAGATCATTATGTTTATGTGTTTCTGAACCTTGACAAGTTGTTTCTAATATTTGTGCACATTATTATCTTTATGAGTTATGGAGTGAATGCTTGAATCAAATGCCTTTTTGGACAAATTTATTTTTCAAAATTAATTTATTTGACAAATAAAACATGTTCATTAAGAAAAAAATAATAATTTTTTTACGAGCCAAATAAAAAAGTTTAATTTGGGGAGCCGTAAAAGATAAATGAATAATAGTGTGTTTAGTATGTGGGTGCGTATGAGATATATCTAAAAAAGTTGCATTTGCATACATTATGTTTTCTAACCATTGCATATAATCTTATAAGACATAAGTTACTAGCTTATATAAAAGGTATAAGGCACTTAAAAGTAGCTTATCAAATTCCTTCAAAACTTTACCAAACATAAGAATAAGAGAATTGTTTTAGTGTTACCAAGGTGGTCCCTAACTTGAGGTGAGTGTTGGAAAGCTAATCTCAAAAAATCAAGAGATACACAAAATCTCATAATCATTGGGATCATACTTAATTACCTTTTTTTTCATTTTTGGATAAACTCTCTCTTAGTTATCATTCCATTTTTTGGAAGGGCTTTTAGTTATTTAGTTATGAGGATAGTAGAGTAAGTTTTTTTTTTAAACTTACTTTTCATCCTAGTCATCAATTCTAGAGAAATCTAATGGTTTGAATTAGTGAGTATATCTAACCCATTAGATATCTCTAAAATTGATGACTAAGATGAAAAGTAACTTTAAAAACTTAATCTCAAAGTAGTTGAATTCTTATCTTTCCTATCTTGTGGGATCAAGCAAATAATATTTTGCTTCCATTTCTTTAGCATCAAAAGGTGCAATTATATTTTCCTCACTCAAATTATAAAATCACATTGTTCTTGGTTATTTACTTTAAACCGAGATGCTCAAAATCTACTATTAATTTTTTTATTCTTATTGTCTTATCCCAATGAATCAAGAGATAAACACTTTGATTTGTTATTTTAACACTAAGGACAATATGTTGATTTAACATTTCCTGAAATGAAGCAGAGGCATGAAACAAGAATCCAACTTTCTAATGCGTGAACCAATAACATATTGATCTAATGGTATAAACAGATAAACCAAAATATCAAAAGTTCGATTCCCAAAAATAACAGTTGACAGAAAAAACAATCACACAAACGAATTAATTATTTACCTTGGTATACCAAAAACTTTCTATTGCATGAGCTGCTTGACTACCTTTTCTAAATCTAATCGTGTCTAATGCAATTTATAAGCTTAAGTGTTATTAGAAATTATAAAAAGTGATTATTCTAGCAAACAGGGGATTGAATCAGCAAGAAATTTTAGATGGAAGCTTCTTACCAGAGAAGATAAAGGTAAAGGATCACTTTTATCTTGATTATGTGATAAATGTCAACATATTTTCAGAACCACTTACAACTAAATACATGCAACACCCTTTATGTGATTCCTTGCACCAATAATTCAAAAATTTAAGAGTGAATATCCACTTTTTGTCATCAATTTTCATGTATACCAATGTTATCCCAAAAAAGTAAAAATTCAAACTATTACTCAAAATCAGAAATGTGAGTCAATAATTTCTATTATCAGTCATATAAATGACTAATTTAACTCACATTTGATATTTTTGGGACAATTTTCGATTCTCAATATTCAAGGGAACAAATTGATACACAAAATTTTTTAGGGGCCAGTATTTCCTTCAGATCTAATTCAACAGGAAGTGGGACATTTATATACAGGGAGGAAGAAGAATAGAAATCCAAATGCAAATATATTTAAAAGTATTTTTATGGTTTATCATTTTTCAATCCAAGAAAAATGTAGCATACAGAATCGAAGTAGAAATAGTTGAAAAACAAGATCCAAGCAAATGAAAAGTAATATTTGTGTTCAACAATTCCAGATTAGCACCATCAATACTGATAAGGTCTAGTAACTTCTGCCCCAGTATGACCACTTCTTTGCAGGCTTTCCTGATGCAAAGCACTTGGTACCTATGTACAGCCACCACATAAGGTCTTAATAAGCAATATCATATCATTGAATGTGATAGACAGAAAGTAATTCCTTAGAGTATAGTAGTATAAGACACTGGCTGATAGTATGTTACTCATATGAAGCTAAAGCTGCACATATCTTTTAAGGGCGGGTTGCAAGAGTTTAATTTGTATGCATTGTTAGTGTAAAACTTTTTTACCGTATCATCCAATCTTGTGTTGACATACAAAACATTGAATGCAAGTGCAAAAGATTTGTAATGACACTGAACAAAGTTAAATTCAAACGATAATAACACCCGTGTGTGATCGAAAAGGATTATATACCTTCTGGGAGTTCGGGCTGTTCAAAGGGGCTACAAAGAGTCTTAGCTGCTCCGGTCTCACCCTTTGTCCTTGCTTTCACATCTACCTCCACCTCCTGAAGCATTGTAGACCAAATAAGTTACCAAAATAGAACCAAACCACAGCACGCATAGCCAGACATTTTAGAATATTGCGCATTAAACAGCTAAGTAGTGTCCCATGAGAGAAACATATATATTATGCAATAGGGTTTCCAAAATATCAACATCAAGGTCTTTTTGTCCAACAAAGATGACATAATTGATAACTCAAGCAAATAAAGTGCAATCTGGAAGGAAATTGTGAAATGGAAAATATTTAGGTTGGCCCAATCAAATGTTTTATTTTTCGTTAATAAAGACCTTATCTACAGCCTAAGGGCACCAAGAAACTGGAAGTTTTGAAATAAAAAGTGTTTTGACCCCAACATATTTTTCTGCAACAAAGTGTGTAGTTAAATAAATCATGATTGAACCCAATCAGTGAGTGGTGTGAGATTGGTAAAAATAGAATTAAATTTGGACCATGAAAAAACAAGAATTAAAACTTGGAAAGTGTATCATCAAGACACTTGGGACATTGAATTTCGACGAAAATCACAACTCATACCTCCTCATCACACCAAGGAGCTAAGATCATTTTTCTTTGGCTCAAAGCTTGAACAAACTCATCCCATGTATGTATGACCTGAATGCATTCATCACGTTTTTGTTTTGCAACTTCAAAAAGGTTTTGTTGAATATGATCGAGCAACTTTTTTATTTCCACAACCGAATCAGCACTTTTAATGTCTATCTTTGCTCCATTATCACGTCGTACAGCACGGACCTGTGCATAATCTGAAGATATTTAATTGGTGTTCCATGAAAAACTGACAACGTAGAAGCAAAAAGGCATATATGAGAATTGATGCAATGGTAGGAAAAATTGTGACCTGCTGATTTGCTAAATCCTTTGGCCCAATTTCAATCCTTAGGGGAACACCTTTCATTTCCCAGTGTGAATACTTCCAACCAGGAGAATAGTTATCTCTTAAATCTGACTCGGCACGAATACCTGCTTCAACTAATGTATTAACAGTAGCAGAACAGGCATCCAAAATTCCTTGAGTATCAGCATCTTTGTAAGGCACGGGAATCACAATGACTTGGACAGATGCTACTTTAGGAGGCAGCACCAATCCCTTGTCATCGCCATGAACCATCACCATCACCCCAATCTGTTCAAAAAAGGCACAAATATAAACACAATCAGATGTATAGGAATCGTCATCTGGATGTATATTCATGAACTCAAATCCTTACAGTTCGTGTGCTATAGGCCCATGAGTTCTGCCAGACCCTTGCCTTCTCACGATTCTCATCTTCAAATTCTATATTAAACATTTTAGAAAAATTTTGGCCTAAGCAATGAGAAGTTGCACCTTGTACACCACGACCAGTGTTTGGAATAAATGCCTAGCAAAAGGAACACCACTATTTATAAACAAAATTCCAGCATTCAAACAATGTGTTCATACAAGAATGTCAGACACGTACCTCAACACTGGTAGTGTAAAGTCCACCAGCAAACTTCTCAAGTTCACTTTTCTTACCCTTTATGACAGGAATCGCTAAATACTCTTCATAAATACGCCTATATAACTCCAAAATATCAAGAACCTGAAACAGTGACAATTTAGAATATTTTCAAAACAAATTTAAAAAAATATAATCTTTATAAATTGGGACATCCATGGGCTTGGCTGGAAAATTCTGAACTAATTCATATCTGCGGATAGCATGCACCAGATGAAAAAAGAATTTTATAGCTAATGAAAGTTGTAGAAAACCACAAAAGGGAACACACTGCTACATTATTTTGGTTACAAAACAAAGCAAATTGTTCATAAGGCACCATATTTGTATTTTAAAAAGCACAATTAACACCTCTTTGAAACATGCAAAAAAAAGAGATAATAAAAATAGTTATTCACATACGATTAAAGAGTTTTTCCTAAAATAAATATTTGATGCAATACCTCTTGATCAGCTTCCTCCTTTTTTGCAAAAGCAGTGTGTCCTTCTTGCCAAAGAAACTCACGACTCCTGTAATCATATACTTATTTATAAGCACAACAAAATGGACTATTTAACAAACTTCATAGCAAATAATATAAATAAACTAATCTGCAAGAAAGCAACAATATCTAAAGCCAAAATTAATACAGAGAGACTAATATAATACAAGTACTATTTCTTGCAGATTTAAGATAAAATTACTAGATCAAAATAATAATGAAGGGAGGACAAGCCCGCTTCAGTAATCATTACGACCACTTCAATCATCACAAATCACAATGAACACATCACCATAAGTACCACAAGAGGAAAATCCAATAATCCATTCAGAAAGAAAACATGCAAACTGTTAAGGCATTACACAAGAAATACAAATGAAGGCAGGAGATTCCAAAATCTGTAAGCTATTAATTAAATTCAAATTTGAAATTATACAATATTTTCTCAGAAGCCAACTATCCTTACATGACATGGAGAAAGGGAAATGAGGTTAAAAACTACTTAGTACCTGATGAATGGTGTCGGATTGCTGAACTCCCATCTAACAACATTGCACCACTGATTAAGCTTCAATGGCAAGTCACGATGCCCCCTTATCCACTTAGAGAAGTAGGGATACATGACAGTTTCACTAGTTGGACGAATGGCAATGGGAACTTCTAAATCGGTTTGCCCAGACTTTGTCACCCAAGCAACCTGGAAAGAATAAGACGTGAGATAAAGAATTTTAGTTTTTTTTCAAACGATTATGTCCTCCAGAAAGCAATGGAGTTGTGCGCGATGGCCCCAACATATTCACAAAATCTCACCTCTGGAGCAAATCCCTCAACGTGCTCCTTCTCCTTTTCCAAAACTCCAGGAGACACAAACAAAGGGAAATAACAGTTCTTGATTTTCAATTTCTTAATTTCTGGATCAAAAAATGCCTGCACATTGTCGTTGACACAAAAAGAGAATTTTAACCAACAAATTATGAAAAACTTCAAATAATTAAATCCACATATAATGACTTTTAGAACCCATTTGTTTATAGAGGCTTTTCAAAACAGTTGTTTTATGAGAATCTGAAAAATATAGCTTCTCATGGAAGCTGAAATTCATCTTTTTAAGCTTTTGCTTTTTAGTAAAACCCAACCAAACACGCGCTAGATGCAAGAAGTATTCCCACACAAAACAGGCTCTTGTGCATTGACAATACAGCTAATTGGGAGAAATTTCAGTCTATGACAAGCATACTGTTACTATTTATTGACTGCATCTAGACCAAACAAACCAGTGTTTTAATTTACACTCCACATCCACAATTGTGGCAGCAGTATTGCTGTTTCCGGCATCACAGCCACATCAGTCAAATTCTTCCGCAATTGCAGTAATCACCATATAAACGCCGGCCGCAATATAGAACACTGAACAAACAATACAGCAAAACAAATCCAATGTAAGAAAATTAAGAAACTCACTTGCATGATCTCCCATATCGACATCGCCCAAGGCCTCAGAATATAGCATCCAGAAATATCATAATACTCAATCATTTCAGAATTAACCACAACCTGTCCAATTAATCAAACAATATCAGATCTGAATGAAAACAACGTTGACCTAACAAAAAACCGTTAAAATCATCATAATCATAATCATTATCATAATCATAAAGATATACCTCAGAATACCACTCTCCGAAGTTCTCAGCCTTCTTATTCGTGAGTCCTAAACCAGTTTCCTTCTTCACCTCCTTCTTCTTACCACCACCACCGCCTATAAAACGAATATTCAGCGTTAGAATGAACGGTAAATAAAAAAGCTGAAAAAGTGAAAATCGATTTTACCAGATTTTTGCTTTGAGGAAGGATTTTTGGTTTTGACTTCATTCCCTGCCATTGCGAAGGAACTGAAACGAGAAATGAGAATTGTTATAACGAATTAATGAAAAAGTGATTTTGAATTTGGAATGAAAAAGAGAAAATAAGTTACCGATTGCAGAGATGACGAAGATGAAATAAGCGTGCGAAAGCGATTTTGAGTTTACTGAACAGCGAATCGAATTCGGCGGCTAGGTTTTAAGAAGCCACTTCTCTTTTTTTTTTCTTCCTTTTTTTTTTTTCATTTCATTTTTAACTAACCTTATCAATTATAAATTTATTTCCAAAAATTAAAAACAAACTAGCACATAATCTCCTAATTATATTTGATATCCTATAATGAGTGTCATTCAATGTGTCATAATATTATGATTGGTTAAAAAAATATTCAAATTAAAATTTAATTTTTAAGTTTTAACTAATCATAAAGTCATAATACATGAAATGACACTTATTATAGATAGCAGATGTGCACCCCATAATCTCCAACAAAGATTAAAGTATTTTTTTTTTGTGCTTCTAATGCTATCTCCTCACCTTTTAGATTAATGACCTAATTCTTTGTGAAAGCGTAAATTTAAAGTATCTAAAAACACTACTGTTATTTGTGATTGATTAAAAAATAGTACTTCTTAGAGATGACAATTGATCGAAGAAACATCTATGCCACTACATATGAGAGATTGATGGAAAAAAACCATGACAAGAATTTTCATTGGATTACTAGTAGGATACCCGTGTATTTGCACAAGCGAAGTGTTTTATTATTGGTATGAATTTAAATAATTGAATTTCGAGGTTGTATAATAAGAGGGGGGAAAGTTTTTTGTATGTTAAATATTATGGAGTGTAACCTTAGATGTTGTTAATTTGTATTTAATCTCAGAAAGTTTGTTGGGAATGCTTGAAATATGTTATTGTATTAGTCCTACATTGTCTAGTATTTAAATAGAATAGAGTAACCAATGTTATATATTGGACTCAGATCCTTGTTATAATGTGCACCAGATATAAGCATCAAATAGAAACATTTCATGGGCAGGTGGGCCCATAGGTGTGCTAAGGTTTGTATTCATTATTCTCTAATAATATCTTGATAGTTGCTTAGCGGTCCCAGAGACGTGGGCACAATTGGCTGAACCTCGTTAACAAATTTTTTTGTTTCTTCTCTTATATTTATTCTATGCTTTTATTTGATTGCTTGTGGCCAACGTTGCGCAACGATCGTTTCCGTTGCACTAACAATTGGTATCAGAGTCAACTAGTAGATGACTCTTAACCCAGACATCAGATAATGGCTAAAGAGAGGGTGAATGCGTGATGGCTAGACAAGGTGCGTCAAAGGTAATGGCAAAGATAGAGTAGATGAGTTGAAGGAGAAGGAAACATGACAGCACTGTAGTGTGATGATCCAGAACCCCATAAGTTCACGTATTGAGTTAGGATCAAGGCGGAGATAAAGACTCATGTGTTGAGTTTAACATAGAGACAAATGCTGACAATATCTCTATAGATAGAAACTATATATCCTAATGGCGTGTTTGAGACATCATAGTGAAGGATATTAATTGTTAGCAGATCTACAAAAGCACAGAGGCGCTAGCTGACTTTGATGTAGGGTGTAACATGAGCATTAGCTTTGATGCAAGTTATAACACGAGCATTGGTAGAGATGCAAGTGGTGTGACATGGGCATTGGCTGTGATGCAAGGATGTGACACATACATTAGTTAGCATTGACGCAAGGTGTGTGGGTATACTCCTTATGGTGGAGTATGATAGTTCTTTTGAACTAGGATTGTCGGAGTAGACAATAGTGGTAGTGATTGAGACTTTCCAAGGAAGCTCCAAGGTTCAGTTTGACTGAGTATTGAAGAGGATAATTGTTGGTGAACTTTTGTGTAGATGTTCCAATATATTGAAAGACTTCCTTACAATAGGTGGCTAGGCGACGTATTCCATTTGATGATGATACGGGAAGTTGCACTACAAGTTTGGAGAGCTAGGCTCTTGATAACATCGTCAAGGATACTTAAAAGGTCTATGTTGTATGGGAGCAGTTAAAGAGAATTAGACATTGAACAATGTGGAATTATATATTCACTAAGGTGGAGATTCTTGTGTAGATTTCCTAAGGAGCGATATATTCTTCTATTTTAATCAAAGTGAAGATTGTTGGGAATGCTTGAAATATGTTATTGTATTAGTTCCATATTGTCTAGTATTGGAATAGAGTAGAGTAACCAATGTTATATATTGGACTCAGGTCCCTTGTTATAATGTGCACCAGATATAAGCATCAAATAGAAACACCTCATGGGCAGGTGGATCCATAAGTGTGCTAGGGTTTACAATCCTTATTCTCTAATAATATCTTGGTAGCCGCTCAGCGCTCCCAGAGATGTAGGCACAATTGGCCGAACCCTATTAACAAATTCTCTTGTTTCTTCTCTTATATTTATTCTATGCATTTATTTGATTGCTTGTAGCCAACACTACGCAATGATCGCTTCTAATGCACCAACAAAGTTAAAATAAATGACACATTAGATTTAGGAAAAATAACAATGTAGTATAAGAATCTTGAAGTAGAAGTAGAATACATGTTACAAGTTTTAGAAAACTTCCTTATAAATCATATTTGTTGTTGACCTTGTGATTTGTTTATTGCCAAGGCATATGAAACAATCATAGGAAATTGTCTCATTGTCATCTTAAAAAGTCATGGAGATCGGGATAGAGACATTGACATTCGAGGAATATATTCCTATGTTTTTCCCAAACATAATTTTTGCTTCGACAACATGATTTACCAATTTAGTAATAATCAATCTTGTATCATTACATAATCCTTCAGTTTGATCTAAATTTCTCATTACATAATCCTTCAGTTTTATGCACTGATGATTTGCCCTCCTCTTTGTATCCAAGAAAAACCAAGTTCTTTGTAGCCCAGCCTCATTACAACCCTATGTTAAGTCCTTAAGATCCATAGTTGAACCTGTACATGGCTTGACTGAAATGAAAGGCAAAGTCAAATTAAATGGATCCAGCAAAGAATTGAGCGAAACACTTAACCTGTGAGCATGAGAGAATTCCTTTAATCTAACTGAGTAGTTATTCCTTCTATTCAGTTTGGAATTGAATTGTATGAATATTATGTCTCAGTAGAATTAGTTCACTATGATTGATCATTAACATGTCTTTATAAATAGTGAATGAATGATTCTAGCATGCTACAATTGGATGAGTGATTAAATTTAAAAAAACCAGATACTTTGAACTGAATTACACGTTGTTACTTTGCTTGAGGACAAGCAAGATTCTAGGTTGGGGGGAGTTTGTTAAGTGCCAAATTGTAGTAAAATTGTATATAATTTATGGGGCACTTAGTATGCATTTATGTTATAATTGTATACAATTCCTGATAACTTAGTTAATTTTNNNNCTGCTTAGGAATTTATGGTGTTGTTGTTGTTTCAGGTTAATAAATAAAGAAAAGAGGAGAAAAAAAAAAGAAGGTTGATGACTCTGAACATTGCAAGCCTCGCCCAAGCGAGGAAATGGTCGCTCAAGCGACAAATAAGAGAAAAAACACCAAAATACCTGATGCCCCTCGCTCAAGCGAAGGATCCTTGCCCAAGCGAGGGATCCTAGCCCAAGCGAGGTACTGGGCGACAAATCACCATTGCTTCTGTTGATCTTCGCTCAAGCGAGGGACACCTCACCCAAGCGAGGTGCTCAGGCCTGGGAATCTCTTGGATCCTCGCCCAAGCGAGAATCTTTAGCTTGGGCGAGAGCATGGAAGTTGGAATTAGAAGTAGCGGTTTCAAAATTCAATGGGGGTCATTCATTCATTGGGAAGAAAATCTGGGCACGAAATATAGAGAGAATAAGATAGAAATCGTGGAAACGATTCTATTACCCACTTCTTTGTATTAGTTCATGATTTAAGCGTTGTAATAGCGAGGATGAGTGGCTAGTTTTTCTTTGTTTTGGATTCGAAATGTAATCTTCTTAACTTTTGTACTCCTGGATTCAATTCTATAATAATGTTATTTGATTTTGGAAAGTTTGTTCCTTATTTATTGCGTGATTTCAATTAGCTACTGAATTCATGATTTAAGGTTCAAGTTTAACTGGGAAGTTAAACTTGATACTGGATCTGGATTGTCTTTCTTCCTACATAATTGATCTAGGGGTGGACAATGATGTAAGAATTGCTTTTACATCTGATTTTAATGCTAGTCAATCATCCAATTATCTGAGGAATTGAGAATTGAGTGATTACCTAAGAATATTACAATCAGGGGACTGATGTAATTGATTTATGAAAAATGTGCATCAAATTCAGTAACTTCACAAGTTATTAGGAATTGAATCCATGGATGTTAAAAGGGAAAGAATGATGAGTTTCGATCCCAACCATTTTGTTTTATTATCTTAAATTGTTATCTCAAGCTATTGTTTCTAAAAATTTCAATGCAAATTTATCAATCAATATTTGTACATAGTTGCTCAATTGACCGTTGTAGGAATTAATATAAATGCACTCTGCTCCCTGAGGATGATATCCCTGTACTTTACCGGATTTTATTACTTGTACGATACGGTACACTTGTCGTTACGTAAAATATACTAACAATATGTTGAATACTTCATTCTCATCAGTATTTGACATGTCAATAGAATCTAAGCTGAAGTATTCATTTTCACCTACAATGTTACATGAGGACATATATTAGTATGAATTACAAAGATATTAGCATGAAGATAATATGTGATTGAATAAAATAATTTTTTTTTTGTATCTGGAGTAAGACTCATAACAAATTCATTGATTTGATCCATATTTTCAATTGTTGATGCAAGTGTTTCCTTTGATTGCAAAACTCTTCACTTTTGTAGTGATTTTGTAGATTTGGATATGTGGTTTGAACTATGGCATCAATTCGGTTATCAAAATTTAGAATCAATAGTTCTTCTGAAATATCTATTTCAGGCTTTCAGCACAACCATCATTAGGCTCGGATAATTTCACATCTCCCACCTTTAATATCCAATTTGAGAATTATGTGATTTCCCTTGCATTTGAATTATTCTGTAAACACATGTTTTTTGTAATAGTTAATATTGTACGGTGCCAAAGATATGATGCATTCATTGTTGCATGTACTATATCTGAACGACATCCTTTTGGAATCACCGATAATATTTGTTGAAAATCCCCTCCAAAAACTACAACCTTACCTCCAAAAACAATTGAATCATTTTATGTAATATTCATTATGTCTCCGAGACTTTTATCAAGTGCCTCAAAGCAATATTTATGTATCATCGGAGTTTTATCTCATATAATTAACTTTGTTACAATAGTTATATTAGTTCATCCTATATAATGCATACAACTTTGTGTATATTATGATTGTTTTTAATAAAATAGAATTAGAAGAATCATTCACATGACCACAATAAAATCAAATCAAAGATATATTGTTTTTCAATAATTTTAATAACAATAAGATTATTATTATATAAATTTAGATTGTGGGTCATTATGTTTTATACTATTCAATTTATATACAAATTCTTGATTTTATTATTGATCTTATTTTTAATTGTATTAATTTGTAGTTTCAAATATACGTTTAAAATCTTGAGTGTTAATTTTAATACTATTGTTTGCCCAAAATTAAAGAACAAGAAATAATGCAAACAAAATATAAATCAAATATGCGTTATAATAAATACAACTTTATATATCTTATGATTATTTTTAATGTTAGAATAATCATTTACATGACCACAATAAAATCAAATCAAAGACATATTGTTTTTAATAATTTTAATAATAATAAGATTATTATATTAAATTTAGATTGTGGCTTATATGTTTTATGTTATTGAATTTATATAAAAGTTCCTGATTTTATAATTGATTATATGTGTAACTGTATTAATTTATAGTTTGAAATATATGTTCAAATCTGAGTGTTAATTTTAATACTATTATTTTATCTTATTTTATTATACTGAAGGATGTGATGAACTATTACGATGATATAATGTTTCTAATCTATTTGAAAAATACATTAGGTAATAATTTAACGGTATATTTTCTAGTAATTTTAATCAAAATAATAAAAAGATTCTAATAATTGATTTTTTATTTTTATATATTCCTAATAAAAATATTTATATTTTTCCATTAATATATCTAACATTATTATCTTTTAATTAATAATATAATGGTAGTAATTAAATATTTTACAAACTCTCATTCATTATATTTTCATATGTTGTTATACTAATATATATTCAAATACTATTATGATTTTTAATCTTCTTAATCTACTATTTTAATATTCTATTTATGTTTTACTTCATATTATTACTATTTTAATATTGTAATAGTAACATTACAATATTAGAAGCAATCATTAAACCCCAAACAAAATATATCTATAATGAGTGTTACCTAAAGTAAAGATTAAAAAATTATTCAAACAAAATATAAATTAAATATGTGTTATAATGCATACAACTTTAAACATCTTATGATTGCTTTTAATAAAATAGAGGTAGAAGAAACAATTACATGATCACAATAAAATCAAATCAAGGACATATATACAAATTCTTGATTTTATAATTAATCTTATATGCAATAGTATTAATTTGTAGTTTGAAATATACGTTTAAAATCCTTGAATATTAATTTTAATACTATTGTTTTCCCAAAATTAAAGAATCAGAAATATTCTAAACAAAATATAAATCAAATATGTGTTATAATGCATATAAATTTGAATACCTTATGATTGTTTTTAATAAAATAGAGTTAGAAGAATCATTTACATGACCATAATTAAATCAAATCAAAGACATATATTTTTCAATAATTTTAATAAAATGAGATTATTAATATATTAAATTTAGATTGTGCCTTATTATGTTTTATACTATTAGATTTATATACAAATTCTTGATTTTATATTTGAATATTATTCTTTTCACTATTGAATATTATGATCTTAATTTTAGCTAATACTCATTATGGATACAATATTATCAACTTATCTTTTAATTTATCATATTAAAAAATATTTTTCAAATTTAGTGGGATGAGTAATCAAAGGGAATTCTAACATTTTATCCAATATTGTGAAACCCGAACCGAATATTAAACCGGAAGATGTCTCATATTATATTTAATTAGTTTAAATGATTAAACAGTCAGATTAGACTGACTAATTTCATATATAATTTATCATTTTTGTCTATAAATATAGGAACATGTCACATGTGTAACAAAGTTACAAAACCAATGACAAACTTTTCATCCACTCACAAAAACTAGGATCATCAAAGTGATGAACAAAACTGCTTTTCATCTTTGTCCATTGTTATTTATGTCAATGACCTTAAGTTGTGGGAATCTTGTCAAAAATGTTATATGACTGCTACTAAAGCTAGACAATCTACTGTTTTCTAATTATGATTGACTTTTAAATAAAAGTAATTCAAATGAATGATGTATTGACTATGCTTAAATCTTTACAATGTCACTGCACATATATTACATTTGAATTTATATTAATGAATGTAAAGTATAGGCTCAATTTAGACTTTGGTTAGTTAATTTTACCAAATTTTAGTTCCAATGTCCCTAGTTTTAATTACAACTAAGTTGGTGGCATGGTTTTCTTAGTATGCAATTGAAGTTGAACACTATTTTTGAGAAGTTACATGATTTAAATTGGTTCTTGTCAAATGAATTATACCCTTTTTTCATTCAGATAGATCTTAATGAAAAAATGATATAAAAAGTGCAGAGAAAGATGGTAAAAATATGTTAATGCAGAGAAAGATATAACATAGGTCAGTTCGGCCCATTTAGTCGGGTCCGAGGAAGGTATATATAGGCCGAAAGAGAAATATATGAAGTGTAAAATTTGCAATGCACATGCTTTTATTGACAATTACATCATTTTTCATTCACTTTTTCTTAGCCAACATCCCATCAATTGATTATTACTGTTCCATTTAATCAAATGTAAAGTCTTATATTGCATATAGAGAATGATTGAAAGAATTTATAAATGGAAAATGCTCATATAATCATTGTCTCAAGGTTTTGGTGGTTGGAAGCTCTCCGATCGAAATCGCGGTCCAACAATTACACATTTGATAAGATGAAAATAAAGAAGGGAAACAAATAATCCAAGAGTGGCTATCATATTGTTGAACCACTTTCATGAAGTTGGACCAATGAAGCATAAAATCCATCATTGATATGAATGAGTGTTTCATGGTTTCCTTTCTCCACAATAGCTCCATTTTTCACCACTGCTATAACATGAGCATTTTTTATAGTAGATAAACGATGTGCCACAATCACAGTGGTTCTATTCACCATAACTCTATCTAATGCATCTTGAACAACCCTTTCTGATTCTGCATCTAATGCACTTGTGGCTTCATCTAAGAGTAATATCTTTGGAGTTTTAATAATAGCACGTGCAATGGCTACCCTTTGTTTTTGTCCACCAGATAATTGGATTCCTCTCTCTCCAACTATAGTATCATAACCCTGCAATGAAAGATAATAATGAAAGATATAGGGCCAAAAAAGAATAATGATTGGTGCATAATAGTTGATTAGTGCACACTCCCTCATTTCATGTATAGGTGGCAAAATTCTTAGAGGAAGAGGGAGATCAAGAAAAGTCGTAGGCGAAATGATTCAGACTTAGAGATGGATGTTTTGTCGATGAACATGATTTATGATAGAGCATTATAGTGTCGTTCGATCCATATAGCCGATCTCACCTAGTGAGATAAAGGTTAGGTTGTTATTGTATAAAAAAGGTGGCCTAGTGTGCAAGGTTGTAACCTAGTTGGCTCTGGGGAATATATATGTATGCAATCTTACCCTCGCGAGAGGAGAAATTATTTCTAAGATTTAAATTCATTACTTTCAGGTCATAAAGCAGAGAACCTCACCGTTGCGCTGATGGTCACCCTTATGTTAAGTTGATGCTCACTCTTCGCACATATAAAAGGGAGACACATTGCACGAGACTCATACCTAGTAGGGTTTGAAGAGGGTATATGTATACAATCTTACTATCACATGCGAAGAGACTGTTTCCAGGTCACAAGGAAATCTATCTAGCCGTTGCGCCACTCTCAGAAAAATCAAGATATGACTAATCATAATCTTGTTGAAAATTGTGTAGATGTAAAAGTTGCATGGTGACATTAAACAGAAAAAATGCTTATCATTGTTTTTACCTGTTGTAATGAACTAATAAACCTATGGGCATTGGCTAGTTCTGCTGCAGCTATGATTTCTGCTTCAGTTGCATTTCCTTCTTTTCCATAGGCAATATTAGCATGAATGGTGTCATTGAACAACACTGGCTCTTGGCTTACAAGCCCCATCTGTTGCCTTAACCACTTTACCTGTAAATTCTGAATTTCCACTCCATCAAGTGTAATCTGACCGGAATCTGGGTCATAAAATCTTTGTAACAACGAAATCACTGTGGATTTTCCACTTCCACTTTCACCAACAAGGGCCAATGTCTAGAACAACAAAGTTTGATTGTGAACACTAATTTTGCAACATGCATTTCAGTTACTTGGTGACATTAAATAGAGTTTAAGAGAAATATACTTGAAACTTTACCTTGCCAGAATGGATAGTCAAGCTAAGGTCTCGAAAAATCGGTATATCTGGCCTAGATGCATACTTAAAGCTTATATGATGAAGCTGAATTTCTCCTTTAATGTTATTTAATGTTGTACCAGACTCATCACTTGGATCTATCTTTGATTTCCGATCAATTATTCTAAATATTGACTGTATAGCTGACTTGGCTTTGCTAGAATCGGGCGCTAAAGAACTTGATTGCGAAATTCCATTAGCTGTAAAAGTTAAAGCTAAGATAACCTGCAAAGAAGAAAACTTTTTAGTCTTGAAATGTAAATATTTTTGTACCCACTTAACAAGTTGACAACAAATTTTGGTCAAGCATCAGCGAGTTAGTACCCGGAAAACATCTGAGAATGTTGCCTTGCCAGAGTGTACAAATCTGGCTCCGGCATAGAAACATGTTGCATTGACACAAAATAGTATGCAATATGAAGCTCCAAATCCTATTCCGCTGATCAAGCCTTGTCGAATTCCTGTTTTCTTGGGGCCTTCACATTTCTCTCTGTATAGTTCCATAATCTTCTTTTCAGCACAAAAAGAAGCTACTGTTCTTATGCTTCCAACTGCATCATTAGCAACTTGGCTTGCTTCCTCATATATCATCTGCATCAAATTGTATATAATACTTAGAATTTGATGCAAAATCTAAAATATGCTTTTACTTATGCAGCATTGTATAGCTACACAAAATAACTCCGTTGCTCGTACAACTAGATTTGAAACCGCAAACAACATCTCTATATCATATGCATGCAGTGCATCTACTCCACCTTAGAATACAAGGCATCTCAATAATCACTTGCACAAAAAATATATTTTTATATGGAAAATTTATGCAATTACTTATGCGACGTTGTTGCAAAATCTAAAGTATGCAGTTACTTGTTCACCTTTGCATCGGCGCTGAATCCGTTCATGAATTTCATTTGAATATATGCATTGGCTCCAATCAAAGGAATCATGAAAGTAATAATAAGCGCCAACTGCCAGCTCGCATTGAACGCAATTATCAAACCTACCAATGCTGTTGCTATATTTTCAACCATTAGTCCTAGTGCGTCACCAACAAGGGCACGGACAGATGCAGCATCTGCTGAGAGCCTTGCACCAATTGCACCACTTGAGTTCTCCGGTTCATCAAACCAACCAACCTCCATGCTAACAACCTTCTCAAAACAAATTAGCCTGATACGTTGGATTAACTTGTTTCCGGCCACAGAGAAAAAGTACGCCCGGGCAGGATTTGCCACTAAAGATGCAAGTCCAACTATCACAAACATTATTGACCAAAACTTGGAATCCTTTTTCAGCTCAGGAAAAGGTTCATAAAATATTTTGATAGCAACAGAAATCAATAAACCAAATACCGGAAATACAGCACCATTCACTATTGCAGCTACACATCCAATCAAAAGCATTGGAATCTCTGGTTTGTTGAGGGAAACAAGGCGCTTGAGTGGAACCTTTGGTGATTGTTCTTTGGTTTGTGAATGTTCAAGTTCAGGATCAGACATGTTAACTCCAGTTGGTAAACCAGATGAATTTGAAAATGAGTGGCGGCTACTATTCCCTGCAGATGATCCCGATCTTCGAAATAACCTCATTTCGGTAATTTCACCCTTGTCTTGGCGGCCCGTACTTTCTTTTGATTCCTTCTTTGTTTCTTGTAAGCATATAAGTTGTGAGTATGCTCCCTCCGGATCCTTGAGTAATTCTATGTGTGTTCCTGGTTGATAAACACAAGTTATAGTGAGATGCATAGAAACACAAGTGTGATAATTTGATTTCAGTTTATACAGGGTAAGTTCTAGGATCTCTATTTTTCCAGAAAGATAAAAATTCTTGATAGCATGAGAAATTCTTTCTTTTTGTTCTATCAAAAGTAGACACATAAATCATGAATGTTTTCAGAACCAAAGAGTTAATCATCTCTCAACTGATTATTATTCATTTCAACTTATATGTGATATGTAGATAACAGTTAAAATTTAAGATAGAAATACGGAATCGGTGATTTCGGTGAGAAAGCCATGTGACTAAAGTTGGTTTGTGTTTCTATTAGAAAGCTATATATAGTGTTCATGAGTTTTAAGAAATGAAGCTACATCCTTGCAAATAGCTATAACTTTTGGCCTAGTGATTAGTGCTTGATCCAACAAGGTAACCACTTATCATCTACAATTGACTAAATGAAAGAATCAATGCTTTAGCCCCACTTGTTTCATACCTTTTTCAACCATTCTCCCTCTATGGATTACGGCTATCATATCAGCATTCCTCACCGTGCTCAAGCGATGTGCTACAACAACAGTGGTTCTGTTGCCCATGATCCTGTCAAGAGCTTCTTGCACTAACCTTTCAGATTCTGCGTCAAGTGCACTTGTCGCTTCATCTAGAAGTAGAATTCTTGGATCTTTCAGGATCGCTCTAGCAATGGCAATACGCTGCTTCTGTCCACCCGATAACTGAGTTCCATGCTCACCAACCATTGTGTCCATTCCCTGAATGCAAAAAGTAAAAAGCTTAAGGTTACATTAAAACAGGTCGAAAGATCCTGAATCAAAATTGTAGAAATAATGACCTGTGGCAATTTATCAATGAATTTCGCTGCATTGGCAAGTTTGGCTGCAGCTCTTATCTCTTCAACTGTTGCACCCTCTTTTCCATATGCAATGTTATCCTTAATGCTAGACGCAAACAGCACTGGCTCTTGGCTAACAAGGCCAATTTTCCCCCTGATCCATCTAATCTGAAATTCTTTCACGTTAACGCCATCGATAAGAACTTCACCTTCGTGTGGATCATAGAATCTTTCTATCAAACTGATGACTGTTGATTTTCCACTTCCACTTTCTCCTACTAATGCTGTAGTGGAACCACTAGTTATATGAAGAGAGAATCCGTTGAATATCAGCTCCTCGGGTCTAGCTGGATAACTGAAATAAACATCCCTTAACTCTATTTCACCATGAATATCCTCTATTGTTTTACCATTTGGGTCATAAGAATCTATATCTGGTTTCCTCTCAATTGTCTGAAACATTTTATAAGCCGCTGCTTGACCCGCCGCAAAAGCATTCATGGAAGGGGATGCCTGGCCAAGAGACCTAAGATATGTATATCCATGTGAAATTTTATGTAAATAAGCTGAGTATGATATGCATCTCTTTTATTTCTATATTCGTGTATGGTCATAAACTCGCACGATTTTTACAAAAAAGCAAGGAGGTTATGTGCTTCATTAGAACATGAAATACAAACTACAGTTTACTTACTTTGAGGCAGTTATCACAGCAACTATGATATTGATCACCGTACCCCCGTTATATCCTTTTTCCATTATCATCTTTGCACCCAACCATACAGCTAAACCATAACCGAAAAATATAAGGAACATAACCATGCCAAGACCCATTCCGGATACAAAACCTTCATAAACTCCTGCTTTGCAAGCATATCCAAGAAATGTGTTGTAACTAGAGACTGCTTGTTTTCCCCCGGTAAAGGACGCAACCTTAAGATAAACACATCTAATTAAAACAACGAATATTCGTAGCACCATTAGGGATAAGCATCAACAAGGTATTCAAGTTTAACAACAGCATACAGTTCTTATTGATCCAATTGTCTGTTCAGCTACATTTGCAGCTTTTGCATAAGCTCTTTGACCTTTTGATGCCATCCTTCCTATGAGGATGGCCATAGAAGCACCCGACACTATAAGAAGTGGAATAATGGACAACATGACAACAGTAAGAAGCCACCCTTTCACAAATGCTATCACAAACCCACCAATGAATGTTGATATTAGCTGCATAAATTTTCCAACCTGTTTAAACAAGCAATTTGTTAGTAAATGGCAACTTTGAGAAAGCAGCAACAACTCCTAATTCGCATTCAACTCTTTAGTATATGTAACTGTTGAGCGTTTGGTCTATGAAGATATTTATACTTCTTTTCACATGTGGAAATATGAAGTTAACTCATGTGACAAGTCATTATCCGAAAAGAATCGCTAGTGAAATTCCACACCTAGAAGCCCATTGCTCCGAAATTTAGACAAAAATGGAACTGTGATCCTGGGATCTTGGGTAGAGGCGGGCAATATTTTAGTGGGTAAATTAACACCTGAAATGGCGAAAGAATCCTCGTATGCCTTAGACGATAGATTATATATAGTAGTAGTAGACTAGTAGTAGCGTAATACCTTCTCACCCATGGCTTCTTGTATGAGAACTGTGTCACCTGACATTCTCCCTATCACCTCTCCAGTGTTAGTTTCCATATCAAAGAAACTAATGTCTTGTCTTAGTATAGTCTTCAAATACAACCCTCTTATTCTTGCAGCCTGTATTTCCCCTGTGGCCATCCAACAAGCAACCTCTGGAAAAAAAAATGAAAATATTTTCGGCACCAAGGGTCTTTCGTTTTTTCATGTCTCAAAAACTCTTGTGATTTGAGGGTAAAGAATCGTCTCCAGTACTGAAGAGACAAGTTATTGTTTTTCCTTTTGCAAAGATAAAAGTATAATCACATTGCAACTAAATGGCAAAAAGTGTTACATCGTGCTATTTTTTCCTTTTGTTTTTTTATACACTTCCCTCTCCGGTACTGGAGAGGATCTTGACCCTGATTTACGATATCACACTAAGGAAAGTTGAAGTTGGTAGGTGAATACACATGACAAAGAGACAAAGTAACAAGGGCAGATTTTAGATTGTTTGGTTAAAGAAGTTCTAACATTATATCATGAATGATCTCTTTGATAAACTTAAAACTATTTGGTATAAGTTCATGAATAGTTCTATATATCTAACATACTATACTTACGTAGGAATGCTGCCACACCAATGCCTATTCCCAAGTATACAAGTTTGAGACAGATCTGCAATGTTAACAAGTAACCAAGTTATGATATTCTTAGAACCAAACTTTGCCATAACTTTTTTCTAGAAAAAACCAAAGTCCAAACCATAACATCAGAACTTTAGAATTTCACACTCTAGTATTTAAATTACAATTCTAGATATGATATCAGGACTTTGTCACTTCATAAATGTCATAAACTAAAGTCAAATTTAGATATCTCTATTAAGCTCATAAAGAGCAAGACTTTTAGATTGTTTAGATATCTCTATTAAGCTCACAATCTCTTTATTGAATCTCTCGCGGTTATAGTTTATGAACTTCCAGAGGTAAAAAGCGGCATAATGTACGAGACTCTCAACTAGTAAAAGTCTGTAGAGGATAGATGTACATAGTCATACCCTTACATGTAAAGTTGTGTTTTGGGCTTTGAACTCATAACCTCAAGTCACAAGGTAAACAACTTTATCATTGCGCCGAAACTTAACCTCTAAAGAGACGTAAAATAAACTTGAGAAAAATGAAAACAAACCCTACTCTCTTATATAAGAGTTGTTTTGAAAATAGGGAACTTTTTTTGTTATGGATATTTTACCTTGGAAACATCACTGACAACATTGGATCTGGTAGACTGGTTAGTACCAAAGCTATTAATAACTTGACCAAAGAGTATTGCCATGATTGGCATTCCTATTCCATTTCCAATAGCTCCAATGGAACCAACAATCATTAACACAATGTCAGTGGAGTCTGCAAATGAGAACAACCTATAATATGAAACTGTTTCAGTCTTTTCTTTTCCCTTGCTATTTCCACCCTTTGTGTTGACTGCAGTTAAGTCCTCATTGTTGCTCCGATTTTCGGTTACACGACTCTCATGCTGCCGTTCTTCTCCATTCTCAGAACCCATATTAGTAATGTCTTCTATACTAGATTAGTATATGGATTATAGAGTATAGAAGCAGGGTAAGGTTGAACTAGAACTAAATTCTCATAAGGTACAATGTTCTTTTAAAGCTTGGGAATCAAGCTACAGAACCATGTTGACATTTTTTACATTTACCTAACATGATTTGAAACTCTTATACACTGATTCTTGAATCAACAAAAAAACAGGTGGAATGAAAGATTGAAAGCATAATAAAGAAACTCAGTATGTTGCTTCCTGTTATACTTTTCCTGGACAAGGGATAGCATTTGTCAAGCAACAACAGTGCACAAACCTTTATCGAACGACGCCATAATATTTTATTAGAAATCATTTTCATCGACAAAACATTAATCTCTATGTGTTTTTTATCATTTCGCCTATGGTTTTTCTTGGTCTCCCTTCTTCTCTAAGAATTGAACTAACATCTATTTGATTTACTCTCCTTACAGGCGTTCTACCGGTCTGCATTTGTGCAAACTACTAAGACATGATTATACCCTACCGTAGCATTTGTCAAAGAAAATTTGAAATGGTTAGTTTTGAGAAGTGCATTGAACACAAATTCTTTAACAAAGCCATAGCCAATTTATGAAGCAAAAGACTATTTTATGTATTAGTTGCGAGATATTCTCAAAATTACAAATTCGTTAAAGATAAGGATTTAATATATATAGACCGAGTAACATTTAACTGTTGTTTACACTGTCGAGACATCATCACTCACTCATATGTTAAGTGTTATTGACTCTCAACAAAACTTTGATTTCATAGTTCCATATGATGAAATGAACTTGGACATGGTAATATGGTATTAACCTTGAAAAAAGTGCACTATAAAACAAAAGAATGGAATAAAGAAATATAAAGTGAGAAAGGAGAGAAAGTGGTAGGAAATTCAGGAGGATTTATTCAACAGTAGAAAAATCAAAATGGAAAAGACAGTATCTAATTATGTTGAAAAGATTAAAAAAATGTACATGAAATGAAACTGAAAAGTTGAAACCGTATGAGTATATAGTATGGGTAGGTGAATCCATAATGTTACCAGCAAAAGCTAAAAACTCGATTCTTGTGCACGAAAATTGTTGGGAGAGACAATCACACACCCTAGAGGCTATTAGTTCATGTTATATCAATATAACCTATGTTCTCATACATCAATCCTCGTTTAGGATACCTTTATTATACCTCGAGATTCAAACAACTATAGTCTGTTATTTGTCAAATAGTGAATTAAGGAATTAGTAGTTTGAATCCTGAAAATAATCTCCTTATTACTTAAAGATGTAAAGTTGTATATATCTTCCCTCTCAGACCCCACTATACACAAGCTTCGTGCAATGAGCCACATTTTTTTATATTACCCTCATAAAAATCTTCTTAATAGATATATACAACCCATTGAAACACAATTATCTCATTTTGATAGATAACCGTGAATTGGTTCTCTCGTAGCCGTTCGTGGTTCTTTTAATGAACGAACCAGATTTTTAGCTACAATTTGAGTAAAATAAGAGAAGGATAATTGATAATTGATTCATGAATATTAAGAGGGGCAGCCACGAATACCGAAAGTGACTAATTCCTTACCTAAGAAGGTGAGTATCCTTAACAATACAAAAAAAATCCTAGAAGAACTAGCACTAGAAACCACTGTGTAGAGAGCTATAGGAACCATACTGAATATTCCCCTACCATACCGGTATTACGTACCTGCATAGTTGGAGGTGGTAAGCTACTAATAACTTGGCCAAAGTAGCAATGTCATGAATGGCATTGCTCCCTAATGGTGCCAACAACCATCAATACAATGTCAGTAGAGTCTGATTAGCCGGAAATATGGAACTGTTTCAGCCTTTTTGTTTGCTTGCTCTTTTCACCATTCGTGTTGGTCTCTAGGGGATTCTCTACTTTACTTGTATCATTGTACTTATGCTCTTTGCCATTATCTCTTAAGGGTTTGTTTGCGAGTTGAGTTTTAGAGGAAAGGAGACTTTGAAGTCATCTCACCAATGGCTCGCAAGTCTTTCATTTTCCTTCATTAAAACTCAACTCACAAACATGCCATAAAGATATATAATTGACTTGGGTACGTGGTTAATGAAGATTGAATTATGTAACTATAACTCTAAAAAATCACGATCATTATATGAAGCAAAGGATTAGTTAAGGTTTTGGTCTTATAAGCTTATCATCTCATAGGATGTCAAAACCCAAGTCCAAACAGATCAATAAATCATAAAATAGACAATAATTGTGTCCATCACTTCATACAAAATTCTAGTCATGGAATCATGGAAACAGTCCTTACATGAAGAATATTATGTGTGTTGCTAGTTTTATACATTTTCATTATATTATTTATCGTTGATATTTAATCATTATTGAGTCTACAA
The DNA here is from genome assembly GCF_001865875.1 of Lupinus angustifolius. Classification (NCBI taxonomy): domain Eukaryota; kingdom Viridiplantae; phylum Streptophyta; class Magnoliopsida; order Fabales; family Fabaceae; genus Lupinus; species Lupinus angustifolius. The sequence continues at coordinate 11,810,597 of NC_032012.1, forward strand.
AAAATAACAATGCAAATGAATGATGAATAATGCAACGAGTATGTATAAATTTTTACACTAACATTGTGTAGATTTTTTCAAGTAGTTGACAACTTTTTATTAGATTGAGACATAATGGAACATAAAAATTGGAATAGCTAATAAAGAGTACTCCTCGTCCTAGCCATCAATTCTAGGGACATCTAATGGTTTACATCTTCTCTAATTTAAACCATTAGATTTTTCTAGAATTGATGGCTAATATATAAAATAAGTTTAAAATTTTCCTAAAAAACTTACTCTTGGAGTAAATGAATTACTTCCATAAAAAAATATGTACTGATAATGTAAGAATTTTTTATATTACCAGTGTGTTATTCACCATTTATATTTAACTATGCTTTTAAATATAAATAATATAAATGAATTATAGATAATATCTATGAAGCAAAGATACGAATACGTGTATCCGATACGTCGACACGCATTTTTTCTAAAATGTAGGATACGATACGTTCATGAATACGTGTATAAATTAATAAAAAATACATAAAATATGATAACTTCTTGAAATAAAGGTAAGCCATTTATTTATCTTCTCTATTAATACTCTCACACATCCTCTTCTCTTTATAAACATACTAAGTGAAAAGAAACTAAGAAGTAAGAAAGGTAAGCATTTTTCTGTTTGCTCTTCACAACATACCTATGGCGATAGAGGCACTAACACTAAGCACCGGTCGGTGACGTTATGGATCGGAAAGTACCTGCTATTCGAGAGTCAATGTGGTGTGATGGTAAGTTGGTATGATGTGACATTTAAATAAGTGAGTGTTTATTGAAAACTGTTAGATGTCTCTCATCATTTCTATGCATTAAAAGAATTTTATGACAATTTTATGGCTCTCTTTAAGGGCATTTTATGTCACTTTTGTGGCTTTGTTTCCAAGCATCCAATGCTTCATATCCAAGATACCAAGATTTTGCTTGCCTATAAAAGGACACATATAGAGAGCTTCAAAATCATCTTCACAACACACAACATCTCTTTCATTTACACATATATTGTGAGTGCATTCTTGGTGAGAATTCTTGTTCCATTTGAGAGAGTATTTGTGAGAAAAAATATTGTCATTTGTCCTCATCATTATAAGAGGATTTCTTGTACTCTTCTTTTTTACATAATTTTGCTCTTGATCGCCCGTGGTTTTTTCCTCTCACACTGAGGGGTTTTTCCACGTTAAATCTTGTGTGTTATTTTCTTTATCCTTTACTTGCTTCTCTTTTGTTCTCAATTGATTCAATCATGTGCTTCCGCATTGCGCTCTATCCTTAACAAAAACAAATCTATCTTATCATTAAAATGAATCTATATATCCTATATTTTATTGAAAATGAATCTATATAGCATATATTTTATTGAAAACGAATCTGATACGTGTCTTGATATTTATTTTTATTTCTTTATTTTTTTTTTTTTGGATACTCTATGGACACGTATCCTTCGCGAATCTGAGCGTATCCGTGTCGGATACGTGTCGGACACCGACACGCGAGGGTATTTGGCGAATCCGTGCTTCATAGGATAATATAATTATTATATAAATTTTTATATATAGATATTACTTCAAAGTTCAAATACATGTGGTTTGGTACGACCTTCATTTTAAAATATTTTTTCCAACATTATAGGCAGGAGTGCAGGATAGTGAATATTGACAATTTTTTAAATAAAATGGTTTAAAACTAAACATGACAACTTATTTTGAAAACAAAATGGAAAAATATTGAACATAAGTTTATTAAATTTTTTTGGAAATGAAAAGTAGAAACATATCTTTCATGTTAGGATGCAACCAGAGATTTTATAACCCACCATCTTCTATGGCTTCTTGAATAATTATGAATATATCTTCTATGGCTACTTGTAAAAGGTAAAGATTATTATAATAGAGATAGTAAGTAATTAAGGAGTGGAGTCATATAAGAGGAAAGAAATATGCAATAAGTATTTTTAAAAGCAAAATAATATAAATTGACTTAAATATTCTTATAATATTAATGGTGTTATAATGATGTAAGACTTCAATATAACCTCATGTATCGTACTAGACTAGAGGTCAAATATTCAATTTATGATAACAACATTTCTTGGATTTATGGTCTAAATATTTGAGTATACAATGTTATGATGATCTTTTTTGAAAACAACTTCAAGTTAATAATTACTTTTATTATATGTGTTAACAATCAAGATATATTTGATTGACTTTAATTATTATGATTTATTCATTTTTTGTTTCTAACATACACATGTTAATTATATTAATGAGGATATTTTCTTAACAAAAATCATTAATTTACTTATGAATTTAGAAAGGATCCTATAATCTATGTAAAAGGATTAAAATCAATCTCTAAAAATGTTTTTATAAAAAAGGGCAATAAAGTGATGGAAAAAACCAAATATACTAGACCAAACCATAAACTAAAGTGAACTAAGCAAAAAATCATTATTTCAAACTAGTTTTGAAACCGAACCATTTTTGAACAGTTTGATTCAAATTTAAAAGCACGTGAGAGTGGATTCAAGTTTAGAATCACTTCAATTTTAAAACGGCTTTTGACTTGTTTTAAACCAATTTGGATTTAAAATTGATTTTGAACCTAGTTTTGAACCTTAGTTTTGAACCTTAGTTTATTCTAGAACCATGTTAATACCATTTCTAATTCGGATTTCGAGGTTATGCAACATTTTATTAAAAAAAATCAGTTCGGTCCAAAGAACCAAACCATACTATACAATATCCCAATTTCCACATGCCATTGTTTTGTATCATTTTTATTCATTTTGTTAATATGTATTAAGTTTTTTTCACAACTATCTTGATTTAAATTTTGGTTTTGTTGAAATCAAAATGAAAATTTCAATTCATTATAATTTTAAATTAATGGTGAAAAAGTAATTCATAAGACTCATTGGAAAATAAAACAACTTAAATTATAAATTATATTAAAAAAGTTAATATTGAATTAAAAATAAAAACAACTTAAAGTAGAAAACTAATTGTTTTAACTGATATCTTTTTTTCTCCTGTGTTTCTAAGTAAAGGTTTCATGAGACTTTTATCACTTTTTCAACCCTTGATCAATAATGTATTAGTCTAGTTGTATATGACTCTACTAAATCTTTAGGTAGACCAAATGGTTAATAATTTAATTCATGTGAATGATACTTATTGAGAGAGACATCCAGACATTCTGAGAGAGATTAGTTTTTTACATATAAGATGTGGGGATACACATGATTATATAAATAAAAAAAACTTTCTGAACCCTTTCAAAGGTGGAGAGGATATAGAGTAAATTCAAAATAAGAAAACGTGGGAAGATAATAATTTTTTTTGTTTCCTACATGTATCATAAGAGACAATTATGTTCGAGCCGGGAACATCCACATGTATGTGAGGCTAAATATCTTACTTAAGAGGAATTAAGCATGTACCGCTTGAACCAAATCTTTAGATGGTGATAGCAACATTAACACCTACAAAGTAAAATAACATTGACATATACCAATATTGGTATATGTTTAAAATTTATAAATAAATTAAATTGAATCTATAAAAAAATAATTAAAATAAAAAGGGAAATCAAATAGTTGAAGAAAAAAATTAAAGCACACGTACAACTTTCAACAATAATTTATTTATGTGACAATAGTGTCAAAGTCCTGTTTTGATTTTGTCAATAGCTTATCAGAAGCATTAAATAATATTATATAAGTTATATGCAAATAATTATATTATCCTTATTTTAAATTTGATGTAATTGTTAATATATTTATTTGGCTTAATGGCAATTGTTGTGGTAACCATGATCTAGGATGATGGTGTGGTGGTCATGGGGATGACAATGGTGGTAGGGATGGAAGTGACGGTGATGTTCGTAATGAGAGAATAATTTTGATAATAGTGATAACGACACTAATGGTAGTAGGTAGCAAGCAAAATGGCTGTCGGATCAATGTTTGAAATTGTGGTTATGGTTAATATGATTACGTTAACGCAGTCGTTACGACGTGGTTTGTAGCCGTTGTGATGTGAATTATTTTGCGAGTAAAAAATATTTTGATATTGATGTGGTCTGATGCGGCCCAATATGATTATATTACAGCCCAAATGCGGTCTGATGCAGTCACATCATTGTTATCCAGCGTTATACCGCAAGTGTAGTGTGATACGGTTGCGACAGTCACCACAACCACTATATTGTAGTTGTATCATGTGATATGATCCGTAATTTAAAATACTGTTAGAATAGGGAGATGGTGTTGCAATGGTTGTCTGATAATGGTAGTCACGAATCATAAAGACGAAGGTTAGTGTTTGGTGATAAGGTTAGAGGGGAAATTGTATTATTCAATCATATTTGCTTTTAAACAACTTATTCCATCCGATTAGCAACTAAATTAAATTCTAATTTTTTGTACTACTAAGAGTATCTCTTCACATATTGGAGTAAAGAACTAATCCTTTGGAATATGTGATTGTTACTGTCAACAAATGTTATTTCCAAGAATCAAATCTTTAATATTTTAGTCATCATAAAGATCTAGCAAGATCTTACACTAACTAGATAAATACTTTGTTAATATACTAAACCATAAATTAAGACAAAATATCATAGTTTTTCTTCTTATATGTCCACAATCCTAATCATTAAAGTAGTTCTTAATTTTATTTTGAATTATCAAGTGAGTGAGAAATACAAAATAAATATTATAAAAAATAAAAAATTCGTAAACTTTAATAGACAGACTAAAAATTATATGCCAATCTTTCCACTCTTTTATTTTTATTAATGATATTTATTTTAATATGTGATATATTTTCAATAAGTATTGTGGTTAGATATTAACTATTGAATTTTAATCTTAAGATACATGAAAATTCAACATGCTATTACATGGAACTACATTTATTTATTGTTAGTTAGAAAACTATAACATAAACTTAATATATATTAATTTTATATTTTTTAATTAAAGAGAATAAAAGATGCCAACATGTTATGGGTATCTCTAATCCACATTAGCATGACTTGGGAAATAATAATGAAGAGATCCAAAATAAAAATAATGTGACTACAAAGGTAGATTAGGAGACATGTCACTTTTTGTCTCCAAGTTATAAGTAGCTTAATGTTAATAATAATAATAATAAATAAATAAAAAAGATGAAATGAAACTCCACTACCACTTTAGGTGAGTTAGGTTCTGTCACAGTCACAGCTGGCGTGGCATGGGTCCCTCTCCTCTTTATCTATTCTTACTCAATTTCTATTACCGAATCAACCAATCCAACACATGATCTTTTTTTGGTGTGAGTGAGATTATCAAGGGGTTGATTTAGTGATGTAAAGTCGTGCTATATTTTTTAAAAGATCAAATTATTAAGGATTTGATTTTTTTAGAGTGATATTTATTGAGAATGATAAGATTATACATTCTAAAATGAATTAGTTCTATAATATAAAGTAATGAAATATTCTTGATAGTAGCCAAAAATATGCTACTAGGGTTATGACGATCAAATCTCTTCTTAAACAAGTGTGACGTATATAGTAATTAAAGTTTAACATGTTTATTTTTTAATTGTCTAGATATGAGTAGTATGGTAATTAAGACCGTCTGCCCTACCCGTGTCCACGCAATGTAGATCTAAATTAGAGCAGATATAGACATGTCTGTGGATGGATAAGAATTGTTAGTGAGACATTTTAGGATAGATAGACATATTTTTCATGCTTATTGGGCGGGCCAACAAGCCCCACGAGCTTTGCCCAAATTGCCAATGATAAATATGACCTATCCAAAAATTAGATCTAATATATAGAATATGGACTAGCTGTCATCATTCTTGTCCCATCCAATAAAAAAACACTTAAAAGTTATAAAAACAAAAACTATTATTTTATACTATTCACTAGAATTCTATTCTAAATACATAGAAACACTATTATTTTAAGAGAAATGATCTTCATTCCTAATATATAAAACCTATTTAAAAGTTTAATATATTCCAACATAACTAAATATACTAATATATATCTCTTTAAATAAGTTTACAAGTTCTATTTTTAATAAACATATCTACAACTAACAATTAAATTAAATTTTTATATATATTTATATTGAAATTTCATATGTATATGAAAACTTTATTATATTAAAATATTATAATATAATTAAATATACCATACTAAAAGTACATAAATCTAACCTGTTAAGATATTATTCTCGTCTGTAGATGAAAAATGTCTAACCTCACCTAATATATTACTAGGTTAAACAGTGGGTTCCAACAATGACATATTTCTACTAATGGTCTATACTTATCAATATTTACTATACATAAATTTCCATTATGATGTAATTTTTATTTTCCTATTTTGTCCTTAATATTGCCTTAATATTGTTTAACTTTTATGAAAAAAAAAACTTTATAATTTTAAACAATTACCACGACACATTAATTAACTATATTTCTTACCTTAAATTCATTATGAGAAAAAGATGTATGCACTGACAGTGTACAAGATTTATATACTGTCATTGTATCATCCACCACAACTTATTCCATCCGATTAGCAACTAAATTAAATTCTAATTTTTTGTACTACTAAGAGTATCTCTTCACATATTGGAGTAAAGAACTAATCCTTTGGAATATGTGATTGTTACTGTCAACAAATGTTATTTCCAAGAATCAAATCTTTAATATTTTAGTCATCATAAAGATCTAGCAAGATCTTACACTAACTAGATAAATACTTTGTTAATATACTAAACCATAAATTAAGACAAAATATCATAGTTTTTCTTCTTATATGTCCACAATCCTAATCATTAAAGTAGTTCTTAATTTTATTTTGAATTATCAAGTGAGTGAGAAATACAAAATAAATATTATAAAAAATAAAAAATTCGTAAACTTTAATAGACAGACTAAAAATTATATGCCAATCTTTCCACTCTTTTATTTTTATTAATGATATTTATTTTAATATGTGATATATTTTCAATAAGTATTGTGGTTAGATATTAACTATTGAATTTTAATCTTAAGATACATGAAAATTCAACATGCTATTACATGGAACTACATTTATTTATTGTTAGTTAGAAAACTATAACATAAACTTAATATATATTAATTTTATATTTTTTAATTAAAGAGAATAAAAGATGCCAACATGTTATGGGTATCTCTAATCCACATTAGCATGACTTGGGAAATAATAATGAAGAGATCCAAAATAAAAATAATGTGACTACAAAGGTAGATTAGGAGACATGTCACTTTTTGTCTCCAAGTTATAAGTAGCTTAATGTTAATAATAATAATAATAAATAAATAAAAAAGATGAAATGAAACTCCACTACCACTTTAGGTGAGTTAGGTTCTGTCACAGTCACAGCTGGCGTGGCATGGGTCCCTCTCCTCTTTATCTATTCTTACTCAATTTCTATTACCGAATCAACCAATCCAACACATGATCTTTTTTTGGTGTGAGTGAGATTATCAAGGGGTTGATTTAGTGATGTAAAGTCGTGCTATATTTTTTAAAAGATCAAATTATTAAGGATTTGATTTTTTTAGAGTGATATTTATTGAGAATGATAAGATTATACATTCTAAAATGAATTAGTTCTATAATATAAAGTAATGAAATATTCTTGATAGTAGCCAAAAATATGCTACTAGGGTTATGACGATCAAATCTCTTCTTAAACAAGTGTGACGTATATAGTAATTAAAGTTTAACATGTTTATTTTTTAATTGTCTAGATATGAGTAGTATGGTAATTAAGACCGTCTGCCCTACCCGTGTCCACGCAATGTAGATCTAAATTAGAGCAGATATAGACATGTCTGTGGATGGATAAGAATTGTTAGTGAGACATTTTAGGATAGATAGACATATTTTTCATGCTTATTGGGCGGGCCAACAAGCCCCACGAGCTTTGCCCAAATTGCCAATGATAAATATGACCTATCCAAAAATTAGATCTAATATATAGAATATGGACTAGCTGTCATCATTCTTGTCCCATCCAATAAAAAAACACTTAAAAGTTATAAAAACAAAAACTATTATTTTATACTATTCACTAGAATTCTATTCTAAATACATAGAAACACTATTATTTTAAGAGAAATGATCTTCATTCCTAATATATAAAACCTATTTAAAAGTTTAATATATTCCAACATAACTAAATATACTAATATATATCTCTTTAAATAAGTTTACAAGTTCTATTTTTAATAAACATATCTACAACTAACAATTAAATTAAATTTTTATATATATTTATATTGAAATTTCATATGTATATGAAAACTTTATTATATTAAAATATTATAATATAATTAAATATACCATACTAAAAGTACATAAATCTAACCTGTTAAGATATTATTCTCGTCTGTAGATGAAAAATGTCTAACCTCACCTAATATATTACTAGGTTAAACAGTGGGTTCCAACAATGACATATTTCTACTAATGGTCTATACTTATCAATATTTACTATACATAAATTTCCATTATGATGTAATTTTTATTTTCCTATTTTGTCCTTAATATTGCCTTAATATTGTTTAACTTTTATGAAAAAAAAAACTTTATAATTTTAAACAATTACCACGACACATTAATTAACTATATTTCTTACCTTAAATTCATTATGAGAAAAAGATGTATGCACTGACAGTGTACAAGATTTATATACTGTCATTGTATCATCCACCACTGATGTTTAATTATTGTTGACTTTTCAAAAAAAGTAATTCAAATGAAGGGTGAATGATAGTGTGCATGTGTATAAATTTTTACACTGTCACTATACAGATATTACACTCATTAATTATTATAACAAATATAAAAAATATATAATATAAAGGAAACCAAACATAAAAATTACATTTTAATTTTAAAAATAAAATATATAAACATTAAATCTGCAATATCATATAATATTGATCGGCAGATATGGAGTGCCTACCGACGACTAATAATCTATACTTCTATACTATATCTAAAGGTAAAACATGGTGTAACTTTTATCATGGTGTAATTTTCACTTCCTATTTTATCTTTCACATTATTTAATTTTTACAAAAAATTATATAATTATAAGTAACAACCACCAATATTGATCTATACATACCTGTAATAAATAAAGAAAGAGTGGGAAATACATAATGAACCAAATAATAATAATGCACTAAATAATTGAACCTGAACATGTTAGGTCCACATAAAATCTCAAACTCAAACGTTAATGTCCTCTTCTATAATCTTTTGTCTTTGTTCTTGTTTTGACCCATGGAAGATGAATATTTACTCACCAATTCTCAAACCATTCAACACCATGATCTACCCTTTCATGCTTCTAAGTCATTCAATGATGTTACCACCTTACAAAAACCACCACAACTTTCAGAAATTCAACCCATCATTCAACAACAAAAACAACACCACTCATTGAATCAAAATCAAATTTTTAAGAAGAAACTTGGTCGTCCAAAATCAGCACCTTCTATATTTTCAATGCATGAACTCAAACCAAAGTCAACACAACACTCTAAACCTGATTCATCTAGTTCAATTATAAGACAAGGCATTTGTTTACTTGTTATTTATCTTTGTTTTGGTGTTACAATATATTCATTCAACACAGAACATTTTTCAGGGATTGAAACACACCCTATTATTGATGCACTTTATTTTTGTATTGTTACTATGTGTACCATAGGTTATGGTGACATAGCACCTTTGACCCCAGTTACTAAAGTTTTTGCTTGTGTTTTTGTGTTGGTTGGGTTTGGTTTTATTGATATACTCCTTAGTGGGCTTGTTAACTATGTTCTAGATTTGCAAGAGAGTATGATTTTAACAGGGTTAGAAATGAGTGCTCCAATAAGAACTAGAACAAGGGAAGGTTTTTCTGCAAGGAATTACATTGTTGATGTGGCAAAAGGGAGAATGAGGATTAGGTTAAAAGTTGGTTTGGCACTTTGTGTTGTTGTCATCTGTATCGGGATTGGGAGTTTTGTGTTGTATTTTGTTGAGGGTTTGGATTTGGTTGATTCTGTTTATTTATCGGTTATGTCTGTTACAACTGTTGGGTATGGTGATAGAGCCTTTAAGACCCCTCTAGGGAGGTTATTTGCAGCTATTTGGCTGCTGTTTTCGACGTTGATGGTGGCGAGGGCGTTCTTGTATTTGGCCGAGGCCAGAATCGATAGGAGGCATAGGAGAATGGCCAAGAAAGTTTTGCATAGAGAAATCACTGTTGAGGATTTGTTTGCTGCAGATATCAACAACACTGGTTTCATCAGGTAACTTTCTTTTCCCATTGTTTAGGTCAAATCTATCTTTTTCTGTTTTTGTTCAGAGTCAATTGATAATTTGCCATCCTAATTTACTCTGTCCATTAGGTCACTGTCTTAAGTGTCGATAATAGTCCTGCAAATAGTAAAGTCGTATAAGGAATTAGCATGGTTTTAAATTTTGGTCCACAACTAAAATTTCGGTTGTAATATTGTGGTTTTGGGAGCCTCTACAACTCCATCGTGACTGAAATTGTGGTCTTATTTTCCCTCAATTCCGGTAAATGTAACGTAACTGCAATTGTGACTGCAACCCTGCTTTAAAGTTTAAACCATTAAGTAGTAAGAGTGATGTTGACTATTGAGTAGTGAGTTAGATTAAATGGACCTCAAGGCTAAATTGTAAGGAGCCTGAACCTCATAGCAATTTCGGGCATCTAACTTATGCAGGAAAACATCTAATTTAAGTAGTAAGAGGTTGTTGAGTGTTGATTCTAGTTGTACAAAAAGTGAAGCTGTATGAGCAGTAAGAGTGTTGACTAATGAGCATGATTTTAAACTGTGACTGCAATTGTTGTTACGTTACACTTTCCGCAATTACAGACTATTGTGGGAAAATAAGGCTATCACAATTGTGGCTTTGATGCTGTTGCAAAGACTACTAAAACCATATATTTGTTGCCTCAATTGTTGCAGCAACCTATATATAAAAACCTTGATATTGAGTACTAAGTGGATTAAAAGGACCCTGAAGGCTTCTTTGTAAGGAGCCGAAACCTGATAGCAATTCTGGGCATCGAATCTAACCCGGAAAATAGCTCCTCATATTGTAAAACTACTCTTAAAGTTTGTATGCCATAAATAGGATATTCTAATAAAGTGCCATGCTCCTCAAGTTAATTAACTACAACTAGCTATCATCATTTGTTGCTTATATAGAGCATCTGTTATGATTCATGGATTCTCGATATGAGCCAAAAAAGTATCGACTAAAGAAATTGTTAGTCATAAGAAGCACAATTATAATTTTGTTTAGTACATCATTGCAATGCATGGATTATATACTTTTTTCTTGTTTATTTGCTAAGCTTGTCATCTTTTGATGTCACTTTCTGGATTTAGTGTGCACTATGCATAGTATACAGATAAGGGCAGAGAGAGTGAGGTATCAATAATGTATGCATTATGCAAGTATTTTATGTGGTTGACATTATTTTAAATGGTTAACTTTGCCGAGTTGATTTTTTTAGATTATTTTTCAACCAGAGTTTTGCTTCTGTTCTTGTTTTGTTTCAGTAAGTCTGAGTATGTAATTTTCAAGCTGAAAGAGATGGGTAAAATACAGGAAAAAGATATATTGCAAATTTGTAACCAATTCAGGAGGCTCGACCCGACAAACTGCGGGAAGATAACACTACCTCATCTCTTGGAGGGCACATGACAGAGTAAAAGTAAGTCAAGTTACACATATACACACACATATATATATATATATATATATATATATATATATGTATGTATGTATATATGTGTGTGTACAAATGATTGTTTCGGCTAAGAAGCTGGTAAGGCATTAACTATACACAAGGAAGAAGATGGAGAAGTAGATAGTTATGATCCCTGCAAAATGTATAGGATAAATTATAAATATTTTTTAACTTGCTTTGTAACTGTAGGAATGTGAGTAATTGAATTATTTGGAGTAACATTTTGTGGAGAAAGAGATCTGTTCTGTTCTCGCGAAATGTCAAGTTTCATATTGGTTAAGTCTAAGGTGTCAACTCGGTTATTCTAATATAGTATCAGAGTCTATATCGATGTTGGGCACCCATATCTATCCAGTCTTGCAAACTTCATACTCCGAATATGGAAAATAAACACCAATTTGGGAATCATGTGTAAATGACGATATTTCATTTCATTTCATTTATAGGGACTAACTTGTGAATTGCATCTTTAGAGAGCTTATTGTTGATCAAATGCCAGATCTCAAACTTCAACCATTGATAATTGTTTCCTGCATAAATTAATGGTTACAAATGGTGCACCTTATGATATGAGATGATTATCAATGAAACACTAGCTTAGTGCAGCCTCATATGTTACATTGTTTCATATCAGTTCAAACAACAGGAAAATTCATATGACACTGCAAATTTCGCCTATCCGACTTATCGAATGTGCCCCAGTTAATGCCCAAAACTTGATGCAACCTGTAAGGTTATTGTGTAATTTTTTGTATAGAAGATTTATAGCATGCTTAGTTTGATGTCCCGCGCCTCTCAAACACGCACATTGTTGCTCAAACTTGCGTTTGAGGCTCCCCAACGTAAAAACAAACAAACACGCGCTCAGTAGCAGAGTGGAATCTCAGTGGCTTGGAGACCTTACTTTAAGGGTTCATTTGCGAGTTGGGTTTTAGACGGAAAGAAATGTAAAGTGAAAGCTTCTGAGTCATTTCAAAAGGGTATTATGTAGCTCCCAAGTATTCTCTTTCCCCAAAACCCAACTCGCAAATAGACCCTAAAGTTAACCGAACAAAGAACACCTCTCTTTTGACAAGTAGTATTGTACTGATGCAGAACTTTGAAAAGTGGAAAAGGACCTATCATGTTTGTGTCACCTAACTTATGTGTATGTTACCCTTTTAATCTTGGAGCACAAGACAAGACATGCACTTCATGGGATCTATCAAATTCTTTATTGCTTTTGTTGTTGAGATAAAGCTTTAGTATCACAAGAAAGCAAACACAACAAAGCCTATTATGTTGAAATTTTCTTTATGTTCATGTTAGACTTATGGGTTTTGAGTCTTTCAAACTCATAATGTCCTTATATACTTGTAAGACTATTCATTTATATTACTTTTATTTCAGAGTCATTGTTGGTAAAATTTAAACCATAGATAATGTAATGACAATATAAAATCTCTTATACTGACAACGACATATACATATTTTTTCTCTATAAACTATGTCCATGAGTAAATAAATTATTATAGTATTGAGGTAGATTTGAAAACTTGAGCTTAGCTTAATAAATTACAAGTGGTATTGGTGCTTAGTCTACTAGCATTGAGGTTCTAATTTTAATAATCTTGTTTCTATCTTAATATTTTTCAGTTGCAGAAAAAGTCCAAGAATAGATTGTTTTTGGTGTCTAGCTTTGTTGAAATTGCATTCATGGCTTTCCACTATTTTACAAACAAAGTTGATTTTTTGGTTGTGATAATAAAAGAAAGGTTATATCAGGAAGCATTTTAATAAGATTTGAGATTATTATTTTTTAATCCTCTATAGAGTTTTTCTGTTGCTATTTATTAACAAATCAATTTATTTAACTTAATGCTACGTGACACTGAAATTTGGGTTTGCAACTTGGCATCTCCCCTTCACCTGAAAATGATTTTTATCTGGTACACATATGCTATCCTACACTTTGTGCCACTCCATGTCCCATGGGCATGTGATTGATCAGAAAAAATATATTTAAGTTCAAATTTAATTATTAAATATTTTTCTAACCAATCATAAGCTCATTGTACATGGAGTGACACAAAATGTGGGACAGTAAATGTACTCCTGTTTTTATCACACATGGCGGGCACAGTGTACAAGATGTATACAATCTTATACTTGAGAACAAATTAATTAATATAAATATATAATAAAATTACATGTGTTATTGAGTTACCCTTAATATACTTTTTAAGAAATATGTGTTTGACTTATTTAAGTTAAATAAGCTATTGAGAAGGATGAGTTTGACTTGTTTATTAAACAAGTATGATCTAGGTCAGATACTAAGACAGACTATCTAATTTGTTTTTACCTTTAGTCGGAAATAGAATTTCGATTTCATGCTGTTAATAAATGATTTTCTTTTTATAATTGGGTTTTGAATATATTGATTTGGAATCATATTTTTTTTAAAAGGAGACATAAATTTTATTAACTCATAAGATAAATCCTCTAGTATCATAGTTCATATTCCAATTTCTTAGCCATTTGTTTGAAGGTGTATTTGATCAAATTGGAATGCATTTGAGTCCTAGGCTCGAGATTGTGAACCAAAATCATAATATATATTAATTAGGAAGATAGAGTAATATTACCACTTATTTGTTTTGTTTTGAAGATGTGATTTAAGAAGGAAAGAGAGAAAGAGAAGAGAGTTTGCGCATTTCTCTCATTTGGTACAAGGGATGAATAGGGAGGAGGGAGGAAAAAATATATGAGAAGACTCCTCTTTTCCCTTGTGGAAACCGGGAAGAAAGTGACGATTAAATTTGTTGTTTTTTGTTTTTACAATTTGGCCCTGCTTTTTATCTTGTTTATCCTTTTTCTTTTTTTATCTGTTTAATCATTGATATAAAATTATATATTTAATCATTGATATATAATTATCCTTTTCTATTTTTTATTTTTTTTAGACACATTAATTTAATCTATATATTTAATCATTGATATAAAATTATATATTTACTATTAATACTGTTTATTTCATATGTGGAAAGATAAAATCCTACTTTTTCTACCTTTTTTCTTTTCCTTTTCTCTTCTATCAAATAACTCACAATTCCACTTTTTTTCTTACATTTTCTTTCTCACCTCTCTTATTCTTCTTAACTTATTCTCAACAATCAAAGGAAAAGGAAGACTTAATGTCAAATTCCTCTTCTATGTAGAAGGAACCTTAAGATCATTCTTTTAATTTAATTTTTTATACGGTTATATATATAAATAAAAGTTGATGATAATTAACGTAATCATATACCGAAAATATAATTTTTTGAGGAAAAAATGTAAATACTTTTATACAGTGTTAGTCCATTATAGATTTTATTCATTTTTTAATTTTCATTTCTCTTTAAAAAAGTAATACAAATAAATAGTGGATGATGTATTGATTGTATATAAATTTTTATACTAACAGTATATAGATATTACACTCTATTGTTTTTACATTGTTAATGCATAAATTAATTTCTCTTGAACAAATTTATCAGAATCTATGTCCAAAAAAAGATAATACTAGAATCTGATATGGAAAAATTTCATTCTCATGTCTAATTGCCATAACTGGTTGATATAAAAACATGCTTATCTAAAAATATTCACATGAGAGTCCAAGTCACCAACATTTTTATCTAAAAATGTGAGAATTCAATGTTATTATATCCCAATTTCATAAAAAAGGACATGTTATTTTGAAGACAAAACACATTCAATACAACAATAATCAACACTTAATTTTATTAGATGAACTTGACTACATGAATCGAACAATGTAATAATTTTCTATTATAAATTACATTTATTGTCAAAATACTGATCTCAAGCTTTCTTAATGATTTCATCTATACTTTTCAAAATTTCTTTTATCTCTTTCATTTTAGTTTATCATAAAACAATGAATTATGTTTCTAATTGAAAAACTTATAAAAATAGTTATTCCGTATTTTCTTAATATCCTTGTTATTTACCAATAAATTTCGTCTTCATCTTTAATGCATTTTACTTGGTGAAGTATATTATTTTTCTTTCTCTATAACTTGTAGTCATTCTCTTTCTTTGGTACCTAAAGATTTGTATAACACATTATACACTTTATCTTTAGCTTCCCTAGCCGCTTTCTTAGTCTCTTTCTTAGTTGCCTCATATTTTTGTCCTATCTTTCACTATTTTATACAATGATTGTGATTTGTAACATACATTTTTACCTTAACTTTATCTTCAACACTTTTGTGTCATTACCATGATTTCTTTATCATTGGTCTAGAGTCTCTTGATCCACCTAATATCTCTTTTGTTATCTTTCTAATTCTTTTGGTCATCTCCTCCCACATATTATTAGCAAGCAATTTGTACCTCCCAAAACCTTTCTTTTCAAAATTAGCTACTACATGCACTAAAGTGATGGTAATAAAATATCTCCTTGTATTGAAAGATAGTGGTGCAGCGGAAGTGATCGTTAGAAGAGAAAAAACAAGAGAATTTGTTAACGGGGTTCGACCAACTGTGCCTACGTCATTGGGAGCGCTAAGCGGCTACCAAGATATTATTAGAGAATATGATTACAAACCCTAGCACACCCATGGACCCACCTGCCCATGAGGTGTTTCTATTTGATGCTTATATCTGATGCACATTACAACAAGGGACCTGAGTCCAATATATAACATTGATATTCTACTCTATTCTAATACTAGACAATGTGGGACTAATACAATAACATAGTTCAAACATTCCCAACAGATAGTTATATCCTTTGATCACTAAAATTATGACATGTGTCATATTTCACCATTTTCTAAAAAAAACATAAAAACTAAAAAATATGACACGCGTTATAATTTTAGTGGTTGAGTGAGATAACTTATATCCTCGTATGAGGAGTCGGGAGATACTTTATTCTCATAAAATAATCTCAACTCAAAAAAGGGACATAGAAAGAAGGGAAATAGAGCAAATACCTTACAATAAAAGAAGCAAGTAAACCTCAAAGAATCTCATGAACTATGAACAAAATGAATGTACTTAAAACAATTTGAGGATGTTTAAGTTATATAACCATGTTTGAGCAATCTACCATCTTTTGAAAAGTTCTCTTATATTTTGCATGCACAATTATGCACATATTAAGAAGGGGGGAAAAACTAATGAATCTGAAATTATTTGTGTGTCCAATTTATGAAGTAGAAGATTTATGTTGCACCTCAGAGATACAGATAGAAAGATTAGTATGATGTTTCATTAACAGGTCCAGGTCTTGGATTCATCAAAGGTTGAAGTGCTTTGACCACAATGCTCATGTTTGGTCTGAAATCAGCTTCATATTGCACACACAATGCAGCAACAGCAGCCATCTGTAATTAACCAACCATCATGCAGTTATAAAGGTATCCCATCACTCTATGGATAAAGAACTAATCATTCTCGGGATGCGTGACTGTCCCTTTCAACAGAACATCCACAGGTACGTGGGGCTAACTCACCCAACGGGCATTTTTTCCATCCACAAGACTCGAACCCGGGTTCTTGCTTAAGGGGAATCAAACATTTACCACTTGAACCAACACCCGTTGGTATTCATAGTTCTGTATGTCAAACAAGTAAAAAATGGTAGAATAAAAAACACACTTCCCTGAGAGTTCACACTCCACAATACCTCAGCAAGAAAAAGTGGTAGAAAAAATAATAGGAAGAAAAATATAATAAAAAGAGTGAGAACCTTAGCAACAGCTTTGGGTGGGTACTCTTCATCAAGTCTTGCATCTATACACTGCTTCACTTTATCCTCACTAAGTTTTGGTGTAGCCTGAAACAAACCAGTTACTATGATAAGCTAAATGTCCTACATTCTAATTTTTCTGACAAGAGGGACATTATATTGTTTCAAATTGTGGACCATGTCACTTGATGCAGCTGCAATAATGAGATTTTGCGGTGACTGATACAACCGCATCACACTATAGTTATGGTGTGACCCTGAATCATAATGATATAGCTGCATCGAACTGCATCACATTCAAAACATCGTATCATAATAATGAGGTTTGGATTTACCCAAGTAACCAGGCTCTGCTGCCCACGAGGTAGTGTATGATCAACAGGCTTCCTTCCAGTTAAAAGTTCGAGAAGGACAACGCCGAAGCTGTACACATCACTCTTCGCATTCAATTGCCCAGTCATTGCATATCTGAATCCACAAAGATCAGAAGATAAATACTTTCAAGGACACTGAATACAAAAGAATAGTTTTTTTTCCTCCAAATTGGTTCTTAGTTAAATTTGACAAAGAAACACAATAAACTTATAGGAATCCATAGTGTTTTGTAGTCAAATACAGGAAGAAGCTAATTTGCCTATTGCTTTTCCATCAATTCTTCAGCAATTATGCTCAAATTCAAGATGCCCATGAAACCAATAGGCCTAAAATAAAGCATCTCATACAATGTGGAATAGGCGTCTTGAAAAAATTGATATGCAGATATCTTACTCTGGTGCATGGTAACCGAAGGTTCCAAGGACACGAGTCGATTGAAGTCGTGCGGCCATGTCAGGAGACTGATTCGATAAATCAAAATCTGCGATTTTCGCAACATCATCATCAAAGATTAATACATTGCTGGACTTGATGTCCCTGTGGATAATTTGAGGATTAGCCTTCTCATGTAAGTACTCAAGCCCTTTTGCAGCCCCTACAGCAATTTTAACTCTCTGTGCCCATGTCAAAACAGGACCAGGTTGTGCTCCTTGAACA
The DNA here is from genome assembly GCF_001865875.1 of Lupinus angustifolius. NCBI lineage: Eukaryota > Viridiplantae > Streptophyta > Magnoliopsida > Fabales > Fabaceae > Lupinus > Lupinus angustifolius. The sequence continues at coordinate 11,829,244 of NC_032012.1, forward strand.
CCTTTTCTTCCTGCATGTCAATGACAAAGTTAAGAACACGACAGACATCGAAAAAATAAAATTAACGTTGAAGTCCATAATCTTCTTGCTTCCTCTAGTATAGGTGAAAAAATTCTAGAAATGTTCATAAATGTCGATAGTTTTCTGATTCAACCAATTAAAGGTCAAAACCATATACCATGTAAGATATCGCGAAGAGATCGATTAGCTGCAAACTCGTAAGCAAGGATTCGGGAGTCTCCATCGACAGAATAACCGAGCAATTCAATAAAATTATCATTCTTAAGCCGCGAAACCAATGAAACCTGAAAGTTCGAAAACCGAGCAATTAATGGAATTTGAACAACCTCAATCAAAGTAAGCCAAGGTCTTGATATATACCTGAGCTAAAAACTCATCATCAGGTTGTTTACTGGCATCTAACTTCTTGATTGCTGCATGCTGCCCACTTTTAAGAACTCCATAATATACTCTTCCATAAGATCCTTCTCCAATCAGAGAGTCTTCTCCAAAGTTTTCTGTAATTTCTATTATCTCATCGACCGGAATCGCGGGAACTTCAATGGGCTGAATTCTAACAGGTTGACCATCCTTCTTTGCACTTTGAGGATCTTGAACATTTCCAGCATTTCCTGCATGATACAACTTATAACATTAGTTGCCTCAAATTCAGTTTCAGGTAATATAACATCAAACAAATTACCACAATAAAGAATCAATACAATATCTAAATGACTACCAAAGAGACATTAGTCAATTGGTGTAATACCTCACTGGATCCTCGGATATCATACTAGACTAAATGTCAAATTCGATTCCTACAAGCACGATACTTGTTGGGAGAGACAGTCACACATCCCGAAAAAGATTACTTCCTTACTCATATGGTGAAGAGATACCCTTGGTTATACCAAAATATCTAAATGACTAAACTCCATACTACTAATGTAAATGTCACTTAAAGAAGCTTGATTGCTTCACAATTGTAAGATAGGACTACTATATCTCAGTATAAAGATTTATACGAAGCGAGAACATCATTCACCATTCATTTGTATTACTTGTATTTGAGATTTAATAATGATTAAATATGAAATGTGGGTGATACAATACCAGTATACGAAAACTCGTACAATATTAATACATACATTTTTTTCTCATCCTAGGTAATATGAAATAAGTTACCTGGTGAGTTTTTTGGTGCATATGGTGGTCCACTTTGAGGAGCCTTAGACCCATTATCCTCTGTACAACAGCCGAAACAACTCATGATTCTTTCCCCTGATCAAAATTCATAACCCCTTCAGTTCATACTACTACATACTTCACTTTCAACTTCTAAGATTGAATGAAAATACTACAAAAAAAACAGTGAAAATTACAATGAAGTTTGTCAAAATTAAACCTAACACCCCTCCTTTTTTAAATTACATCGACGCCCCTTAAAGTTTATGAGTGGATTACATCACCCTTTTCCGAATACAAAACAATAGACGTCACGACAAAACATCAGAGGTATCAGTGTAATTTCGATAAATTTCGATATCAGTGTAATTCCCCAATTTTTTTACTAATTCCACATATATGTTCATTGCTAACAGGAAGATATATCATAGCAAATTGGCAAAAATTGCAACTTTCAACAGATCAAAATATATACAAAAAAAATGTAGTATATCAAGATAAGCATAACATAACAAGATAAAAGTGATTAAACCTATACTACTGATTATGTACTGATATGTGTTATTAACATATGTGTAGAAAAAATTGATTTATATAGAATAGATTATGCTACAAACAAATTGATTAGAATAAGTGATTAAACCTCCATTTCATTCATATTCATAACATAACTATGCACTATGCTACAAACAAATTGATTTATATTAAATAGATTCAGCATTAACCTAACTCCTAGAAATGCTACATCATATATAATTGGAAAAAGATTATATTTTTCATCAATCAGAGCAAGAAAATTAGAAAAAAAAATTAAATAATAGATATAAGAGTACCTGAGAAAGTGAAAAAAATGTGAAGCAAGAAAGGTAGAGAAGATTGCAAAAAAAAAAAATTGAATGAAGATATTTTGGCTAGGAAAAATGTTTATAAAATTCTTGTAACAATTATATAGTTATAATTCATATTCTAGTAACATTTCTCACACATTTAAATTATGTGCTTCTTTGTTTTTTTAATTTAGTCAATTGAATTATTACATGATTGAAAATGTGATTTATTACCTTATATAAGATGAATGGAAACTTAAAAGAATTATAAGATATTCTTTATTAGCAACTTTATTCTTTGACTTTTTTTTTAATTTAGTCCTATTAGTGTAGATTTTTCTTCATGTTGACTCTATTTTCAACTAAATTCATAGTTTTTGTATAATTGAGTTCAGAATGAGAATATCTATGAAATCTTTATTTTACATTTCTAAAATTGTACCATTAAAACTTGAATTTTAAAATTTAAAGCAATGAGAAAAAAGTAAGTTATAAGGCCTAAAGTAACTTTTAAAAAAAAATTAATTAACTTGAAACAAATAATAACTTAGATGGTCAGTCTATAACTTTTCATAAAATTATTTTAATTTCATACCTTATTTTATTCTCACCTAAACATATATGTATATATATGTTTTTCTTCTAGATATAAATTTGAAGTCGAGTCTTGGCTATGAGATGAAACCTTTGTTGAGAAATGTAAACTTTTGTGTATTGTGGATATATGCAAATTAGATATGATGAAATAAGTGAATTTATAGATTAAAAAGGTTTATGAAAGCATGCTTAAAGTTTCTGTTTAGAATGTGATGTCTTATTTAGAGATGATAAAAATTCAAGCACTCATAGGTAGATATGGCAAAATGGGCGCCCGGTTCGTTTAGCCCGCGCCCGCAAATGTTCGCAAAAATTTAAGCAGGTGCGGGCATGCCCGCATTGGTTTAACGGACAAAATTCAATGCCCTGTCCATTTTAAAACGGGTTAATGGGCTTGTGGGCTGCCCGTGGACATTATTGAATAATTAAAAAATAAAAAAAAAATCATCTAATGAAATTAAATTAAATTAAATAAAGTAGTTGAAGATAAAAAATTAGCAAAATTTTGATATTTTATATGAAGTTTAACAAATCACATTTGATTACAATTTTTTTAGGAATTAAAAATCACATTACATGATAACTTATTTAAAATTTTCTTTTTTTCTCCTTAAATTATATTTATGGGCCGCCCGCGGGCCCAATAAAAATGTTCGCAAACTTGGTGGACAAAACCAGCCGGACAAAATGGACAAATGGGTAAAATTTGTATATACTGCCCGCAAAAAATGCGGGCTATGCGGGCGCACCCGCGGACAATGCCCGTTTTGCCATCTCTACTCATAGGTGTATATAAATAAATGTAATGGAGTGAGAAAGAATATTATAATAGTAATTTAACATCTACATGCATATATATATATATATATATATACATTTAATGTGTAATAATTTTGTTATATTCACATAATATAATTTTTTATTATTTTTAGATTATGTATAACCTATTTTATTATTATTCAATATATGCTAATCATATTAGTATGAAAATAATATTTTAATCTTGACGTATGATTGACATGTGTGCAAAAAGAAATTACACTCTTGTTGTATGGAAATCAAATCCTTATAAATATTTGTAATAGAGATAAACAAATATATCAAAACTTATGGGTTTAGCTTTGATATTATTATTAACAGCAAGAATAGAGAAAAATACACTTATTACTAGTTTGTTATGATAATATGCACACTTCTTTAAATTAGAAAAACACTGATTTTTCTTATTTTTCATTTTAAGTCATATTTAGACTAATTTTATTATTTCCTTCTTAAAATCTAACAAAAAATTTGTTATATATGTTATTGAGAGTCATGGGAAGAAGAATAAAAAAGAATCTCATTAGTTTTAAAATTTGTCTTAAAAGTGAGTTATAGCACAAAATGTCACCTTTTGAACTAGATGGGAGTGTGAATGTGTGATTTTCATATTCCAAAGGGTGATAATTGCATTTTCCTTTGAATAATATTTCATAGAATTCCACTTTAATTGTTCATATTGAACTTTACTTATTCCATATTAGTTGTCACTTTACCAAATAAGCATTAACTATTTTTTCATGCCCTCATTGTTTTATTAGCATACATTGAATAGAGTTTAATTGATGAATATGAGTTGTTAGAGATACTTTTTTTGGGTAGTAAGTTGTTAGAGATACTTTGGTCAAAGTATATTGTTTTATGTATAATAATGATTAAATTAATCTATTTGTCAGAAGAATAATTTTCATATAAAGAACCATGACATAATAATAAATGAGTAATACATGAATGATTAAGATTAAAGGTTACTAAATTTATATAATTACTTAAAATATCATGTATATTTCTCTTTTAATATTCTACATTCAAATAAGATTTAATTATCTATATTAATATTTCTCATTTATAGCAATAACATTTGTTTTCACTTAAGTTATTCCCTACTACATGTATGTAATCATATATAGAGAAAGAAATGAGACTTTGATTGAAAATTTCAAATTTCACATATAAATATATAATTATAAAATATTAATTGAGAAAATAATATATGTACTAACAATGTATAAATTTTGTACATTATAACTACATCATTAACAATTAATATTTAATTATTATTAACTCTTCAAAAAGTAATACAAATTAATGATATACTGATTATGTATAAATCTTTACATTTACAATACATAAATATTGCACTCATATTATATATATATATATATAATTTTTAGCTCATGAAGTCGAATTAGTTATTTAACAAAATCAATTCTCAGGTCATACATGAAACATGTTCATTGCATTAAGTTAGAGATGCTCAAGGTTTATAAAAAGAACCAAAATAAAATTGTTAAAGAGATTCCAACTAGTATATCCTCCAATTTTAAAACCAATGCAACAAAAAATAATAATCATATTTTATACTGTAAAGTGAGTTTGTGTATAAAATAAGACTCACCTAACATCATACTTATGAATATTTACCAAAATATACCTCAAATCAAACAAAATGAGCCATCCATACAATGGCATTTGACCTTCAACATGACCACAAAATTCACATCTCAGCTTGTTATATACACCAAATCTCATACAAATTGGACACAAGAAATCATCATTCCCACAAAGCTAAAATTGGATTCTTTCTGTAATTCTGTTTAATATTCCAGTTCAACTTTTGTATGATACTTCACATTTGTTATGCCTTTCGAGAAACTGACTTAGGAAAAGAGTTTCTGAGCACCTCCTTTTCGCCAAACACCTCGTGCAGGCAACCCTCCGGAGCCATCCTTGTCACCATCTAGACCATCTGTTATTCCAGGATCCGGTTCGGTGTATGAATTTTCACGATCTAGAAGTGCTGAAACAGAACCATCACCGAGGCGCACTTTGAGGAACTTAGATGCTTTCTTGCGTTGCTTGCTCCCACCACCCCCATCCTCTCTATTTTGACTAGATAAACTGTGACTCGATGTTTCACCCTGCCCATTTAGCTTCGTTATAGGTTGATTTCCAGAATTTGTATTGATCTGCTGCTCAGTTTTTAGTTTACCTTTGTTGGTGCGGTAATCACCCCTTGATAGTACCTCCGAGTTATCTTCTGAAGGTTTATAACTTGATTGTAGTTGATGCACAGTGCGTAGAAAGCTATCTGCTAATCTCTCTGTGGAGTTAATCCCTCTAGCATCTACAGACTTACCTTTACCTTTCTTGGAGATATTACTGTCTTTGCCATGGTTGCTAGTGATACCGTGAACCCGGCTATTTTCTTGTAAAGCGTTTCTTTGCAAACTAGTGTTGTTCGATTCAATAAGTTCTTGCTGCTTCTGAGGATCTGGACACAGTCTTGCCATCTCAAGTACAAGATGAGATAAGCCAAACTGCTGCACATAATCCAGATATGTATCTGTATCTATTGTGCTTTGGCGAAATTGAGCAGATATGTCTTTAAATAGTGTGTATCTATCTTCATCAAAATCAAGAGCGCCACGAATCCTTTCAACTAAAGACTTGTTAGCAGAGTGAACATCCTCCACATTCAACGGGGATTGACTGTTTGCAGGTAACTTGTTCACCTGTGCAGCAGAAATTGGAGGAAACTCGGAAATCGAACCTTCAACAGGGTTGCTCTTCGTGAGATTTGGAGCAGATGTAGGGTGAACAGTTCTACCATTGTCACGTTTTTCCTGCAACGAACCAGCAGACCATTGTCCATGTGCAGTTCTCTGTGTAACCTGAAAAGAACTAGCATAAGTTGATGGTGAAGCCCCATTTTTAACTACTGTCTTCACCTGACCAGAATTAGCCGACACTCCAGGAGCAACAGTTGTTGACAGTTTAGATTGTGTAGGGATGCTTGATGTTTGTACCAGTCCCCGTCCTGCTGCAGGCCAAGCATTACCAGAATTAATAACAGATACATTTCTGTTGCCATGCCTGCGCAAACGTGCTGCCATAGTGTTGATGGATGAAGATTCCAACTCATTTTTGGAACCTTGCTGGTCATCGATGGAAGGTGTTGCAAGCGGAGGAAATGAAGAATCTTCCAAAGGTGTACCTCTTGAGCTGTGTCCCAATGCTTGAAGGTATCTTGAAGATTGTTCAGAACTTGATGTAGCCAATGATTCAAATGGTGGAACGATAGAATCAACATCAGCATTCCCATTATCAAAACCAGGTTGTCCACCGTTTGATGTTGATGAATCATGAAACATTTGCTCTGCATTAGCTGTCTCCAAACTGGCTTCAATGGCCATAGAAAGTTGATTTTCAGATATATCACGAGAAAATGTGCGAGCTCTTCCACGACGTTGTTGGTTTTGTTCATTACCATGTCTGTACCGAAAGCTAGTCGGTATCTGTAGAGAAACAAAGAAAACTAATGTAAGGGAGTGGGAGTGAAGCATGTGGAAAATAAACACTTCGTCATCAACAGCTAGCAAAACCAATATATATGAAATGCAAGATTAAAAAAAGTTTGTACATGCCTGAAGAGCAGCATTACGCTTTGACCGTGACATACGCCCTCCATGTTCGGTAGTATTATGCCTCTAAAATATAAACAATGGAAAAAAAGCTTCAACAACGAAGAGATAAATCCCACAAGATTAAGACATGATTGTGAAGTATAAAAAATAGTAAAGCATCCAAATGCACAAACATGGGGAATCACTAAGCAGGTGCATGTACTACTCATGAAGACATTCCAAATAAATCACAGTGAAAAAGCCTTTTCCCTAGATTCCTGAAAAGTGAATCACTCACTGGCCCAGTCAAGTCCCTTGAACAATCATTTTAAAAACTTATTTTGAAGTTCGAACTGTTAAACGAACCAGAAACCAGAACCACTCGAACTGGTGGTGGCTCAATTATGGTCCAGTTTAACATCTTACATTGCTTTCAAGATAGGCAACCCTCATGGTTCGAACTGTGGTCTTTCATGTCTGAACACCAGCCACTCGACGAAAATTATATACGCCTAAGTTATAGGTAACTTATGCCATGTCAAATATATTTGAATTTCAATATATTGATATGATAAAATATATATTTGAAGTTACTATGCCATAAAATTAATACGAGATCTATGATCTTTTTCTATTTTTTCATATAAATCTGACACTTTCTATAACATTGTTGATATTATTCATACTAATAGAACAATGTTTTAATTTTAAATAAAAAGAAATAATGATCATCTTCGTACAAAATCAGCCTACAGATCCTCAAATGTCACAAGAAAAGTGACATGTGTTACAACATGTATTTTAAACTGGTACTCTCAGTACTTTGTGACACGTGTCACTTTTCTTATGAGGTAGGAGGATCTGTAGGTTGGTTTCATAGGAGTATATATCATTTTTCATAAAAGAAGTAGATTAAATGTTAAATTCATTTCTAAGAAAAACAATGATACTAAATTAGTAACATTACAAAATTGTAACTAAATATTAACTCCATGGTTGAACCATTGAACTGTGAAAGTGTGAATCAGTTCATTCACTGGTTCAATGACTAGTCTGATTTATTTAGAACCTTGGTGGAGTTGGAACGTTGGATACATGGATCAAACAACATTGTTATGTTTAGTCACAAACAAAGTCTACAAAATGGTCATTTAGTTCACAACTGGTTTCATTAAGAAAATGAAGAAACAGAGAAAAAATACATGTCCTGTAAAGAATCACCTTCATCTCTCCTTCAGATTGAAAGACAATAAACTTCTTGGCAAGGCAAGCCTCATCTTCACATAAGAAGTGCTGTTGACGGAAATGGATCTGCACCAGAAGGCATATAAATATATTCAATTCAGACAACAGAAAAGAACTATCAAAGCCATTTAGTTAAAACAAGAGTAAAAAAAGCATAGTGTGGATACTTTACCTCTAGATCATCATAGTTCTTATAGTATTCATACTGTCCAGGATGCTGCCTGCAAATATCATGAACCTTATATTTCTAATAGTTAAGATTAACATAAAGTCACCTATTGAGCACATGGTCAGCGAGTTTTAACCTTTGACATATATGACATGTGTAATGTTCTGTAGACATATGTGTGTATAGTTCATTGTCCCCGTAAAATGGGGTTCTGCAGAATTCACACATAGGATGTCCCATAAAACCACCTCTCTCACTCTCGCTGCCATCCACCAGAGAGTCACCTGTGTTTATGTGTTGATTCAACTGGGCCCTAGTATATAGTTTTTGCTCACATATAAATACCTACACATAGAAACAATGGTTAAAAATCCTCAGAATTAATTGAAAAGAAAAATATATAACAAATTCCATAAGATTCAGATAGAATGCCAATAATATAAATTTCACCTTCCTTCCCTCCAAACATAAACTGCACATATGCAACTTATGACGGTGGAATAAGTGGCCTTTCAGCTGACCTATATTTCTAAACCTTTCACGTCGCCTTGAAGCATCATGTGGTTGCTCCTCTATATTATCACATACACTGCATGAAAGCCTGCACATAGCCTTGATCATCTTGTAATGGTCCATATCATCAAAATAAGCATTTGTATCCTCATGGTACCAATATGATCCAGCCTTGCCCTCTCTTATGGTAGATGGAAGGGCTGAAAAGTCATTAATCATCCTTGTATAATCTCCTAGAGCCTGGAAGTATAGCAGCCAATTTGAATATCAACAATATCAAAAGATAGCAACAATTAAAATAATATAAAATTAAATATTTTAACGAAGCAAACAAGACAAGCTCGAAGATGTAATTTTGAAACAAAACTACGAATTCACAAATAATAAAAAAAATAGTAAGATAATAAAGATGTTGAAATGCTATTCAAAACAAAGTGAAATTTGTCCTTTATGCACACATGGTATTAGAGCTCTGCTGTTATTATACACTTCTCTCTCCCATCCACAACCAACTGTGATTTCCGCTAAACATAAAACCTTATTGGCCCATCCTAATTTGTAGAATTATTTTAACTTGATAGCAAAACACTAATGGCATTCCAACCAAGTAAGTTTATCAAGACATGAATGCATTAGCTTAATTGTTTAGAAATAACTTGAAGTAAATAATTTCAAAGAGATACATGTTACTTTGAATGCATTACCACCAACCAGCATAACAAACCAAGTTAAAATAAATAAAAAAGGCATAGCAAATATTCTGAGTTAAAATAAGAAAGTAACAAGGAGCTCAAATGCTCAATCACAAGCCTTAAGTCCCATGAAAGGAATAAATAGACACCAAGAGAGGTTTGCCGCCAAAATTTCTATTCTGAATTCTACACGGATCAGTCAGGAACTATTGTGCCCTCAGGGTCTCAAACAAAAAAGAAATACTTCAGGTTAAAATAACACACATACACTTCACCATTACATAAGTTCAGTGACAAAATTAAAACAAGCATCCCATGCTTAAACAACTACGCAATTAAGCATGTTAGAGCAAAATACAACCATACATGTCAATGTGGCACAATAAAGGTTTTAAAACTGGGTCCACAGCCGCAACTGAAACCACATCGTGTCCACAATTACAGCCGCATTGTCCCACAATAGTCCATAACTTAATGATATATGAAACCACGACCGCAATTTCAAACCTCGGGCATGGTTAAGATTTAAACTCATTCACTTCAAATTCAAACACAAAAAATAGCAAAAGGCTTTTCATTTATCCAATCCACTCCCTCTCTTTTCTAAATCACATGGTATAATTAATTAATCAAATTAACAAATATATACCTTGGTAACGAAAACGACGTTGCAATCGGTCTTGCAAATGCAACAATGGCGATCGTCGCAAATGAAACGGAGGCGAGCAACGCAAGTGGAACACACATCGCGGTGCAAACAGGGTCCGTACGCAACCCATTCCATGGGCTCAGCGCAAACGGCACAACAATCATCCATGTTCTCGATCTTCTTCGTTTGTTTTGAGATTATGAAATTGAAGCCCTAAAATACACAGGAACCCTAATTGGAAGATCAAAATGTTGGGATTGGAGAGAATGGGATTAGGTTTCTAGGGTTTGAAATTGTTGATTTTGTGATTTTGATTTTTAAATTAAAATATTAAGGTTTGGATTTTTTTAGTTGCGTGGGGCTGAAGCAATTAATTTGAAAATGATGACCAATAGAATTAAAGTTCAAACAAGGAATTGGAAAAAAATTTACTTTTACTTTTCAGATATTTTGTTTGTGAGTTAAATATCAATTGTATTAAAAGTTAATAGGTATATATTGATAGTATAAATATTTTTTATACTATGGGAATGAAGTATCTCCTGGTATAAGGAGATAAGTTATTTCCTCCTGCCAGTGAAATCATGACATGTGTCATGTTTCATCATTTTCTATAAAAATATTTTAAAAAATAAACAAAATAGCACATATGTCACATTTTTACTGGCTGGAGGAGATAAGTTATCTCCTGATATAAGGAGATACATTATTCTCTTATACTATTAGTAAAACATTTATTATTAGTTTATTAATCATCAATGACTCTCAAAACAAAAGTAATATAAATCAATAATAAATGATATAGTGACAGTATAAAAACTTTACATTATTGGTATATAGATTTTAAACTCAAACAATATTATTCAAGAGTGAGATATTGAAATCTGTATTTATAGGTTGTGGTTTTTTTGTCATCCTTACTCAACCACCTTAAACCAAGACAAAAGAAGTTTACTTTAGAGTAAATTACATTAACACATGTGAGTTTTACTGATATTATATAAATTATTTCTATATTTTTTGCACCTACAAAAATCTTCTGATTTTTATACATTACACTAACTACCCATATATGAAAAATAAGTGTAATTTTTTAACAAAAAAGATGATAAGTGTAATTAAGTTAAATAAAATACTATACATTGTGGAAACAAGTATAAATAGTATACAAATTAATATATTTTCATTATTTTTATTCCTTATAATATAGTATAAGAGTGATTTAAATAATATATTTTTAGAATTGTTAAAATATAATGAAATGCAAATAATAAAAATATATTGACTCATATACTATTTGGGCTTGTCTGTATAATATATTATATTTTGTTTAACTTAATTATATTTATCATCATTCTTTTATTAAAATTATGGCACTCAATATAATGTATGTATAAAAACCTCCCCGATTGTACTTGCCCTATTACATACATGCTTCATGGAGCATTGATGCACCACTTTGATTATTTTTTGCATTATAGATATCTTAATTGTGATGAAAAGGTTGTGTATAACTAGTTTTCTCAGGTCTCATATACTAAACGACTTCTCTAGCTCTAACTTATGTTTATCTTAAAATCATGGAATTCTACAATAGATTAGAGAGATTTGTGGAATCAAAGACTAAGGCTCCCATGTAGAAAATTTAGAGCACATTTAATATTCCATAATTTATGTTATTTCATATGTCATTGTGATCAGTTAAAAAATGTTTTTAAGTTAATATTTAATTGTTAATTATATTAATGGCAACAGAAACCGTAAGACAAAAGATTTGTTCCGATAAAAAAGTGGGTGAGATGGGGTATCAACTTCCTTCAGCTACTCGAGCTCAATTTTATTTTCTAGTTAGCCTAAGTGCACGAGACTCCCATTTAACAGAATCTCAAGAAAGTAGATGTACATAGTTTTACCTCCTCGAATGAAAAAAGTTGTTTCCATGATTTGAATATGTAACCTCATGGTAACTAAATAACGATCGTACCATTCTTAAACTCACAATCTTGTATACTAATTAATTCCTCACCAAGTAAATTAATCTTCTGAAACTCAATAACCATGTTTGTTTCACTTTAATCTCTTGTAAAGGATCCAAGCCCATAAGTGAGAACAAATAAAGCTAGAAATGAGGCTGAAAATGCGATTTGTGACCCCTACATTGTGACATGTTGTAGTTCCCAATGTCTTTGAACTTAGCAATTAATTAATATATCTAGAACCACATGACCATGGTATCCTTCTTTGGGTGCCACATTAATGTACATGATTAGTAAAATGAAGTTATCATAGCTGGCAAACAAGTTGACCATTCACAAAGAACAAAATTCTTGCTTAAATATAAAGGGTATGGTCTTATGAGTAAAAAAATAATCTTTTTTCGGTTGTGTGTGACTGTTTCTCCTAACAAGTGTTGCTCACATAAATTGAATTTTTGACATTTTGGTTATGATAGAGATCTAACGGGACTTTACACTACTATACTAGACCTTAATGGTTAAGTGTATCATTAATAAAATATAATAGTTAGTGTAGCTAATTAGTAATTAATTGGTATTTGTCATTATATAATTTATGATGTGAATGATGTTGTAAACTCAACTTAGTGTAAATATCAATGCTGAAGTGGTCTTCTGGTCCTTTATAGTGGCAGATGAATGAACCTTACATAAGGATAGTGTCTATTAGGCATAACCAATTAGTCATTAAAAAATAGTTGTTATAAGAGTTTTTTTTGTCTTTTTCAAATATTATTTAAATGCAATGATTAATTTCCAAAATTATATAGAAAAATGATAATGTCGTATTGGATGAGTGGACATTCAAAATAAGATAGATTAGAAATGAAAGTATGAGAAAGTTGGATTAGCTCTTATAATCGAAAAGATAGTAGAATTGCACCTTAAGTGATTTAGACATGTGTCGAGGAGACCTATAAAAGCCTCCGTAAGGAGAGTAAATCAAATGTAAGCTAATTATATATGAGAAATGATCAAAAATAACTCATAGCTCAATGTTTTGTCAATGAGTATGATTTATGATAGAACATTATAAAGTCGTTTGATCCATGCAGCCGACCTCACCTAATTAGATAAATAAAGGTTTGTTTGATCTTGATTAATTACCAAAATTACTCTCTCTAGTACTAGTACTAGTGTTGTAGTTCATTCATCTGTACCTTCTTTATAGAAAAATCACAAAAGGGTAGTAGTATCTTTATGTAACAATAGAATTATAAAGAAGAGACAAGGGGTGAAACATATATATATATATATAAAAAGAGAGAGACATTACATATTATTAAGATGAAACAAATGAAAAGTTCTAGTAAACAAGGGTTGATGCATCAAGTTCTGAACTCCAATGAGAACATAATCATAAACTAATATTGATTCTATGTGTAAACAGGTGCAAAACAATTAGTACTCCTATTAACCACAGTGAATCCACCATCAACAACCAAGTTATGACCACTAATGTAAATAGCTTCATCAGAAGCAAGAAACAAAGCAGCTTCTGCAATATGCTTAGCTTTCAACACAACACCTTTCAGATTAGCCTCAGCACAACTATTAGCTTCAACTTCATGAGGTTCAAGATTAAAAGCTCTACATGCAAGTGGTGTAGCAACTCCATAAGGTGAAATACTATTAACTCTAATCCCATATGCACCAAGTTCACTACATGCTGATCTTACTAGCCCAAGAAGTGCATGTTTTGATGTTGTATAACCATGAGGGCCAGTTCCACCAATAGAGGCTGAAACACTTGTTGTGCATATTATAGACCCTTGGACTTTTTTCTCAACCATGGCTCTGGCTGCATGCTTAATCATAGCCGCCGCGCCGCGAATATTCGTAGCCATGGTGTTGTCAAATTCATTCAGATCAAGATCAAAGATGCTAGATAAGGAGCCTAGAATTCCAGCATTGCTAAACAAGATATCTATGTGACCATGTTTCTCTAAAGTGAACTTCATTGTTTCCTCAACTTGTTTTTCATCTCTTACATCACAATGATGGTAAGTTACTTTATTTGAGCCTATTGAGGCTGCAACTTTTTCACCAAGTTCATCTTGAACATCTACTGCTACAACAAGTGCTCCATTTTTGGCGAATAGTCTCGCTGATTCTTCTCCAATCCCACTTGCTGCCCCTGTGATTAGAGCCACCTTACCCTCCAACCTGAAAAAACAACTAGTCAAATATTAGGCATGGTGTATAATATTAGCCAAGACATTGCAACATGAGCCAGAAAAGGCACCAAATGCGCTAGTTGCGCTAAAGGCTAAGGCATCTAATGCGCCAAACTCCAACACGCCTGATGCGGCGAGGAAGGGTCGTGGCATGAAAGTTGGCACAAGTCAAGGCCACACAAGAGCCAAGGTTGGCACGGTCAGAACTCAGTCTGGCACAATCATGCCTGAAGCATGACTAGCACATAAAACTCGACCATAACGAAGAAAAAAACTAATAATAACTATAAGAATATGGTGTTACAAATTGAAATTAAGTGCAAAAGGATGGGTATAAGAGTGATCTAACTAGTGGAACCTTTGCTTCTGCATTTTCAAATATTGAGAATTCCTTGTTTTGATTGATGAACTCTCCCTAAAATCTGGAAATAAAGCTCTTGAATGTGACCCTTATATTTTGTAAGTATACCCTTTAATATAATGACCTATATTTATAAAGTTTGTAGAGTGCAAAGCTCCATAAAAATAGTGGGTAATCAAAAAAATCAAATGTTCATAATAATCATCATCATTAAGTATAAGCTACTTGTCTAGTTGATCTTATATTTGGAAAAATATCCTTAATCAGATATATCTTATGGTAAGTGTTCAAACTAATTGTGATTAACACTTTTTCTTTGTCTTCATTCTCTAGCTTTTGGGTATAATACATTTCATAAGTATGCTTAATCAAGTATGAATTGTATCAGAAGAATTTTTTTATTATGCATTGATTATTTATGTGAATTCCACGTTTCCAACTTGGTATATCAAATAAAAAAATTGATTACACTCTGTTTGAATCACATGGCCATCATAATGCTTTAAATGTACATTTGAAAGGTCAAGCGGTGAAGTGTTCCAACTAGTATAGGCTATATGCTACATTATTAATACATTTTTCTTTCTGCAACCATGTTATATAATACCCTTAAATTAAAAAAATATTATATGTAACACATATACATAAGAATGGCAACAAGGGTGGAGTCTGGATTGTGTTTATCCAACCCCAATCTGGAATCTAAAACCCAAAATTGAATTAAGTGGGGTTAAAAAAATTAAAGTTATTATCTTTGAACACATTAGGTTTCGGATAACCCGAACACGATAGGAACTCATCCAACGCATGTATTTATATATATATATAGGTTCTATTTATATGTCAAATTTCTATTTATATATGTATTTATACCTAATTTTATATATATGGGTTCTGGCAGAGCATCAACTATACCAAACCTGAACCCGAAAGTTGAATTTGGATAAAACCCGAACCCGAATTTAGTTATATTGGGTTTTCCATGTTAAATTCGGATTGAGTTTGGACGGGTACCCATGAGTTCGGTTTTCATTGTCATCCCTCCACATACATATAGATAAGAAGGGATACACTTATCTTAAAAGAAGTGTTAAAAAACTTACTCCATATTCTTAGTCATTCAATCTATGAAAATCTAATAGTTCAGATCTAATGACTAATTCAAATGACGTGAATAATTATATATAGAGTAAATTACACTGACACTCCTGAGTTTTAGCGAAATTATACAAATCACCCTCACATTTTTACACCTACACAAATCCCTAATTTTTATACTTTCATTACACTGACCACCACTACATGAGAAATAAATGTAATCTTTTAAACAAAAAATATGATAAATGCAATTAAGTTAAACAAAACATGGTATACTGTGGAGAGACCAATCCAAATAATATATGAGTCAATGCATCTTTATTATTTTTGGTTCGTTAAAATATAGTATAAGAGAGATTTAAACAATATCTCTTTGGAATTGTTGATGTATTTTGTAACAAAAAATAATAAAGATATATTGATTTGTATATTATTGGACTTGTCTCCACAATATACCATGTTTTGTTTAACATTTTTTGTTCAAAATATTACGTTTATTTATCATATATGATTGTCAGTGCAATGAAAATGAAAGTATAAAAATCAGGAGGTTTGTGTAGGTGTGGATAAGTGAGAGGTGATTTATGTAATTTCACTAAAACTCAGGCGTGTCAGTATAATTTACTTTTTTTATATATATATATATATATATCATCCATTCATTTTTAATCAAACAGACTAAAGAGGTGAGTGAAAGAGGTGATAAGAGAGAAACATGAATCTTATATGACTTTTAAGTTTTATGATATGTTAGATTTAAAAAAATGAATAGATAAGATTGAATATTACTAATATAACTTAATTTGAGTATAGAATCATGTGTTATATATATATATATAAAAATAAGGATGCACCAAAATGTTTTCCCCTATAAATGAACTATTAGTTGTATACTAACATTATATGTTTTTTCATTAATCATAATCAACTTTTTAAGCGAAATGAGGGTTAAATACTTAAATCCATCAATTTGTATTAATTTTTATTCGCTTTCTAAAGACTGTAAGTAAATTGTTTCCCTTATAGATATTTTTGTTCTACTAGAAAAGAGAGAAGAATTGAGTATTATCCATTTTACCAATAACTTGAAATTTTTCACAATAATATTCATATTTGTCCAAAAACTAAAGCACAAAATAGTTATGCTTCCACAAAAAGAGTTATCAACTATTATATCACAATCACTTACAACTTTACTCAAAACATTCCAAAACCAAAATGTAGTTTTAAATTTTAAAACAAAATCTGATCAATAAACCAATGAGTTTCCCTAAACAATATCCAATTATTCCAATAAAGAGAAAAAGAAAAAGTTAAATAAATAGCTAAGTACTCTTCATTCAAGTCAAAGTTCTAGACCATGAAATGGCCAAAAAGTTTCAAATGCTATATCATATTACTTATCTTTTATTGATAATATAATGTGTAGTATAATATACTATTATTTAATTTTTTTTTCTTAGGTTGATTTTTCATTTCTATTTTATTATTTTTATTAAACTTGTAATTTTATAATACTGTTAATTGTTATACTTTTTAAATATAAGATGAATTTCATTATTTCAATATGAGTTTTTAGGAATTTAATTTATAACTTAATTCACATGATGAAGTAAACTATAATTAACACATACCTTAAAATGAATGATATTGAAATTCAATCTTTTAATGAGTTAGAAAAATCATCTCTATTGAGTCAAAATTAGAAATATCAATATGGTCCTACAAATTTTAGGATCAATCCCTATTCTATTCTATTTAGTGATGATAAAATGGCATGTTTGTCCCATTAAGTTGGTGTCCACAAATCAAAAGCAACACATATATATATGTTTACCATTTTTAGAAACTTTTTGTACATTATCCATTTTAAATAGGTTAATGAGTTTGAAAACTTGACCACATACATTTATATGATTTAAAAAATAAAAACTATAAAACAAAATAGAAATAAATTAAATGAAGAAGTTAAATCGCATTATTATTTGAACTTTTAAAAACACTATACTCACACACTATCTATATTATCCAATAGAAATATCATCATGTTCGTAAACTTTGCCCATTTTACAATCAATATTCATACAAGTATGATAGTCTATTTAATTGCTTGAAGGTCAATATTCATCATTATTTACATTTTATGAATATTATATGGACCATTACATTTGTATAAATATTGATTGCAAAAGGGATAATTTTATGAATATTATTCATTTAATTATGGTCCATTTTCTATCGTAACAATGTCAATTAGATTTATATCTGAATATTTAATTCATTATATATTCATTTTCCTCATCAAAATTTACATTTTCTCACTGCAAGACAATAATAAATTGTACTTTGGAAAATTTAAAAAGATAGGTAATTAAAATTGACATTTTTTTTTATTAAAGCACCAAATTAAAAAGATTAAAAACTATAGCAACATTTGAGCCTAAAAAATTACAACAATAAGGCAAGGAATAAATTTGGTTTCTCGATCCTTGGTGTACCATTGACTTATGATTGATTAGAAAAATATTTAATAATTAAATTTTAATTTAAATATATTTTTTCTGACCAATCACATGTCCGTGAGACAAAGAGTGACACAAAGTATGAGACAACCTATGTGTGCCCATCCTTGGTGGGCCTTGCTACTTAGGAATGATGATAAAGAGATAATAAATTGAGTGCTGAAAGTAGTGGCATGCTTATCCAACCAATTTGGTAATACCAATAACTCATTAAATAAATTGTTTTGTCCCCTAAAAAGGAGAATTAATGAGACATTCACAACTTCCTCCATGCAACTATGTTTATAAACAACTATTGAAACAAATTATACACAAAATATAATGAATAATAACTAACCACAAAATAACATGGTGCCCACATTATTTCATCTTGTCTAAAATAATCAATATGAAGAATCATTGAGTCAATGAATGAAAGAGATAAATAAAGTTAAGAAAAAAAATAATATTGTTTCATCCTAATAAAATAAGCTTAAAAAATCTTGCATAATAATATTTCATATGTCACTTTCTCCCCCAAATTAAACATTTTATTAAAATATTTCATCTAACTCTCAAATATTGGATAGTGATTTTTTTTTGGGTGAGAATAGTGAAAATGTTTTTAACCATGTGTCATTAAACTTTTCTAGGATTATTACACATAGAATCTCAAATTATAAATAGAAAAAAAATCATTTGTTTTGCCAAAACTCTAAAACGCATAAAGTGATGAAATCATGTTTGACTAAATCGAATTTATCAACAACACCAATTTAATTATTATTCCATGACTCATCAATTTTTATCCAATAAAAAGAGGTACATGTAAGTCATATTCATACAACTATGGAATGAGATCCATTTAGCAGTAAATTTTAGTAATATTTTTATTGACTTTGAAAATAATATAAACAGTTGAAAATTTTAATTATCCATGTACGACTTGGTCAAAACAATCACAATTTTGAAGTTTCTTTCATAAATTATACTTAATTTTAATAAGTATGAAAAACTAGTTAGAAAATAGGATAATCCTTTTTTATTAAGAATATCCTTAATCTATAATTGAAATCTAATCTCTTACTCATACTTTATTACTCTTTTTATCTATTTCTTTATATTATATCACATATATCATTTTTCCTCTATTATCTTCTAATCTCTCATACTACATCAACTTACATTCTCTATAGAGTAAAATGATCATTTTTAAGTCTTAATAATACATATGATAAGGTGATTACAAAAAAGAATAATGCATTTCAAATACAAGTTATCTACTCACTTCATTAAAAATGTGATATTTATTCTATCTATTCTTTCATCAAATATTATATTTGATCTTTCATTAAAAGACAACCTATAAGCCTATTATTATAAGTAAAAATGAATACGTTATATCTTCTGTTTCATAAAGTATGTCGGTATTGTGATTGGTCAGAAAAAGTTTTTATTGACAAATGTTAGTATTTGTCATGAGTGAAATTTGAATCCTTAACCTTCTACACTCCACTCCTTCTCTCTAACTATCAAATCACTTTATAACTCATTTTTTATTTTTTAAATTTGCTATAAGCGAAACTCGAAAATACAATCTCATTCACTTCATTCGTTAAACTCATTCACCTTAAGTGTTAGACCACCTCATAATTTAATTTAAATATATTTTTTTAATCAATCATAATAAATGACACAATACCAATTTTGTGGGAAAATAGATGAACTCTTTCCCAAAAACGAAATGAATACAAGAGAGAAAGAGATTGAATTATTGATTGAAAAGCAACAAAATAAAGAATACATAGATGTTTGGGCTCTTGTGTTGACTCACACAACACAACAACACTTGTTTCAATTATTGTTTTTCTCATTTCTCTCTTTCCATCTTTTCTTCTTCTTCTTCATCTTCAGCTAACATTCCATTTTCTCAATTTAATCAAAAACCCACTTTTCTTCCTTTCACTCCAGTAGATCCTTCTAAACAATACATTTTTTGGGTGAGTTTCTATTTTTCTTCTTAACTTCTCTTTTTCTTATGTAGTTTCGTGTTTCTATTTACCTTTTCCTTTCATATATTTGATGATAACGTGTTAGTTAGAATCAATCATTGTTATGACTTACCCATTTACTCTTTTCTTACGTTGGGGTTTTGATCTCTGGATCCAATCATTTTCATGGTCCTAATTTAATCTAACTATTGTTTTAAATTAATAGTTAGGTTCTACCTTCTAATGGGTGTTGAAAATTATATAAAAAGTTTGTTTTTTATCTTCAATTTTTTTCTGAAAGTAGATTTTGAGTACTGTTCAGTTTAGTCATGTGTATTTTTCTTACTGGGGTTTTGAAATTTCTGGTGTTTGATTTGTTTTTTATCTGTTTTGTAGGCTTAAGGTGTCAAATTTGTTGTTGAATCTCAAGGTTTATAAGACCTTGTTATTTGAGGTTGCAAAACCATAAAATTAAGAACATATAAGGAAGAAGGGAAGAAGGATCTTATTCATTTTTCATAGGTGATGGCATCGGCGGGTGTAGCACCTGCTTCTGGATTAACAGATATGAATGCAAGTTCAGTTGGTGTTGAGAATTTACCCGATGAGATGAACGACATGAAAATCAGGGATGACAAGGTAAAAATAACTTTTTTTGTTGCTTTTGAAGAAGCATATGATTAAATATGCAGTCTATTTATGTCGAAAGTCGGTGAATAAAATGCAGGAAGTGGAAGCTATTGTGGTAGATGGAAATGGAACTGAAACAGGACATATAATTGTTACTACCATTGGTGGTAAAAATGGACAGCCGAAGCAGGTTTGTGTCCAATTTATTATCTTCGGTTATTGGATAGCTATGAAGACTTTTGACTTGAATGATTATTTTCATGATTGTAGACAATAAGTTACATGGCTGAGCGCGTTGTTGGACATGGATCGTTCGGTGTAGTTTTTCAGGTTATAGTTCTTTCTATATTCCTTAGTTGCTAGATTTTAATTGGGTATGTTTGAAGCTTTGCTGCAATACTGATTGGTATTTGTTGTTCTTGTTTTATTGTGCAGGCGAAGTGCTTGGAGACAGGTGAAACTGTGGCTATAAAGAAGGTTCTTCAAGATAAGAGGTACAAGAACCGGGAATTGCAAACCATGCGCCTTCTTGACCACCCCAATGTTGTGTCGTTGAAGCATTGTTTCTTTTCAACAACCGAAAAAGATGAGCTTTATCTTAATTTGGTACTTGAGTATGTTCCCGAGACTGTCAATCGGGTTATCAGACACTACAACAAAATGAATCAAAGGATGCCATTGATTTATGTGAAACTTTATTCTTACCAGGTATCAATATTTCCGTGTACTATTTCAAATTTCATTTGTTGGTTCTCTCTTCTTTTGTAACTTGAAGCTTTAACTAGAAATTATGAAAGTCATTGTATATGCCACTTTGTTGGTTCTCATAATCTCTTATCTTTCGTAATTTGTAGATATGCAGAGCACTTGCTTATCTTCACAACACTATCGGAGTATGTCACAGGGACATAAAACCTCAAAATTTACTGGTATATTCACATAGAAATTTGTTTC
The DNA here is from genome assembly GCF_001865875.1 of Lupinus angustifolius. NCBI lineage: Eukaryota > Viridiplantae > Streptophyta > Magnoliopsida > Fabales > Fabaceae > Lupinus > Lupinus angustifolius. The sequence goes on from NC_032012.1 coordinate 11,851,293, forward strand.
TTTTATTTCTGTACACTGTTAGAAGTGAATACCGATTATCGATATACTATTCATGATATTGCAGTCGTTTCATAAGTGTTGCAAATATTGTCAACTTTTGTGTTATAATTTATAATTAAATAAAAATGTAATAAGTAGATGCTCATTGATGTTTCAAATTGTCAATCAAAATGGAACAAGACCAAATTCTCAAAAGAGTCACCCATTTAGAAATGGAAGGATTACATATTTCAAAAATCTATCAATGTGCAAAATCTACAGAAAAGTTTTTGAATATTTAAACTTAAAAGGATTTATAAAATGACGCCTTCATCGTCAACTGAAATCTGTGCAGCAGTTCTAGTGTGAAGTATTAGTTTTTTCCCTTCATTTATAAGATCAACAAAATTTCCTTATACAATGGAGTAATTTACGATGTTGTTGTCTCATAACAGGTGAATCCTCACACCCACCAGCTGAAGATATGCGACTTTGGAAGTGCTAAAGTCTTGGTTCGTTTATTCTTAACCTGCAACCCTATTGTCTATTCTCAATGGCTATCTAATGTTTGTTCCTGACCGAATGCTGTGTATATTTCACAGGTGAAAGGAGAACCAAATATATCTTACATCTGTTCTCGGTACTATAGAGCTCCCGAGCTTATATTTGGTGCTACTGAGTACACCACAGCCATTGACATCTGGTCAGCTGGTTGTGTCCTTGGCGAATTGTTGCTTGGCCAGGTATCTAGCTTCTTTACGTATTTATGGTTCTCGTATATTTAGAATTTGTATATGTACAGAATATAATAACGGGTTTCTATTGCTTTCAGCCCCTCTTTCCTGGTGAGAGTGGAGTAGACCAGCTTGTGGAAATTATCAAGGTAAGATATGTTAATATTTTAAACATCCAATCATTCTGATAAATGCCGTCCTCCGTTTTTGCGTCATAATGGTTCTTTGAACAATCACTCAGTGAATGTATAGTGATTATGTTTAGTATGTAACTAACTTAGCCTTAATATATTTATAATCAACTAACTTTTCTTCATTCTTCCACTTTGTTTCATCACATTTTGTCTTTCGTTACTCATGATCCGTTGAATACACTTGCAGGTTTTAGGTACCCCAACAAGGGAAGAAATCAAGTGTATGAATCCTAATTACACCGAGTTCAAGTTTCCTCAAATTAAAGCTCATCCATGGCACAAGGTATTGCATTGTAATGCTATTTTGTTTATCCTTCAACACTGATCATTGAATTTTAACCTATATCCATATATGATCCTTCATCAACAGATCTTTTACAAGAGGATGCCACCCGAAGCTGTGGACCTTGTTTCAAGATTATTGCAATACTCTCCGAATCTTCGAAGTACCGCTGTGAGTATATAATTCTATTTTACGACAATTTTTCGGTATTCGGCCTTAATATCATGTTATGTGTACTTAAGCTTGGAATTTCCTTGGTATAACTTAACCTGCCATGCATATATAACCTATAAAAATGTAACATGCCAACCCCTTCAGATTGAATATTTTCCTAAACTAAAATCATTTGTGCATTGCCAATGTAGTTGGAGGCTTTGATTCATCCATTCTTCGACGAGCTGCGCGATCCAAATACCCGGTTGCCAAACGGGCGTTTCCTTCCTCCACTATTTAACTTCAAAGCCAGTGGTAAATAACTAATTCCCAGACAAACATTGTTATTTTATCTCACAATATTGAATTTGTTGGATAATAATGATGATTTTGGTGATCTTATGCAGAGCTTAAGGGAGTTCCTGCTGAAATGCTGGTGAAGCTTGTTCCTTCTCATGCAAGAAAGCAATGCCCCTTATTTGGATCATAAAGCAACCTTCTTTAGTTATATATATATATATGTATCTATATATGTATATATATGTGTATATATATGTATATGTATATGTATATATATGTATATGTATATGTATATGTATATATATATATGTATGCTTCCTTGTACCTGTAGAAATGTATGTAGTTCTTTCAGGTGGTTAATTAATATTAAAAATAGGTTGTTTAGTTTCTGTTGTTTTCTCTCACCCTCCATGTTCTTAATTATTGTTATTATTATTATTATTATTCAATGATAATTACAATATTATTTAATTCTTTTCCTTTTCATTGCCAATATTTTTAGTTAATAGTTATCATATCTTATTGAACTTGTTAATTTTGTAAAATTAATTTAAATACTACTAGTTATTGTTATTTTATCTATTCTATAGCATATATGATCCAAGTATATAAACATAATCATATTAGTTTTTTTATCTATGGTATGAAAAAAGAGAAAATAATGTATACATACAATCCACCATAAAAGTAATATATAATTTTTTTTATATATATGGTGTCAATTTTATCTTGTTAATATATAATCATATCTTGTTAAGATATAGTTCCATAATGGCATTATAGTGTTAATGTGACAATTATTATACTTGAGTTCATATAATTCAAATAACTCCTTTATAAATTTAAATATTTTTCTATTTTAATCTATATTTCACCCATATTTCCAATAAATAAAAACACAATGCTAATGAGGCAATTTTTGTTTTAAAGGTATGTACATTATTTTCTACGCCTAAGAAGAGCATTTTGAATCCATAAAATAATTAAAGGCAAATGCTAGCTAACTAGTTTCTTATAGAAGTAGTTAAGGAATTAAGAAAATTATTTTCTTACTGAAAAGAAGGTGATATATCTAATATATTAAGAAGTGACATAATTAAATTTGTCATATGAATTTATATTTTTTACTGACTAGTACCCGGTATTGATGAGCAAAACCATGTAATAAAAGAATCATTTTATGTACATTAAAATGTTAGATATATATCATTTATGCAAGTTACTTGTCAATTTTTTTACATAGTCAAGATATTATTCACCATTAATATTTATTACTTTTAGTTTTCAAAAGAATAATAATAGTGTCATAGTTAGTGAGAGTGACTAAACTAAAAGTGAATTTATACTCATGACCTTCACTTCTCAAAAAGTGTGGGAGATGAGGAACATATTGCATTTTTAAGTCATGCAGCAAAATACAAATACAAATGATAGTATTTTCTAAATAATAATGCATATATATATAATATACCAAATACAAATGCATAATAAGAAAATGATAGTATTTTCTAACATTTGATATACAAATGCATAATAAATGGAACACACTTCTCACATTTGACAAATACATACATATTTGCATATTTGATGTTCAATAATTTATCTAATCATGACTTAGTGTCTCCCGTTTTGTCCGCTTGAAATGTCCACGAACGAATAGAGCATATTGGACAGACATTCTAGGGTATATGAACACATTTTTCATGTTCTGTTCACCCAATAAATATGGGCTGATAGCCTTATAAGATTTACCTAAATAATAATATATATATATATAGGTGGTAGGCTTGTGTAATGAGAATTTGATTATCATGAGTGTTGAATAGATATAAGTTTCACTTCTCAACAAGTGAGCATGTCTCAACTTGCTTTGTGCTAGTGATGTTTCTATACAAAGTCAATATATTATCTATCGTCCATTTGTATTATTTTTATTTAAAAGTTAATAATAATTAAAAATATATGGTAAATAATAAATAACAATATAAAAAAACTATCATACTGACAATGCATATATTTTTAAATTTAAATTTATTTGATTTGTGGTGACAAAATTGGAATATAACTATACAAAAAGTGATACGTGTCTTGGTAAATGTATTTAAACAATCATTATAATATATTAGAGTCGTTTTTACGTAACTTCTATGTTGCGTTTTGCTACTAGTGTGAATGGTTCAATGCTGATTTATTCATACACGTAATTAGTAAAAAGTTGAAGATGCAATTGGATATGAAATTTGATAGAGTTTATTTCAAATAATATTCCTCAAAACTTTACATTATTGTGTGTAGTGGTGCATGGTCAACTTATGTGTCAATTCTTGAATTATCTAATTATGTCCTAAGATTAAGACATGAATGAATATATTTAATGGAAATCAATAACTTATGTGTCAATTCTTATAAATTATCTAATTTTGTTCTATGATCAAGACGTGAATGGATGTGTTTAATGGAAACAAATAATATTTATGATATTAAAAATAGTTTTTAAAAAGATAAAGATAAAGTTAGTTTAATGATTACCATTATGTTAAATGATTAATAATTATGGGGATAATTAAATCATATTAGACATCTTATATTATTTATAATTGAATAATTAAATAAAATCAATAAGTGTTATGTGAAATGACATGATTATTTGCAAAGTCTATGTTATATGAAGAAATAAACATTATACAAAGAGCATATTTATCTAAAATCGAAATTACTTCTTCAATCAAGTTCACTGGAACAACACACTTTTTCTTACTTATCTTTATAAGAAAAATGAAGTTCTACATTTTGTTATTAATATGTTAAGATAGTTTATTTTTATTGGAGAAATCAACATTATAAAGAACATATTCATCTAGAAATGAAATTACTTCTACAATCAAGTTGATAAGAAAAATACACTTTCACTAACTTATCTTTATAAGAAACATGGAGTTATACATTTTAATATTAATATGTTTATCATAGTTTATATATATATAATTAAGTAAGTTTAGAACGTGCCCATAAGTGTTGTTGCTAAGAACAAAACTACATTAATCATAGTAGGGCATGTTGCCCCATAAAACTGTATAACAAAAATAGACTATTAATATTTATAGGTGTTTTTGCATTTAGAGTTAACTTTCAAACTAAGAGCAATAATTGTAATAGTTGAAAGAATTTTTTCTATAATGATTATTAGTAAAAATCATATGTAAAATTATTTATGTACCAAACAAAGATGTTAAATTAAATGAAAGATGAATTATTGAGTAATTGTTTGGTTACTTGTATGAAAGATGAATTATTAAGCAATTATTTTGGACCTTTTACATTTATATTTTTCTATAAAGACTTATAATCATTTGATAGAGATGTAAGGGCTTTAAACAATATTAATGAATGAACCTCACTAAGGATAACCAACCACTACTCACCCATGCTTATTTCATGTTAATTGAGAATGTGGGACCCAACTTTTCTTTTAATTTGGGTATGTGGTGGCAAATAAATTCTATTACCCTCACTTTTTCTTTCTTTTTGGTCCAAAATATATAAATGATGTTCCACTCACTTTTAAAAGCTACAACTTTTCAAGTAATTGGTGGTCAAGTGTGGTCTTGTTTTCATGTTGCAATCATAGCCATTTTGACCTACAATAAGGGGATCAATCTTCTTAATCTCATAACACTCTCACAAAAAATGGTTTGACTAGATCTTAATCGAACCCAAATATGATTAGAATTTATAAGATTTAGGACCGAGTTCATATTAAAAATTATACCAAATCAATATTGATGACCGCATAAGAGACTTACATGACCAGGTCGACCCGACTCATAGTTACTCATTACTTATATTTCTGCCGGCCTATTCAATTATATAAAAGGTAATCACATTCTTTAGCGGTAACAATTTATCTATTAATATAATTTTACATTTTAATTGTGTATTTTCAATTGTTTTTGTTAGTTATATAGGACACTCTTGTACAAATGATTTATTATTATAATGTGTATATCATTTCACATATCATTGATTCTATAATAATAAGTATTATTCAAAAGATTTTATTTAAAAATGATATGCATTATAATCAAGTTTAGGATCGAAGTCGGGTTCAAAAGCTAACACGATCAATATTTAGGCTAGACATGCTCATCAAGGAAAAGTGAGTTTCATTGCATGCCATGGTATTAGGGATTAATATTAATTTCATTAGAATAACATATGAATGTACAACATATAAGCATATGTATATACACACATAATTTACTAGAAATATGAGTATGGGTAACAGTTGGGTTTATTCAAGTGTGAAGTGGCACATTGGATATGCGGGGAGGAGTGCAAGAGTTTATAAGAAGGAAAGACCCAAGAAATTAATGCCTTAAGGTTTTGGTTCAAGGCGTGGTGTCTCACTTGTGACTCTTCACTCTTCCCATACATGTAACAATGGAACTCCCCGAACCGGTGGTTAACTCGGAAAGTCTATACATGCACACATATAATAGTAATATTCATTAATACAGTTGACATTATACATAGGAAAGTGTCACACTCTACTTACATATCTCTTGTACATAGGATATGGAAAAGACTTTACAAGTTACAACCATGCCCAACAAAATTAAAGACCAAATAACATAGAAAATTTGAAATGAAGCAATACCATAAGCTTTCTAAATCCTTATAAGGGATGTGACTACTTTTTTGTAGTACTGCAGTTTGAATCAGGGTTAAGAGGACTTCTTCCAAGGTGTGATAATCTCATTTCTCTACCATTTGGACTATAGGGACTTCTCGTGCCCGACCGAGGACTTCGTTCAGTTGTTAGCTCACTCGCGCGAGAATTGAACGAGACACGCGGGCTCTGATGGCTCTTATGATCATTTCCTGGTGTTGGAGTTGTGCTTGTGACCTTTGAACTGGTAGTTCGCCGAAACTCGCCACGGCTTCTAGTGATAACACCATCTAGGATCTCACTTTCATCAACCTGAGAAGCACCACCTCCAAACTCTGATTGCTGTTAAGACATTAGACACAAATTTAGTATGAAGTATAGTAATGTTTTTTATGTACTTTGAATTCCAATAAGTAAAGTTGTTAATGTGTAACCGATTTTTCGTAGCAATGGTTCAAAGGTGGATCAACAAGAATTTAAGCCAAGCATATTGGATAAGAGATATCTTACTGTTGCAAGGTTGAATGGTAAAGCAGTTTGTTCTTCATATGCTGCTGCATCTAAGTCTTGAAGGTGTAACCCTTTGAAAAATTTCGGGAGAAAGTATTGTCGAACCGGTACTAAGAGCATGATCATCATAGGAAACATGACTCCAGCAATAGGAACCCAAGTTAGTCCAAAACATACAAGAAGATAAAGTGTCTGAAAAATGGTGAATGTTGCTATTGTTTTGAAAGGAACAGTTTCAACAAAAGTTGCATGATAATCCTCAAGCACCCTATAAGAATAGGAAATTTGTTTATCACTATAAGCCTGAAATAGAAGATTAAGCATTATATGACTAAAAGAAAGAGTGTTTATTTACTTATATCTTCGGCTTGGTGCTGTGAAGAGTAATAGTATCCTTTCCCAAAACTGGTTTCCGGGCAAACTTTCAATAGCCATAAAGGCAAAGTAGCCCCAAAGGACCGAGGTCGGAATTTTCTTGAGGAACGGCATGGCTGCAACACATCCTCCCACCATTATTGATTGAAGCAAGTTACTCACGCGCTGTTCCTTTACCTCGATAGGTAGCAGATCGTCTATTTCTTTCTCAACATCAAACATCGTTTCGTCTACCGGGGCGTCCATGTTGCCTAAACTGGTAGCTGCTTGAATGGTTGATTCTTTTAATTCTTTTAGTCCCTGTGCCTGATCATAACATTTGACATAATAGAAATATGTCATATATTGATGGTACATATAAATAATAATATCACAGTAAGCATATACAGTTTTACATATTACATGCTTGAATCTCGAAATAAGAAAATGTAATGAAAAGACGAAAAATAGAGAAGATTTCGCGGACTTACTTGAGCAGAGGGGTCCTGGTAAATAAGAGGTGTCTGCATTTGATGGTAGGCTTCTTGCATATTGCCATATAACTGTCCTAAACTAGCATTTTTTGCGATACTTTTTCGTGCGGTCGACATTAGTCGATTACGAAGCAACTGTACCAGAATAACTCATTTTTAGTAAGACATGCTCATAGTACTAGCAAATATAATCAAGTGATACATCTATACCTTGATTTACCTGATGTTTAAGAGTTGCAAGACTCTTCGTATGCATAGGTGATTGCGGTATGACTCCATTTGAAGGAGGGATTCCAATAAGGCCACACATTAAGGTCTTCCATTAAGAAATATGCAATTCATAATTAGAAAATCATTTCAAGTACGACAAGTTAACGACAAGTTAACGAAATTCAATGGTACTAAAAGTTGAAATTGTGAAGGAAAATGAATTGCTTGCATACCAAGAACCCCAAAAGGAGCAAATCATAATGGTAAGAAGATGGCTTTCTCAAATTAAACTCTTTCTGCTGAGAAAGTTGGGATGCGACACTGTGATCGAAATAATACAGCACTGCGATCATGGTTGCGGGGATAAATGCTCCAATTATGTAGACAACGGGAACATTCGCCATATCCTGCCGTAACAAATCAGTACAATAATGTCTATTAACAAACCATCTTGTTCCAGAAATATTTCATGACTTGACACAAAGACACCCTTAGAGAGTTAGTAATTTACATGCCTTAATAACAGTCCAATTTTCGTATGCACCGGGCGACCACGGATTTGGGCTAAAGAGTCGTCTTGGGATACCATGTGGAACATTTCCAGATGGCATGTAGGACACACCTGTCCAAACTAGGACCATAAGGGGAACACCATAGTCGGCTATTAGGCTGCGAAGCCAACCTGTTACAGAACACATAATTTTTATCGTTTAATCAAATGATTAAAAGGGACTAAATTCTTGAGCAGTTCTATGTACTTAGATTTTGATCAAAAGCTAAAAACTTACCACTACCGTAACGCCACGATCTAGCTTTCCTACTTTTTAATGCAGTGAGGAGAAGGCCAAACGAAAGGACTAAAGCGAACATCCCATTAGAAAACCTCCATGAAGGTAGAAACTCAGTTGACGTTGGATCTTCCCGCTTCGGTATGCGAAACTCGTCCACTAGTCCCTAGACAATGACAGCAGTAGTATGTTAAATATAAATTGGGCTAAAATTTATCAGAATTCAGGTACAAATAGTTCATGTGAACATAAAAATATCTATAACAGATTAACAGCATTGGTGATAGAATTGAAAGAACAAATAACATAGCCAACTTCGGTAAATTTTCTTACCTTGATAGCTTGCTGCATGAAGAGCATTGCAATAAGCATACCGAACAACTCTCCCGCAATACGCGTAAACCTGTTGATTATGGAGCAAGCTCCTAAGATTGCTAATAAGAATAGCAGTATTGAAGTCCAGACACATACCCTACAAAATCAAAGGTATAAGAAGAAAACAGGACAATTTTAAGCCACAAATCATTGCAGACATTGCTAGAACATAATTGGATAGGGCCTCCATATGAAAATAGCAAGGAAAAAATTACTCACCATCCGGTCCAAGCGAGAAACATATTTCGACCCAGCTCGGGTCTCTCTTTAGCGAAATTGAACATGAATGTATACATGATCACAGTAGGTTCTGCCACTCCTAAAATCAGTAAGGGTTGACCACCGATGATCGAGTGTGTAATGCCACATATCGAAGTCGATGCCAAGGTTTGAACAGCAGTTAGAACACCCTCTGAAAACAATTGGTACTTGTTATCAAGCCTTAATAGTACAGTGCTATACTAGTACTACTATTATCAAGATATATGGCAATAGATAAAGTATTAAAGGATTTACTATTATAAACTGAGAGATGACTAATAGGTTTTAAATTGCAGGCTGCAACATCTCGATAGCGATGACTGATACAACCACATATTCGGCTGTGATTGCATACCACATTGACCCATATTAGCTCGCAATAACCGCAACCGTAATTCAAAACATTTTGTAGTCTCGGTAAAAAGATAATTATGCTAAAGTTAAAACATTTTCGTACCCGTATCGCGTTCTAGTTGTTCACCAAATGAAATGACAGGTATTGCAGAAGCAAAGAATATGTATGTGGTGGGGGCCAAAATCCTATAAAAGAGAAGAACATATTGTGAATATGTCAGATACCAATAAATCAAAAACATTATAATCTTTTCAGTACATTCTACATTAAAGCAATAAAGAACATAAGCATATACCTTATCCCTGCTTTGATTCCACTAGTCCAATCTTGCTTGTAACACATTAATCTTCCTCTTAGATCATTCTTGATTCCTTCTAAAGGAACAAATGTTTCTTCCATAGCTTTTCCAACCCAAAAAAATGTTCAAGGGAATATGAATACCAAATTCTGCAGAAATTTACTTTGCTGCCATTGGGACTAAAACTTGTAGCAAAAAGCAACAAAGTATAGTTTACATGATTTTCTTGTTTTCTATTTGTTTTAGTAGATGTATCAACAAGATTCAATAACTAGAAAACTGAGAAAGTGATGGGAAAATGTGATGGTAGATTAAACAAGGGAACATGAATAGTGTAACATGGCTTCAAGAGACATATGAGTGAGTTTGAGATTCAATGGTTTGTATATGCCAATAAGCCAGATGTACCAAAAGCATTATTTATAAACTTAGGATTAGTGTTGTTATTGGTCAATTCCAACACCAAAGAACACTTGTTCGCAGAAATCAGATATCTGGTGTCTCATATTTTATTTTATACGATGTCTTGTACTAATGAAAATCAATTAATTTTTTTTAATATTCATTATTGTTATTATTGTTTTTGTTTTATTATCATTAGCCTGGAAGATCCAAACATCACATATATGTTAGTTTGGTGTATCCTTATCGAGTGCTTCCTTGTAAAGAATGTGAATGTATGGTATGATTATTTTTAATAGCTTTTTAAAAAACGAAGCAAAGTTGGTATTAAAAATACAACTCACCTAAAAACTTATGGGTGAATAATTTTATATTGTTCAATATATCGACTTTCATGCACAAGTAATATTATATGTACAAGTAGCATTTAACAATTTCTCTTATAACAAATTATATTATCTTTATTTTTTCTGTACTTGTTTAACATCTTTAATCTCTATATACATCTATAAAAGTTGATCCAAAAAAATCAGAGCACAACTTAAAATTATTATACTTTAATTTCCAAAAGTCAGCATCACCAATAATCTGGACCCACTGAATTATGTAGATTCTTCAATAAAATAAAGAATGCTAAAAGTTTTCTTTATTTTTGTAGGGAAGGACACTAAATTTAAAAGAAATAAAAATTGGATCATTCAGACACAGTTATTTAGGTATTGTCGTTATTAACTTACAAGATAATGTGAAAATATTGTGGTAAAACGAGTAATCAGTAGTCAGAAGTCAGAAGCATATTTGTTTTTTTATTTATAAAATGTAATATTTATGTACTAGCAGTATAAAGATATTTACATAGTTAGTATATATTCTACCATTTATTTTTGTTACTTTTATTTAGAAATCAATTGAAATAAACATGTATGATATTTCATTCATAGTAATGAGTTTAAAATTCGTGCACCGACGGTGTTAAGTTTTTTATGTTGACAGCTATCGTTTACCATTGATTTATATTACTTTTGTTTGAAAGTCAATGATGATTAATAAATCAATGGTGAATGATTTGTTGACATTATAAAAAACACTTATACTATCAGTATATATATATTAAATCTTATTTAAATTAATATTTATTTTTAAATAAAGGTAATACTAGTTAATCGTGGATAAATGAACATGTAAAACTTGACGCTAGCAATGCTCATATGTATTAATTTCTATACAAAACATTGTTTGTAAATTGTATAGTGTGAATTATGTATATAAAGAAATAGAGAAAATAGATTATACAAGTTATTTTATATTAACAATATAGTATGATGACATATCCATAAAATTGATGACTATAATGAGGAGTAAGTTTAAAAAACTTACTCTTCAAATAATTAGATCTTCGCTCATATATTATTAATCAATTATGTATTAATAATTATTATTTCCTTAATTAATGAAATAATATACATCAATATGAATAATAGAGGTTAAAAAATAGTACATATTAAACACTAAAAATAATATAGTGCTGATATATGGAAAGTCTCCATGAAAGCTTAGTTGAGTATATAGCAACCCATTTAGTTGACTATATTATTTTATGTAACTTTTTATCCATCACCTTTAATTAGAGCCATTTGTGGTTGAATAAGATTGCGTGGTGTTGAAGAATAGGTATCATTATTAGATGTAGTTAAAGAATCAAAACATGTGTTTATCAAATTTAAGTAAATTTTATATGTGCACAACACTCTAACCTAACACATCATTTCTAGTTATAATATCAATCAATAAACAACACATCAAAAATGAGATTTCTATGTGGTGGTGGTTGGAAGCCAATGGGTAAAGGAAAATTAATTCAATGAATCTCTACAATTTTCATTATCACAATATTATGATTTCAGGAGTATTCTGTCTGAAATATAGATGTGTTTTCCTAGAAATTTCGACATTTTTTCGATGTAATTATAATTACACTTTAAAACATTAATCCTAATTCTTTCTATATTCCACCACTTTGTAAAACATTAAATAAGAGGTTCCTTCATTCTAAATCTAGTAAATACTTATTTCCTATGAGTGACTTGTTATTTGTCCAATAAACAGTATTTTCTATGTTTTTATCTTCATTAATTGTGTAATTACAATTGGATTAACAATGTTAAAAATATTAAAGTTAATAAAAATAAGCTTATATAAACTAAAACTATTAGGATCACTCCATAAAAACACTATATGGATCAAAATTTCAAAACTCTAATTTAATTGGGTGATTTCGAGGTTTTAAGTTCTTTCTAAAGTAAACTAGAATGTTCCATTCATAATTTATCTTACCGGAATTCAAAACATTAATTTAATTGATTTATTTGGAGGTATTAACTCCTTTCTAAAGTTAATGTTCATTCATAATTATTTGTCTTACCTAGAATTCCTTGCTTTCCTTACATGATTGGTTTTAAAAACAGCTTTAACCTCAATCGATTTTGGTCATATGATGAAATGATTGGCTTCAATAATACAACATGCTGATAAATAAAAATCATGCAAAGTAATGGAAAAGGACAAATATAAAGGTCAATTGTATTACATGCACTCATATGTTACAAAAGAAGTCAACCAGGAAATGGAAGGTCGAGCGTTTTTTGCGGGTACAAGTCACTAAAATATGAAGGCTAGGGATGACAACAATAGGTTATGGGGTACCACTTCATCAACTACCGAATCTGATTGATTAGAAAAATATTTGATTATTAAATTTTAACTTAAATATATATTTTTCAACCAATCACAATCAATACTATACAGAGCAGCACACCATATAGGAAAGCATATGGTGTCCTCAGGTTCTACTAGTGCACTATCCAAATTCGTCCGAAACTTGTACACATACTATCTAGGTCTAGTACCTATGGGTACCTAAAAATTCACAAAATATTTAAAAGTTTTCAAACAACTTATACATTAATTACATGTCTCTCGAATAATTATATTTTTATTTTAAACAATCAAAAGAAAAAGAAAAATGACACTAATAATTACAAAACATTATTAAAGTATAAGTACACAACTTTAAATTATCACTTAAATATAAATTTTCCACTAAAAAATATAATTTGAAATAAGATAATAAAATATGTCAAATGTCTAAGATCTTTTGTTAATGTAACATTTCATCACAATTATGGATTAACAAACATAACATTATTATTTAACAACATAACACATAGTTATTATGACAGAAAATATGTTTACTTATGTTATTATATGTGTATATATATTTATATAGTTTAGGAATTATCGTTCGGAGACTTGCAAGTTTAGGTACCTCATTACCTAGATCCAAACCTGATCAATAATGGATTTCAAGATCTCTAGTCCTAGCTACCCATAGGTCCAAAAATATGGATATGACCCATTGTAATATTATTGATAGATACCCATAGGTCCGTTACCCGTTGTCATCCATATATGGAGCTTATTATACAAAGAAAAATGAATTTATAAGATAAATAGTTAATGCCGCATATAAAAAAATGCAGTTAATGAATTCATGTGAAAAGAAATACAGATAATGAGTTCACACATATATACATATATGATATGTAGTAGAGATGTTCTCTGTCAAGCTTAATTCATTTCTATGCATGGAGGTTATTAACAAAATATTTTCCAAATACACAACAAGATTGAATGTTTATTGCATATGATTAAAATGAATATTAAAAATGGTGTTAGTGTATGCTTTGAAGTTTGAATAAAATAATAGCAATCCTACTACAACTAGAAAGCAAAATCTAGCAAAATGGAAATCATACAAAAATCTACCTTTTTTATGAAAGGTACTAACAAGGTAGTATTTTTATGGATGCTGAATCATGGTATAAGAGTAAAGTTATTCTTTAGTAATTATCAAGTCACAAGTTGTTTAGTAATTATAAAGTTGCCAGATTCAAATTCAAAAAATAGCCTATTTATTTAATAACAACACAGTAAAGTGGTATATTTTTACCCCTTAATCTTCAGAAAGTCTCGTATACTTGATCACCATTTATTCATGATATTATATTAGCATGTATCTTAAAAAGTAATAAGCTATCAAGTAAGTTTGGTCGAAGTAAGAGAAGTTTAGATAATTAAGATGGAAGAGATTCTAAGAAATAAAAATAAGGATCAAGTCATGTTAGTAAGGAAGTGATCTTACATCATCTAATTCATTATTTCAAAGTGTTTAAATACATGTTAAACTATTCCTTTATATAAAATAGCTTTGATATAAAATCTTAATAAGATATTCGAGTCTGAGCTCAGTTTATTTCCGATTGTGATACATTAAAAAATATCATTCATTGTGTGATCTTAAAAACTTTTGTGGAAGGAAAATATTGTGAAATATATCTCACATTGTATGTCTTATTATGATGGAATGGTTTAAATAAATAGCTACTTCTATTCTAGTCAATTGGTTTCTAGATTCAAACGTAACATCTCACACATGTTTCCTATTAGAATTGCATATCATGCTAAGCTAATGGTAACTTAAAGAAGCATGCACAAGCATGAGAGATTGAAATTAAATATGTTGTCTAGCTTTCTAGGTTCTACATATCACATTCCATATTCAATTGGGAAATTAAAGAAAAATAATTTATTAATCAATCAAGATCATATTAAATTAGATCTCTTTGATATTAATATAGTAATGTAAGGTCTCGCTAGATGCACAAGATGACCAAAAGATCAATAGTTCGATTCCTGAGAATCACAATTGTTGAGAGGGACATTCACACACCTGAAAGTGATCAATTATTTACCCATGAATGAAGAAATATCCTTGGTAATACCAATTTTTTTTTTGTTGGTAAAATTATACTTGAAACGAGTTAAAATTTAAAAATAACTAAAAATTACATATAATATTTACTTATTATCTCCGAATAATGGAATAATTAAATATAAAGATAATTAAAAAATCAATTTTCTAATCATTTATTTTAATTTGACATGCAATATATTATTGATTTAGTTATTTACTTATAATTAATCTTATATTAAACACATATAAAGTGTCAAAAAAGGTGAGAGGTAAAGTGAGAAACACTAAAGAAATAATATAATTTTTATTTAGAGTAACCGATGTAATCTAAAAAAATTGAAGAGTAAAATTAATAAACATATTATTGAAAGTATTTTTCAATTTCTAAATACTACTTTAACTATCTTTTTAAAGTAATTTTCGAATATTACAAGTTCTCTTCAATTTTTATTTACTAAATTGTGATCTAATAATTTATTTACAGATTAAAATAAAATAAGATAGCCAAACACATATAGAAAGATTCGTTTATCAAATAATTTGCAACTTGTCATGTTTATGTTTTTATTCCTTAGCCAAACTCTATTGCTCTGCCCAACTTTATTAAATAAAGAAGGATCTTTTATCTCTATGTATAAAAGAGTTAACATCCTCTCTATTAATTAAGAGGTAAGTATTACAAGAACAACAAAAAGATAATATATAAAGATATTTTTACCCTTTTATATAATGAAATAAAAAAATTATTATTAAAAATATAAAAAAAATATTTATCTCTATATTACCGGAATGAGTGTTCAAATAAAAGGGGGAGAAGAGATCATTGGTCAACATCAATAACATTTCATTTTTGCAAATTTGTTATCTTCTTTATTTTATTTAATTGTTATTTATTGAATCCTTATCTCATGTCCTATTAAATACATCCCTTGTGTATGTATTTTAGATTCTACTTTTTAAAACCCTTTTATTTCTTGGAAAAAAACAATATTGCTACTTTTAATTTGTATGTATACCAGCTTTACCAAAGCATTATATAGGGTGATCATGCATCCAATCTGATCAGAGCATTTGCTTTGACTGATAATGATCATATTGAAATTTGTCTGACCAAATATATTGGAAGGATAATTGAATATTACTTATATTATTATAGAATTAAAAAATAAAACTAAAATAAAAATATATTTTATTATAATATAAATATACAATAACAACAACAAAACCTTTACCTTTTTAGGTGTCGTGGGTATATATATATATATGATAAGTCTTGAAACCCTATCAGATGTAATCTAGCTTATCTCTATTATTAGAGAGGTCAATGCATAAATAAGATTATGACACATAGTAAAAATAAAATTTTAATAGTCTAAATTTTTATTTTTTATTTTTTAAATTAAATATTTTAAAAAACTTAGAGTCCAATATGAGAGAAAAATCCATTTCTATGGAATGATATCTTCCATCAAAAGTATGGTGCACTTCTTGTTTTAATTTATAACTATTAGAGTTCAATCCTATACACATGCATTTTCCCCTATAAAAAAATATAAAAAATTAATGGTCTAATGTTTAACAACATTATCATAATTTTAAGCATTAATTCTATGCTAAATGGTTATATTTGCATTTTTACCCCATGATGGAGCCATTTTAAATTACTGTTTAGTAGGGCTTGGAGGAAGTTTCTCTAATCATCTTCTATTTAATCAATCTCTCCCTTTTCTCTATATTCATTATGTAAGTTTTTGACAACTTGTGACATGTATAATGTATAAGAATTATTATCTTCCTCAATTTGGGTTAGTATGAAATTGAGAGTTTCTTTAATTACCATTGGTACCAATTATAGTTATTACTTGTATATAATTTTTTTATTGTTATTTTTTGTATAAAGTAGCAATAAATAAATTAATAAGAGTATACTAAAGATGTTTATCAGAAAGTTTGTATCGCACTATCTAGTAACCTCACTATCATAAACATTGTTTATTTTACTTTTTTGTTTAAAGCATTGCGCATTACAATGATATCATGTGGACATAAAATTAGAAATACATAGAAGATATAATGAACCTCGAAGTATAGCGTAGCAAAAAAGAACTTGTATTATTGTTTATTATGTACAAGCACACCTATATTCCTTTACAATTAGTATTTGTCAAATTATATATATTTCAAAATCGTTATGTCATGAATTGAAAAAATGAATAAGGATCTGTTGTTTTAGATTGTATCCTAAAACATGTTCCGAATTAATGAAAATATATTATGTCAATTAAAAAATTAAACAATCATTATTTTATTGTTTTTGCTTTAATATCATCGATATGATCCATTATTTGATACACATATACTCTGAGACAATAGATCCTTATCCTATAAAAAACATACTTTATGTCATTATTGCTCACATAGACACACCAAACAAAAGAACTCGGGAAGGTTCATATGAACACAAAAATTGCTCTCCAAAGTTGTTTTCCTACATTATCTTTATTGCTAGCCTTGAAATGATTTTGTCTAGCACAACAACTATTATGTTACTCATGGTTGAAGATTTCTTAGGAATATAAAGAATGGTGGAACCTGCAAATAATGGAGATGGTGCCATATTCAATCCCAACCATTGAGAAAGTGGTAGGTCCATTAGAATGTGTGATGATTAACTCAATTAGTTGCTCATGTCTTTACTTTTGAAATTGCAATTTGCTATATTTTAATAAGCTTTTTTCTTTTGTGTGCATTAAGGTTTAATTTATTGGATAATGAAGGTTAATCCCTTTTTAAATGTAAGGATCACCAAAGTGATTTTTTTTTATACATCGAAAATAAAAACTAAGTTAAGACATTCAAAACTAAGGATCACTAAATTAGACACGCCTGCAGAAGTAGTCACCCAAATCTTGAGACTGGAACCCGAAAGAGCATCCTTCCTTGCCATAAAGTCTTCCAACGAGTTAGCCTCTCTATGAATAAAGCTAACATGTACCACCCAGCGACAAGCAATTAGCTTACGTGTTCGACTCACCGCTTTGAAAATCCTCTGGTATCTAACCACAAGACTCTCCGCAATAATTTGCACAGCCCCCAAGCAATCACACTCAAGCACAATAGATCAAAATCAATCACACCAAAGTGAATTTAGTCATTCTCTTAAATTATTTTCATATATATAGCACGAGTCAAATAATGTTAGCAAGTTTAAGAACTTTAACTATTTACTAATTTATTCTACTTTGTAAATGGAATCAAAGTAAGAAATGTGAGATTCAAAAAATCAAATGTTCAATTTTTGAGAGCGATAATTGTTGAGAATGATAACCACACATCCCATAATGAATTAGTTCATTATCCAAAAGAATGAGAAGATACTCTTAATAATACCAAAAAATGTAAGCTTCAAATTATTAGAGGTGGAAATGTATGATTGGAACATAGATGCCAAAGAGAACCTAACAATATTTACCCAAATGCTTCTTGTAAATTCCTAAGACATTAAGTGAAATGAAGGATCTTTTCTTCCTCCAAGGTATAGCATTGGTATGGTATAATACAATGTTATGATTGTGAGATGAAATGAAAGATAAGTTGACTTTATCAAATATGATAATACTGTTTTTTTATAAGTAAAAATTTATTAAAAAAGAAAGAAAAAGTTACATCTATCGCATATAAGAATAATATACAAAACATAAGAGAGATAGTATTAAGGCCCTCTCTTACCAAGCTAACCCAGCAAAATCTAAAAGAGAACAAAACTAAAACTCTAATAGCTAAAAACTTATATTCACAATAGCACTAAAACTTAAGACTGAATTTGAAATATTCACACACACATACATATATATATATATATATATATATATATATATATATATATATCCCTCTAATCCAAATGTTTACAATTTGAGTTTAATGTCATCACAAGTAAGTATGATGATAACATGATTATCTATGATATTTACCTTGATCATGTCATATTAGTTAACTTTTATTTACTATATAACAAAAAAAACTCCTAGAGGGACACATGTCAATACCTTATGCAAAGTTTGCTTCTTAGGGACACATGTCAATACCTTATGCAAAGTTTCCCCTCCAAAATTTCATCACCTCATACTATACAACCTTACACAGATAATTAAAACTATCTTTTACTATTTGTTTAAAAATATAAACATAATGACCCATTAAATAAATAATAAATATATAACGAAAAAAACTCATATGAACACATGTCAATACCTTATGCAAAGTTTTTTTCTTAGGGACACATGTCAATACGAAGTTTCCTCTCCAAAAGTTCATCATCTCTTACCATACAACTTTACACACACGATTAAAACTATCTTTTACTATTTGTTTAAAAATATAAACATAATGACTCATTAAATAAATAATAAAGGAGAGACAAAATGTTGTGTAGTTTTTCTCACAATTGTTCTGGTTGCAGTTTCCTTAGGGTGTCTCTTCCTTTCTTAACATATTTATCATCTTCAACTCTCAAACTCACTTACAACTATTATTTTAATTTATGTTTCTGTTGGCAATCGGTTGATATACTTTATATTATTTTGTCAAATTGTGATCAACAATTTTATCATCTTCAACTTTTAAAACCAACTCATAAGTACGATAAAACTCAAATTGTGATCAACTTTTATTTTTATATTATTTTAATTTTTTCTTCATTTATGGTAGATATTACTTCTTCATCATATAAATTTCACATATTTTATTTAACAAATCTATCATCTTCTACTCTCAAACTCACTCACATGTATGGAAATTGGTTTACTGTTACTAGAAAGGAAAAGAAGATTTCTAAGAAACAATATGTCAATATTAATGAAATTAATATTCGTTGAAATATATTATCGCATCATAATAGTTCATCAAATCATTCCTTAACTAACGGATGTTGGTTCAAGTGGTACATGTTTAATTCCCCTTAAATAATAACCCGAGTTCGAGTCTTGTGGATGGAAAAAATGTCCGTTGAGAGAGTTAGCCCCACGTACCTGTGGATGTTCCCGGCTCGGACGGGATTGCCTCCAGTGCGAGAGTACCCGTGGGAAACCAAAAAAAAATCATTCCTTAAAAAAATAAGATAAAACAATAGTAGTAAAATTAATACACAAAGATTTGAAATATTATTAGTATATTTCAAGCTATAAATTAATACAGGTACACATAAGATCAATTATAAAATCAAGAAATTGTATATAAATTGAATACTATAAAATATAATGAGTCACAATTTGAAATTAATATAATAATAGTCTTATTTTTATTAAAATTATTGAAAAACTATGTCCTTGATTTGATTTTATTGTGATTGCGTAATTGATTCTTTTACCTCTATTTTATTAAAAATAATCATAAGATTTACAAAGTTGTATGTATTATAACATATATTTATTTTATATTTTGTTTGACTTATTTTTATTCTTCAATTTTAGGCAACACTCATTATGAATATATTTTGTTTCGGATTTAGTGTTTGCTTCTAATATTACAATGTTACCTTTATAATGTTAATGTTAAGATAGTAATAATGATAAGTATAACATAAATAGAATATTAAAGATATTAGATTAAGAAGATTAAAAATCTTAACAATTTTTGAATATATATTAAGAGTATATAACGAATGAGAATTTTCAAAATATTTAATTATTATTTAATTAAAAGATAACAATAATAGATATATTCGTGAAAAATATATGTATTTTAATTAGGAATATATAAGAATAACAAATCAATTATTAGACTATTTTATTATTTTGATTAAAATTATCAGAAAAAATATCCCATCAAATCGCAACTTAATGTGTTTTTCAAATAGATTACAAAAAATATCACATCATAATAGCTCATCAAATCATTTGGTATAAAAAATAAGATAAGACAATAATAGTA